>NW_024070209.1:89275806-89616638 GCF_014754425.2 Oryx dammah | reverse complement strand
ACACACATAAACACTGGTTCACACACTCAGCTCACATAGTGCACACACACATACACATGTGTATACACAGCTAACAGACACACATGCACACACACAAATGTCCCCTCACACACAGTTCACATGTCCACACACACATGCACTCATTACACAGCTCAAATGCTGCACACACAATTCACAGTATGCACACAGGCAAACGTGCACACACGGAGCTCACATGGCACACACATGCACACAGGTGCACATACTCAGCTCACACAGTGCACACACACACATGCACACACGAATACACAGCTCACACATGCCACCCCTACATGTGCTCACAGACACACCTCACACGTATGCACACATGTGCACTCAAACATATAATTCAAACACTGTATACATAATTCTCAGTGCGCACACAGACAAATGAGCATACATACACACACGCGGATCTCACATGGCACACACATGTGCACAGGTGCACACACTCAGCTTTCACAGGGCACACACACACATGCACATGTGTACACACAGCTCACACAAGCATGCACACACCCAGAGCTTTTCCAAGCCATGTCATCTATTTTGTACCCCAGCCCTGAGTGATTGATCAGATGAACCAGAAAGCATGTGCAGCTCCATTTCCTCTGAAGACAACCTGTGAGACAGAGGCTCCCTGAGCTGGTGAGAGTGGCTGGCATCTGCAGACGTGGAAACCACTTACAGATATTATAAAACCCGCTCTGATTGTGTCATGATGATTGCTGACAGCTAGTGTCTGTCAGCTAGGGAGAAAAAGGATAAGAAAAGAAAGAGGCTTTGCCCCTCGCTAAGGTGTCTCAGCTGGTGAGGCTGAGCCCCTGGTGTCCAGGAAAGATGCACCATCTTGTTTGTCCAGAGGCTGCAGCAAGTCCTTCTGAGGCCAAGCACCAAGGTGCCGGGGTCCCCCCTCCCCACGGTTCCTGCATCCTTCACCCCTAACCCTTTTGACTGACGAGCGAGAACGGTACCTGGGAACAAAGGCTGTTACATAAAATCCAAGGCAGCATATTAATATTTCATTAGCATTTCTTTTCTCTCTCAGGCTGACTGGCAGCTCAGTCAAGATAGTGGCAAAGCTGATTTTAATTATTATTTTTTTCAACCTGCATCGCTTCCCTCACTGCCTTTTCCTGCTGTAAATCAGTTGGAATGTTCCCCTTCATTATTACCATAAGTGCTCAGCAGTCTCTAATTACTCCAAAGAATTTCTTATCTTTGATTTCTAAAGCTGAGATTTTCAAGGGAGAAGGAGGAAGAGGGAGAAAGCTGCAATTAACCATGCAGCTGTTAGTCGTCTGCCTGAGTCTAGAACCGCACCATCTCTGCCTGCTTGCTGGGCTGTTTGGGGCAACTGGAGGCAGGGGTGATGTGAGGGTCTTCGTATCAGGGAGAGCAATGTGGAACAGCCACCACCAATTCAGGCACACTCCTCAGAATCTATTTTTAATATCAAGATGATGAAAGAGCAGGCTGGAAAGGTATGGAGCACACATGCTAAATAGGCAACCCTGCATCCCAGCTCCCAGGGAGGAGGCTGCTCCTGCAGCCTGGGACACCAGGCTAGGGCACTCCCCAGGCACTCTCCATCACCTGAGCCTGTAGCCTCGAGACTCAGCCAGACATCTCCTGCCAGGAATTATCAGAAACCACCTCTCAGAGACCTCTTTGCCAGGCAGACAGCATCCCTGGGCTGCTTCCCTGGAAACAGTTCTCCCCTCCCCGGGAGAGTGCAGAGCAGAGAAGAGGGACCATCTCAGATGAGTGATGAAAAATATATAATCTCACCACCCTGGAGGCACATAGCCTTGTCATTAGATATAAAAAGCTTCTTTCAGGGGATTGCATTAGCTTCCTGGTATTATGACTTACAAGCGGAGCAAAATGCAAATTGAGGGTTTTCATGATAATCGGTCTTTTCTCTATTTCCCCAGAATTGAATCTGCCTCTGGCTGTCTCTTTGAGTTTTATTGTGTTGACGAGTCTCAAACTGATTATTCCTTGGAAAATAAGGAAATAAACAGAAATGAAGATAGAACACAGGGCATCTATCTAATAGAAATATTACCGATAGCTGGGATCCAGATAATGTTTGTGCTCACGTTCTCTTTGGGGTGGCATTCCCATCTGGGTAGCGGGGGTCAATGTAAATGGGAGAGACGAGGACGACTGAAATTAAGCCACGGGTACATTCCAGACCAGCTGTGCTATACAGACATTCAACCCCAGTGGCCCTCTCATAGGCTGATGGGGGGAGACCACCTGCACTAATGAGCCTGTGATTATTCAGCCCCTCAAATGGCTCATGTGGGCATCCCCTCTGGAGGGCAGCGCCGAGGTTTTATTGAAGGCAAGACTGAAGATTTATGAGGCAGAAAGCACCCCAATCAGGGACTAGCTGAAACCTCTGCAACTCATTCAAATCTTGATGGCCAAGTGTTCCAAATGCAGTTTGAAAATGTGAGACACCATCCCCGTCACTCTGACTTGCTACAAGCACTTGGGGTGGGAAATCCAGTGGACATGTGAGCCCCGTGAGGCTCCCGGCATGGAAGCATCCTATAAGGTGCCGTGAGGTGTCAGGAATGCTCGGAAGCCCTTCTGATTCCTGACTGGGGAGGAGACCGGGGTTTGAGCGGCACAATCCACAGGAAAACCCAAAGCAGGGAGGCCGGGAGTGCAGAGTGCCCTGCTCTGACATTCAGGGGGCTCTCGGCCGTGCAGAAAGCCCCTGAGAGCCCCGCTCCCCCACTCTCTCTTTCATCAAATGAGCAGGATGCTCTGCCCTGCCTGCCTCATGGTGTTCATGAAGAGAATCCAGGTAGGCACACCAGGACCAGAGCAAAGGCAGTAAAATAAACCTCTTGCTTTCCGATGAATGCAAGGTTATATATATTTACATCCATGCAACATTTGGTTTGACTGCACCTGGGTAAAGATGAACTTGCCCTTGATTAGACTCTTCCTCTCTGAACCAACTACCTTACTATTTAAAAAATATGTTGTTCTTATTCCCTAGTCTATTGCATTTTTATTAAATCAGGATCCTGTGTCTTTACCAGGATACGAGGTATCATTCCTCCAAAAACTTAGTTTTGACTTGATATGTGGTAGAAAAATATAAGGGTGTCCCTTGTGGCTCAGCAGTAGAGAATCCACCTGCCATGCTGGAAGCCTGGGTTCAGTCCCTGGCTTGGGAATCCCCTCGAGGAGGGCATGACCACCCACTCCAGTATCCTTGCCTAGAAAATCCCATGGACAGAGGAGCCTGGTGGGCTACAGTCCGTGGGGTCACAAAGAGTCAGACATGATTAAAGTGACTGAGCATGCACACATGGAGAAGAATATAAATTTCTCATTGCATATTGAATTAAGTGTCATGTCTTCAGAACTTCCAGGCACACACCGTTCCGCAGTGGTTTAAAGAAATGGCGTGATCAGTTTGGGGCTCACAGGCTTGCTCTCTGTCAGTGATTTAAAGTGGGAGGCATTGACTCAAGCATTAACAAGCCGCTGAGTCAGCACAGTCAGGAGGAAAGGCGCAGCTCTGGTTTCTCCATCTGTAAAATGAGATTGATAATCTCTTGCCACCATTACTCCGAAAGAGAATGTGTGAACACAGCTGGGTTTGATGCCTGCTGAGAGCTCCGCCTGCCCAGAGAGGATGCACAACCATATCCACTGGGTCCAGCAGCTACTAATTAAAACGGTATACATAAAATAATAAGGGTTGCGATAGGGTTGGTTCTCACCTGCACAACACTGCAGTGGTGTCCAGAGCAGCTGTGCCTGTATTCTCTACCTTTGCAGAGAAAGAAATTGAGATGGAGGAGGTCAGTCATTAACTAAAGTGATGAAGCTAATAAATGCCAGCTCACATCTGGCATCTAGGAGTCCATTCCCCACACTGACCTTTACACTTTGTCCTGTGCCATCTCCTTGCTCAGTCCTGACTCTGAGTACTTTTTTTTTTTTTTTTTTTGCCCTCCTGGAACTGGAAAATTGGATTACAAGTCAGGAGACCTAGAGTCTACCCTAGGACTTCCTTGGGAAACCTCTTCATGTCCAAGAATATGGGGCTGTTCACTTATAAAAATTTGATGCCATCTGAAATTCAGTAAGGCTTTTCCAGTCCTAAACTTGAATGCACGCCATAGCATCACGTAAGAATGTAAAGGAAGGGAGAATAAATACCTTTTACTGGATCTATTACATAGTATAATTTTACTATATATTTTTGTTTGCATAAATCATGTAATGTGTGATACTTAGTACATTTTCAAAATTGGGTATTTGAAACAAAATTCATTTCTGAGAAATCTTACTATAAAACACAACAGAATCTGAAAAAAAATGATCTGAATTATAAAAGTTAGATTTAGACTCTTTCAAGACTACCTTTTTAAAATTAGAGGATATGACAGCATACAGTGGATAAGTAAGGTCCTCAGGATTAAAAAGCTATGGAAAATTTTTAAAGAAAAACTTAATTTTTAAAATTCTGACTTTTACATTTAAAACCAGATTTGAAGATACTCCAATCCCAAGTAAAAACAGGCAGATTGGTGTAAAAGTGGGCATTAAAAACCTAACTTCTAAAAAAGCCTTTCTTATTTTCCAAAAATTTGTCCTTTTAATTTTATTTATTTTGTTTGCTTGCTAAAGACCTTTTGTTTCCTAAAGTTCTTGTCAAAATACAAATCTGTAATATGAGAACACCATACACTTTTCGTTAGATTTTCCTATCATCAATCTGTTAAATTCCCTTATTCACCGAGAGTTTTGGAAAATCTAGTCAAAGAATAAGTGATTATTGCAGGGGAAATTAGAGACAGAAGGAAACACCCAGGAGAGTAGAACATTCCAGTATACAAGTGTTCCTCATGGGTAGTGTGACAGCTGAAAACAACTCTGTAATGGAGGGAACTAGCCAAAAGTCCTTCCTTTACCTGGAGCTGAGCCTGAGTTCCAAGGTGGCAAATCACACTTTCCAACCCTGAATATCACGAACAAGACTTATCCCAAACAGCTAATTTTCTAACAGGATAACTTAGATGTTATGACTGTGATCCATTAACAGGAAAAGATAAATTAGAATCCACCCAAGACTGTGTGCTGTGCACTTGTTCTTGACTGAGGAAGATGACAATCAATATGGTAGAGACAAAAAATACCAAGACACGAGTGCTTCCTTACCTCTGGTTTTCAATCCTGTAGGAAGACTGAAATATATGTTCCTATCCTCTGAACACAGTATAATCAGTTCTTCACTCTTTAAGTGCTTGTTTGTACCCATAAGCTCCTGGAAAGCAAGGATTATATCTTAATTTCTGAAAGCTCTCTCTGCTGACTCTGATACTAAAGTACAGTTAATCAATATTGGCTACATTAATGTTAGAGGTACTAAAGCAATGGAATTTTAATTTTTGACAATTAAGTAGGTAGGACAGATATTATAGAACATTTTCTGGGATAAGTAGTCGTTGAAGTGGGCTTTAAATACCCTGTTAGCAAAACTACATGGGAGTTGGGTATCCATGCTTATATAAAACCCCAATGCTTTCCCGGCAGAACTTTTTTATGAATCATTAAGCTTTTGTGTTGCCTCCTTTCTCTGCCAGGAAATAATTCTCAAAACCTAAATCTGTTTAATCTAGAAGAAACTGGTATTCGTATACTTCAGTTAGCCAAGCTACAAAGACGGCTTGCATGCAGCCTAGGATAGCAACCACCCCCCACCTCCAAATTTGTGCTTTCATATCTTCAGTGGTGGTCACCCAGGCAAATGAGAGAGTAACGTACGTAGGTGGTAGGTTTGTTACTTCTGGTACAGCTGGGCTCTGGTATCTAACAGAGAGAAAAGATGTCAACAATTTGTGAGGCATAGCACCTGGAATAGGGGTCCAGCTGCCAGTACTTAAAGTCTCAACAGGAATTAAATGCATGAAACAAATATAATAACACAAATTTCAACTGGTATAAATCTTTTCAATACTGAATCTCACATGGCTTGAATATTCTCCAGCTTCGAAAGAGAGGGAAATAGAAGCATACAGAATGATTTGAGAAATAGAATGTAAAGCAAGCCAAGCGTTCACAGAGTTGCAAAGCATTATGTCTGAAAACAATTCTAGGGATCAGTGTTTTTTCAAAATATGGATTAGAGGTCTATATCAGAATCATGAGGCTTGGGGGCTCCCAGTCAGATTTTCCGATTCCCTCTAAAAGGTTTAACAGATCTGGGGTGGGTCCCAGAAATCTGCATTTTTAACAAGCGCTGTTTTTTTTCAACTGACTCACTTCTCTCATATGGTCATTCTGTGAAATTCGATGCCCAGTGGGGAAGTCCATTCACAGTGAGGGAAATGGGCCTTGGAAAAGCTCGCTGCATGAAATCGATTAAGGACTGGGGCAGTTGTATTGTGCTAAGAGGTTTCCCAAAGAGCCATAGGCATTCACCTTGGCTGTAATGGGAATAAGTGGGTGGATATTCATGCTTCGTCAGCGTGCTGAATGGGGGTGGTGTGCAGTGTAAACTAGAATACATTTCTCAACACACAGGCAAAATGTGTGCCATAAATATGGTGTGAGTGTGAAATTCAGTATATGCAAAGCCTGGGAGGCAGCTGCTTCTGGAACATAGGTGATGAGCCTGGTCTTTCTACCAAAGTGTGTCTGCTAATTTGTTAAAACAACTATCAGGCGAATTAAAGGGAGATGATTTTTATCTATACAATAAAGAAATCCATCAAGGGCCAGAGAGTGAATTTTTTAAGGCTCTGAGACTAGATAGTCAATATCACAGCTATTCAATTTTGTAGCTTGAAAGCAGTCATAGACACTACATAAACTAATAGGGTGTCTTTATCTCAATAGAACTTTATTTACAAAAAGAGATAATGGCCAGTCTAGGTTCGATGCAGGATATAGGATGCTTGGGGCTGGTGCATTGGGATGACCAGAGGGATGGTATGGGGAGGGAGGTGGTAGGGGGGTTCAGAAGGGGGAACACGTGTATACCCACGGCGGATTCATGTTGATATATGGCAAAACCAATACAATATTGTAAAGTAAAATAATAATAATAATAAAATTAAATTTAAAAAAAGAGATAATGGGTCAACTTGAACTAGGGGCTCAAGTTTGACAACCTCGATTTATAGCATGAAATCCAGGTTTATAATTAATGCTATTAATTTATGGCATTAAGCTTTCATGAGCTGTTGTAGTTGTTTATCTGTTTAGCAAAAATTTGAAGTCTTAAGGTCTTTCATACACCACCTATCTTTTTTTAGAAAGAATGGCAGATGTATTAATAAATGTTACAAATGAATGGTGCATTGTCTTGGACTGTGTGATCATCTTTATGAGCAGATTTTGTTCAAAAATTATTAGCATAAGTCTTTTAGTTTCATCTACCATTTTCCCAAAATTTTTATGCCGGAGTGCAAGCAAGTCCATAGCACTCTTGACCTATTTTTTTCTAGGTGAGGGGTATCTCTCATGTATGTGTTCCTTTTATACCTAAATGGCATGTAACAATTCCCCAATTCTTCTGCTCTGGTTTGTCCATTGGGTTCTTTGTGTTGATCACTGCAATTTCTTCTTTATTCCTTTATTCCTTGCTAAAGACCTTTTGTTTCCTAAAGTTCTTGTCAAAATATAAATCTGTAATATGAGAACACCATACACTTTTCATTAGATTTTCCTATCATCAATCTGTTAAATTCCCTTATTCACCGAGAGTTTTGGAAAATCTAGTCAAAGAATAAATGATTATTGCAGGGGAAATTAGAGACAGAAGGAAACACCCAGGAAAGTAGAACATTCCAGTATACATGGACATGGACATGGACATGACCCAGTCTTGTGGGAACTAGAGCAACTTGCATTGGGAATTGCCACTCCTGTTTGATAACTGTGCTTCACGGAGAACAAGTTTTCCTTTCACTGAGGATCTCCACCGCCAGGCTGACTTGGCTGAGGTGGAAGAGCTAGAAGATGATCTGAGGTCAAATGAGGGGATGGCTCTCTGTTTCTATGTCACAGTCTGACCTGAAGATGTTTGCAGAGCCTGGAATTGTATCTAGATATTTTCAACAGTTTTAAAGAAGCACCTTTTACATTTTCATCCAAAGTACTGTGTGCATGTGTGTGTGTAACCCAAACCCAGACCAAGACAAAAACTACTTAGAGACTCTGGACCGACTCTCCTGCTCTTTTTGCAAGTGGGGCTCGAGCTTTCACCCTCTCCAGTTGTTTCTCTCTAAAAGTAGGGTCTGTGTTTACATGTCTACTCAGCTCCTGTACAAGGAGGTGAATGCTGCCTTCCCCAGAAGAGGGCACACCCCAAGATTCAACTTGAATTATCCATCTTTCCAGAAGCATTCCCTCATCTAAATTGTGATCCCTTGCTCTGAGCTTTCTTTTTTCCTTTTGGCCAGTAAATTGATTTATTTTCCCATTAAGTCTCAGGGTCCCCAAAGGCTCAATTCTAGGTCTGCTCTTCTTTCTACTTCTTATTCTTTGAACAATGGTTTCCCTCCCCAGGATGGCAATGACTATCTATGGTCAGATTATTTTTAACGTAAAATTCTCAGCATAGTTTTTCCTCTGGTATCCAAATGAAGAGACTCTACAATGTCTTAGTGTCTTCAACTCAAGTATCTTAAGACATTTTAAGTGTGCTGTGTGTTCTTATTGCTTTCTTTGTCCTCTGCCCATATTCCCTACCATGAATGGTGCCACCATGGGAAAAGAAACCAAAGAATCACCACATGCTCCTGCCCTGTATCTCCCTGCCATATCCAATCAGATATGATATCCCATATATTTTACCTTCTTAATTTCTTTCAAATCAAAATGCATCTTTTCTGGTTAAAAAGGAAAAGAAGATTTGAATATATTATTTCATTACAAACATACATATTCTTTATCAAATACTAGAGAGTGTATAAAATAATGCAGAAATGATCTAAGCTCTCCCTTACAACAACTCAGATCCCAGAATTAACCCCAAGAGTGCTATGTTTTTCTATACAAGTTTATTGTAATGCAAAGTGGCCACAGGACTGGAAAAGGTCAGTTTTCATTCCAATCCCAAAGAAAGGCAGTGCCAAACAATGTTCAAACTACCGCACAATTACACTCATCTCACATGCTAGTAAAGTAATGCTCAAAATTCCCCAAGCTAAGCTTCAGCAGTACGTGAACCGTGAACTTTCAGATGTTCAAGCTGGTTTTAGAAAAGGCAGAGGAACTAGAGATCAAATTGCCAACATCCGTTGGATCATCGAAAAAGCAAGAGAATTCTAGAAAAACATCCATTCTACTTTATTGAGTATGCCAAAGCCTTTGACTGTGTGGATCACAATAAACTGTGGGAAATTCTGAAAGAGATAGGAATACCAGACAACCTAACCTGCCTCTTGAGAAACCTGTATGCAGGTCAGGAAGTAACAGTTAGAACTGGACATGGAACAACAGACTGGTTCCAAATAGGAAAAGGAGTATATAGGAAAAGGCTGTATATTGTCACCCTGCTTATTTAACTTTTATGCAGAGTACATCATGAAAAACACTGGGCTGGAAGAAGCACAAGCTGGAATCAAGATTGCCAGGAGAAATACCAGTATCCTCAGATATGCAGATGACACCACCTTTATGGCAGAAAGCAAAGAAGAACTAAAGAGCCTCTTGATGAAAGTGAAAGAGGAGAGTGTAAACGTAGGCTTAAAGCTCAAAATTCAGAAAACTAAGATCATGGCATCTGTTCCCATCACTTCATGGCAAATAAATGGAGAAACATGGGAAACAGTGGCTGATTTTATTTTGGGGGGCTCAAAGATCACTGCAGATGGTGATTGCAGCCATGAAATTAAAAGATGCTTACTCATTGGAAGGAAAGTTATGACCAACCTAGACAGCATATTAAAAAGCAAATACATTACTTTGCCAACAAAGGTCTGTCTAGTCAAATCTATGGGTTTTCCAGTAGTCATGTATGGATGTGAGAGTTGGACTATAAAGAAAGCTGAGCACAGAAGAATTGATGCTTTTGTACTGTGGTGTTAGAGAAGACTCTAGAGGGTCCCTTGGACTGCAAGCAGATCCAACCATTCCATCCTAAAGGAGATCAGTCCTGAGTGTTCATTGGAAGGACTGATATTGAAGCTGAAACTCCAAAACTCTGGCCACCTGATGTGAAGGGTTGACTCATTGGAAAAGACCCTGATGTTGGGAGAGATTGAAGGCAGGAGAAGGGGATGACAAAGGATGAGATGGTTTGATGGCATCACCAACTCAGTGGAGATGAGTTTGAGTATACTTTGGGAGTTGGTAATGGACAGGGAGGCCTGATGTGCTGTGGTCCATGGGGTTGCAAAGAGTCAGACATGACTGAGCAACTGAACTGAACAGAACTGAAAAGTACATTCCCATACACTTATTTATAAATTGTCTCTAGTAACCAATTCTGCTGTAACTACATGATTTACTGGGTTACTTTAAATATACTTTTAATGGAATGCAATTCTCCAAGCAAGGTAAAAGATCACTGTGCTCCAACAAAAATGAAGTCCCGTGGTCAAGATGGTCCTTTAAGAATAATTGGAGTTGTGGCTTGGATGGATAAGCAATTTTTTTTTTTTGGATAAGCAATTTTTAATTGATTTGCCTTCTAGTCCTAGGATTCAAGCACAAAATGAAATGAATCTCTGTGCTGTTTTGTGAGGTGCTAAGACTTTTAAGTTTTCATCAGTTGATAAAGGTGGAGAAGCCATACTTAGAAAATCCACATGCCAGGACCATAAAATGAACACACACTTGGTCTCTGTGTAAGATTGGCTCCAGTCCAGCCTGGTTGTGGCTAGGTTCTATAGTCCCTGCCATAGACTCCGTTGAAAGCCTTCCACCGCTGTCTCTGCTTCCAGCCATCCTTCGAACAATTTTCCAAATTGTTGTTTTTCTGTTTACCACTCTTCAGTAACTTCCCTTGCCTTCAGGATGAAACACCAACCCCAGACAGGAATGCATAGAACATACTATCCATCCCACCTCCCCCTAGGACCATTGTTAGCTAGAGACCTTACCTAGGGCTTCATTCAGATCCAAGCCCTACGAGGCTCCTACCTCTGTGGAATCCCTGATGCTTTCTCAGCTTAAACCACCTTCTTTGATCTAATCTACCTGGGATCTAGCTCATTCTTCAAGATTTAGTATAAATATTTCTTCAGCTGAAAAAAATCTAGATTATAAAACTGTATGTATTTCATGATTTGTTGTATTGTTCTTCAAATGAAATACACGGTGCAGGATAAATAAGAAAGTGGGGATTAACATATACACACTACTATAAATAAAATAGATAAACAACAAAGACATACTCTATAGCATAGGGAAATATACTCAATATTTTTAAATATCCTATAAGGGAAAAGAATCTGAAAAAGAACATATATAACTGAATATATGTATATGTATATATATAACTGAATCGCTGTACTGTATATCTGAAAAAAACAATATTGTAAATCAACTATGTTTCAATAAAAATAAAATACAGAGAAAAGTCTTCAAGTACATACAACAAATTAGGTAAAAATTTTCAAGTGACTTTTTCTCTCCTTATTACATTTGTTTTCTGCAATGAGCATATACTGGTTATGTGATGTCATTTTAAGACTCAGTTCAGATATTTGAATCCTGTGAGAAGCAATTCCTTCCTCATTTTGATTTCGCTCACTCACAGTTGTGACTTTGTGTATTTGCTCTATCCAGAGCACTCTAAGCTCAGTGTCTTTTGTGTTGTGCAGGGGCTGAGTCAGTGTCTGACTCTTTGCAACTCCATGAATCACAGCATGCCAGGCTTCTCTGTCCTTCACCGTCTCCTGGAATTTGCTCAAACTCATGTCCATTGAGACAATGATGCCATCCAACCATCTCATCTTCTATTGCCCCATTCTCTTGCCCTCAATCTTCCCCAGCATCAGGGTCTTTTCCAATGAGTTGGCTCTTTGCTTCAGGTGGCCAAAGTATTGGAGCTTCAGTGTCAGCATTATTAATTCCCAATTAATATTCAGAGTCGATAGCAACTATCATTATTCTGTGACGGTTTCTTAAGAAGTCTATCCTGGCGGTCAGGACATGCACCCATTTTGAGGTTGGTACTCACCTTTCTTCTGGGCTTGAACCCCAGCACCCAGCAAGGTGCCTGGCACATAACTCAGTAAACAATGAATTAAAGAATCAGTGTATTAGATCAAAAGCTACTGAGAAGCAGGGCCATATTATACAAGCATCCCTTTTCTTACCATCACCTGGATGGGTGAGCACAGGGAAATTTCCACCCAGACAAGAAGTGATCACCATCCGCATCCACAGTACAAATGTGCTGGCACCCTCAGCAGGAAAGCTGTCTAGGAAAATCTAAGTAATAGTGGAGTGTGGATAGACCTTATGAGTATTTATGAACCAAGGGTCTTAGCAGCCAAGCTAAGCACAGAATTACAGCAATTATCTGAATGATTTACACACGCACAAAGCCGGCCCCAAGCAAAACTGTCAAGGAGTCTGGAAGTCGGCTGTCCTTCCTGCTCTGTTCCTCCTTCTGCCTTTCAGTGTGCCCTGCAGGGGCTTGGGGTTCTCTGCCCACCTGGAGGGTCTCTTGTGCCAACTCCCTCCGACCACCTCCTCATCCTCCACCCCTCGTGACAGGTCTCAGGTGACTAGGCTTTTCCTTCCAATTTCTAATGGATCTATTCCCTTGGAGCTTAAGTATTTAACTAGCCAACCCAGCCAACAAATTTGACATTTCAATTTATGTTGAGCTATAAACTGACCTTGCTGTTCTATTTCACTCTCTGTTGTTGATATAGAACCTTGTTTAACAGCCTTTAGTGGTAAGGTTCTTTAACTGAATTTCAGGTATGAGAGGCTATCACCTGATTTAGTAAATGAATATATTTTGAAGGCTGGCAAAAGCGTGATGATGTATTAAATACCTCAATATCACAGAACCATAGAGAAGGAAGGAAATTTGTAAGCCATTTAGTTTGATGTTCTCCACGATGAGTTTCAGTTCAGTCACTCAGTCATGTCTGACTCTGTGACCCCATGAACAGCAGCACTCCAGGCCTCCCTGTCTATCACCAACCCCCAGAGTTTACCCAAACTCATGTCCATTGAGTTGGTGATGCCATCAAACCATCTCATCCTCTGTCGTCCTCCTCCTGCCTTCAATCTTTCCCAGCATCAGGGTCTTCTCCAATGAGTCAGTTCTTCACATCAGGTGGCCAAAGTATTGGAGTTTAAACTTTAGCATCAGTCTTTCCAATGAATATTCAGGACTGATTTCCTTTAGGATGGAATGGTTGGATCTCCTTGCAGTCCAAGGGACTCTCAAGAGTCTTCTCCAACACCATAGTTCAAAAGAGTCAATTCTTCAGCCCTCAGCTTCCCTTACAATCCAACTCACACATCCACACATGACTACTAGAAAAACCAGAGCTTTGACTAGACAGACCTTTGTTAGAAAAGTAATGTTTCTGCTATTTAATATGCTGTCTAGGTTGGTCATAACTTTCCTTCCAAGAAGCAAGTATCTTTTAATTTCATGGCTGCAATCACCATCTGCAGTGATTTTGGAGCCCAAACAAATAACATCTGCCACTGTTTCCACTGTTTCCCCATCTATTTGCCATGAAGTGATGAGACCAGATGCCATGATCTTAGTTTTCTGAATGTTGAGTTTTAAGACAACTTTTTCACTCTCCTCTTTCACTTTCATCAAGAAGCTCTTTAGTTCTTCTTCACTTTCTTCCATAAGGGTAGTGTCATCTGCATATCTGAGGTTATTGATATTTTTCCTGGCAATCTTGATTCCAGCTGGTGCTTCTTCCTGCCCAGCATTTCTCATGATGTACTCTGCATATAAGATAAATAAGCAGGGTGACAATATACAGCCTTAATGTACTCCTTTCCCTGTTTGGAACCAGTCTGTTTTTCCATGTTCAGTCCTAACTGTTGCTTTCTGATCTGCATACAGATTTCTCAAGAGGCAGGTCAGGTGGTCTGGTATTCCCATCTCTTTCAGAATTTTCCACAGTTTGTGGGGAGCTACACAGTCAAAATCTTTGGCATAGTCAATAAAGCAGAAGTCGGTGTTTTTCTGAGATTCTCTTGCTTTTTCCATGATCCAACAGATGTTGGCAATTTGATCTCTGGTTCCTCTGCCTTTTTAAAATCCAGCTTGAACATCTGAAAGTTCACGGTTCATGTATTATTGAAGCCTGGCTTGGGGAATTTTGTGCGCTACATTGCTAGCTTGTGAAATGAGTGCAATTGTACAGTAGTTTGAATATTCTTTGGCACTGCCTTTCTTTGGGATTGGAATGAAAACTGACCTTTTCCAGTCCTCTGGCCACTGCTGAGTTTTCCAAACTTGCCAGCATGTTGAGTGCAGCACTTTCACAGCATCATCTTTTAGGATTTGAAATAGCTCAACTGGAATTCCATTACCTCCACTAGCTTTGTTTGTAGCGATGCTTCCTAAGGCCCACTCAACTTCGCACTCCAGGATGTCTGGCTCTAGGTGAGTGATCACATCATCATGATTATCTGTGTCATGAAGATCTTTTTTGTATAGTTCTTCTGTGTATTCTGCCATCTCTTCTTAATATCTTCTGCTTCTGTTAGGTCCAAGTTCATACCATTTCTGTCCTTTATTGTGCCCATCTTTGCATGAAATGCTCCCTTGGTATCTCTAATTTTGTTGAAGAGATCTCTAGTCTTTCACACTCTATTGCTTTTCTCTATTTCTTTGCAATGATCACTGAGGAAGGCTTTCTTATCTCTTCTTAATATTCTTTGGAACTTTGCATTCAAATGGGTATCTCTTTCCTTTTCTCCTTTGCCTTTCACTTCTCTCTTAGCTATTTGTAAGGCCTCCTCAGACAACCATTTTGCCTTTTTTGCATTTCTTTTCCTTGGGGATGCTCTTGATCACTGCCTCCTGTACAATGTGACTTACCTCCGTCCATAGTTCTTCAGGCACTCTGTCTATCAGATCTAATCCCTTGAATCTATTTGTCACTTCCACTATATAATCATAAGAGATTTGATTTAGGTCATACCTGAATGGTCTAGTAGTTTTCCCCACTTTCTTCAATTTAAGTCTGAATTTTGCAATAAGGATTTTATGATCTGGGCCACAGTCAGCTCCCGGTCTTGTTTTTGCTGAACTTCTCCATCTTTGGCTGCAAAGAATGTAATCAGTCTGATTTCAGTATTGACCATCTGGTGATGTCCATGTATAGAGTCTTCTCTTGTGTTGTTGGAAGAGGGTGTTTGCTATGACCAGTGCATTCTCTTGGCAAAACTCTGTTAGCCTTTGCCTGCTTCATTCTGTACTCCAAGGTCAAATTTGCCTGTTACTCCAGGTATTTCTTGACTTCCTGCTTTTGCATTCCAGTCCCCTATAATGAAAAGGACATCTTTTTTTGGTGTTTGTTCTAGAAGGTCTTGTAGGTCTTCATAGATCCGTTCAAATTCAGCTTCTTCAGCATTACTGGTCAAGGCATAGACTTGGATTACTGTGATATTGAATGGTTTGCCTTGGAAACAAACAGAGATCATTCTGTCATTTTTGAAATTGCATGCAAGTACTGCATTTTGGACACTTTTGTTACCTATGGTATATTCACAAGGAATTTATACACATCAATATGGAAAGTGCTGATTTTTGGTAGGTAAGTGAAAATAGAAATATGTAAATAAGTAATTAACAAAAGGAGAAATGCAAATAACCAATAAACACATACACCGTACAAAGATGTATAAACACAGAAGCATTCACTTCATTGCTCTTTATATTGGCAAATAAATCAGAAGTCATCTAAACATCACAAAAATGATGTAATGGTTAAGTGATTCATAATTCACAGATGAATGTAACAGTAATTTCCTATTAAAAATATGGTCATTAAGACAAAGCAATAATAAAAAGATTTGATTAGTTTATAATTTTTAGTGAAGAAGCTGAAAAATAATACGTATTATGTAAGACGTTAATTCTTTGAAGACATCACGGAATAAATGCTCTAAAGGAAAATTCTCCAAGTATTTTATGTCTCTTGACAGTGTTCTTGCAAGAGGTTCTTATCTGTGTTTTTCTGTACTTGCTGTAATAGCACATAATCAATTCAGTCAGAAAAACAAAGTTTGACCTCACCAATGCTTCCCAGGGCAGAGCAAAGGCAATGTCACCCTGACGTGTGGTGCTTTCACAGTGTGCCTCCACGTGCTGCTTCCAGACCCGTGGCAACCTCCTCCAGAACCCTTCCTTCCCGGCGATGACACAGTCTTTGAACCCTACTCAGTCTGATCTGTCCCTATGCTCTCTACCACCTAGTCTGTCTCCCCTCCTCTGCTGAGCAAACATTACTTATAGTTTACAGGCTGCCAGGAAGGAAGAGGTGCCCTAAACTACGGGAGGCCGTGCTGGCCTTCACCCGCAGCACTCACGGCCAGGGCGGGGACCACATCTGCAGACGCAGTTTCTTTAGTGTAGCAAGTAAGGAAACAAAATCTATAGATTCATTTGTCTCTTAAATCTAATGATAACAATGGGGAAGAGGATGATAGTGCTTGTGCTTTTTCACTGTATTTAATCTTAATTTTCAATTTATTTTATTTAGATTGTATTTTACAACAATATCTGTCCACACATATTGGAAATAAAAGGAAAAAAAAGTAACAAAGACTAAAGCAAACCCAACTCTGGTTCCTCACCACAGGAATTTGGAGAAGCAAAGTGTTGAGGACCCGGTCTCCAAAGCACAGGAGGGGTGAGGCCTTTGGATCAGACAGCCTGAGGTCCAGAAGAAGCTGCAAGGAAGCCGGGGGCTGAGAAGGGCTGGAAGGCACCCTGGATGAAGGAGGCCTTCTCAGGATCGCCTGGAGGAAAAGGAAGCTGAGGATGGCAATTTCTATTCAGAAAAGTCCATCCAGTATAAAAATCTACCAGGAGCCAAGGGAATCTTCCTTTCCCTGGCTCTTCTAACCACATCTTTTGAAAAGCATTCTTTGCCCTATTGTGGGCCTGAAGTGAGTGCCCAGATGTGTGTGGAGATCAGGTTACCCTCCCAACCTCCAGCCCACACCCGCCCCCCCACCACCAGAAAAGTGACACCGGAGGCAGTTTGGAAAAAAAAATGCAGGAATGATTTCGTGATTTCACATTTGTGTCTCTAGGGTGCTGCCTACTCGTTTGTTAAAAAGAATCTTACGTTTTTATAAAAACAGAAGCCCACCTTCAAAAAAACAAACAAAACCCCCCCAAATCCCTTCAATGTAGCCTTCTTGTTTTCAAACAGACGTAGGATTATGCTGCCAAATTAAACTAAGAACTTTTGTAAAATTTGATCTTGATGAATAATAGCTAGCAAACAAGAGAGACAGAGAGAGATATTCATTTCAATAGAAGTCACCATGGCCCCTGAGATGGGAGTAATCCCACTATTTTGTTATGGGATTAGATGTGGAATCATGGTTGTGCTTCATTGAGCGTTTTGAAGTATCATGGTTCTCATTTTTATTACCTTCTCTTATCAATTAAGAAGTCGTATAATGCTTTCTACATTTTTCTATCATGCTGTCACTTTATTTCAGTGAATTTTGCATATCCCTGGACCTGACTAGCCAAGGGAATATACTTCAGATTACACACACAAGTAGGGCCCCAGTGTCTCTGACCCCCAGAAATACAGACAGAAGTGTGCTAACAAAGACCGCCTTATACTGGCTTGTCCCTCTCACCAGAGGATGGAGTTAATGAATCCAAGGTCAGGAGATCAATCACCATATGAGCCACTTAAGCCGAGGCTGGAGCAGAGCTGTGTCCCCAGCCAAAGCTGCACCCTGTCACAGTCATCTTGTAAATGTCAGCCAACAGCCACAAGTGCAACTAGAAATGAAAACAGGGCTCATTCCAAATAGCTTCTAACCAACAACTAACTGCAAAACGTTCTGAAATAAACCTATTGTCATCAAATTCCCAGTGATAAGAGGTCTCCGTCTTTAAAGTATCTGTGTAGACATTTCTTCACTCTCTTAAATATTATTTATCACAACAGCCCTCAAAGAGGTAAGTTAGGTGTTATTACTTCATTTTAGAGATGAGAAGTCTGAGATAAAAATATTACTTTAGGGATTTCTCTGGCGGTGCAGTGGGTGCAAGTCCACCTGCCAATGCAGAGGACACTGGTTCAGTCTCTGGTCTGGAAGATTCCTCGTGCCTTGGAACACGAGGCTGGTGCACTGCAACTTCTGAGCCTGCATGCATAGAGCCCTTGCTTCAGAGCAAGAGAAGGTACTGCAAGGCCTATGCATTGCAGCTAGAGAGTAGCCCCTCGATGCAACTAGAAAAAGCCTGCTTGCAGCAACGAAGACCCAGCCCAGCCAAAAATAAATAAATAAACAAATTATATTTATAAGATGTTACTATAATGATAAGCTTTAGAGTCAGGGCTCCTTCAAATGCCAGTAAATATTTTCCCAAAATGAATGTTTTAGCGACAAAGCAAAGGTAGAATTTGGGCATAAATGGTGAAACTTTCTTTCTGGTTTTATCAAAAGGCAGGTGTGTATTATCACAGAAAGTAAGAGCAGAGTATGTTTGGGATAGGCCCTGGGGTCATGAAGACTGTCAGTCATTTGGGTGGGCGGGCTGTGAAAAATTTCACTTGGAGGTGAAATAGCCCTTTGACAGTCTCTAGTCTCCTTGACACCCAGAATTTTAACTCTTTGCCAATTAAAAAAAAAAAATCAACCTTCATCTCAGTCTCTGCAAACATTCACCTGGTGTTTGTACTTATCTAGGAGACTTAAGGGCTTCCCTGATGGCTCAGTGGTAAAGAATCCACCCGCAATGCAATCAGGAAGATCACTCGGAAAAGGATGGCAACCCCACTTCAGTATTCTTGCCTGGAGAATCCCATGGACAGAGGAGCCTCACGGGCTACAGTCCATGGGGCCTCAAAGAGTCAGACATGACTGGTCAGCTAACACACACACACACACACACACACACACACACAAGACTTAAAGCAAGCTCACTGAGTGCCAGCTGATCAGAAAATGCATCAGTCTGTTTGATTGTTGGTGTTTAGTTGTTCAGTTGTCTTTTTGCGACCCCATGAACTGCAACACAACAGGCTTCCCTGTCCTTCACCATCTCCCGGAGCTGGCTCAAACTCATGTCTGCTGAGTTGGTGATGTCATCCAACCATCACATCCTCTATCATCTGCTTCTCCTCCTGCTTTCAATATTTCCTAGCATCAGGGTGTTTTCTACTGAGTCCACTCAGTTTGGCAGGTATTCTTGAAAAAGGATTTGACTCCAGTTACTCTAATTCTCTATTGATCAAGCAAACTTTCCATTCTCACATGTGTTTTTAAGCAGTATTTTTACACAGAGAGCTTATAGGCTCAACGGTCAACATAAATTAACTTCTCATTTGCAGTATCTCTATCTAGCTTACATAGACAGAATACTTTCTGTCAGTAAGGTACCAGGATAGACGTTTTTACACACACGAACACCAAGGCCCACCTTTTGAGACCCCAAAGCCTTTGGGGTTCTGCATCAAAGATAAGACAAGGGAGATTAGCATGCCTCCCCAAAGCTGACTGGACTGGGACACCTGCTGATCCACCCAAGGGGTCACACCAACACATTTGGGTCCACATTTTTACAAGTCCCCAGAATGCCCTCTCCCTTTGCTGTGCTTCACACCCCTCTCCCATGCACGATCCTCTCCTTTTGCAGTAACAACTCCCATCCCACGGTTGCCATGACAAACAGACAAGGCATTGTTAAGAAAGATGAGAGCTGAGACCTTCACTTCTATTTCAACCTTGCAGTTTATTTTTACCCTTGAGTTCTTAGTATTTTATGACCTGCTTCATTTGCCCATGAACGCCAAATGATTTCCAGAAGGATCTGGACTTTATCAGATATGTAAGTAACAAAGGTCCTCCTTTGTCTTCCCTGTTACTCAGCAGTGATGATCAAAGTACCAACACCGTGGGATCTGTGAGCTAATTATGACAGAGTGATCCAAAATTAGTCTAAGACAAAGGAGCCACATATTTAGCACCGCTGGCTTTATGTGAAGTCACTCAGTCGTGTTTGACTCTTTGCGACCCCATGGACTATAAAGTCCATGGAATTTTCCAGACGAGAATACTGGAGAGGGCGGCCTTTCCCTTCTCCAGAGGATCTTCCCACCCAAGGATCGAATCCAGGTCTCCTGCATTGCAGGTGGATTCTTTACCAGCTGAGCCACAAGGGAAGCCCAAGAATACTGGAGTGGGTAGCCTATCCCTTCTCTAGCAGATCTTCCTGACCCAGGAACTGAACCAGGGTCTCCTGTGTTGCAAGCAGATTCTTTATCAAGTGTTATAGGGAAAGCTGGCCTTATAAAGGGTTGTAAAAATGTTTAATAATGGAGAAACAATTAAGAAGATCACAAATGTTAGTCAATGAAGACTCAGTTCCAACCAAAAGCACTTTGGATGTTTGAACATGTCCGCTCCATTAGTAGGATAAAATAGCAACCATGTGGCAAGGTAGATTCTATCATATCCTCCTTACAGTTAAGAAGTTGCAGTTCAGAGCCATCACACTATTTGCTCAGGACTGTTCCAGGTGGCAAACAGTAGACACAGACTTCCAGATCCAGAGTTTGCCACACTTCAAGGCATTCCTCAGGCTTCAACAATATTCTTCTCCATAGATTAATACTTTACATTTGCCGCAAGGTGGTCTTTTGCCAGCCTGAATGGCATGAGCAAGGCTTGCTGGTGTGAAGCCATCCCTGGGGATACCCCTGCCATGCAGAGCTGTGATATCACTCTTCTAGTCTGAGCTTCTCTAAGTGCAGCCAGAAAGGACCCTGAGCCTTGCACATTTTACTCCAAGTGAAAAGTGGTTCTCACGCTTGCTGCACATTGGAAACACCTGCTAGGATCTAAAAATACTGACTCCTTGATCCCTCACCTCTTAAATTCGCATTTAATTGGTATGGAGTGTAGGTTGGGCATCAGGCTCTTTAAAAGCTCCCCAGATAATTATAGTATGAAGCAAAGTTGCAGAACCACAGCTCTGAAGGTTTCAAGGCAGGATAGATTCTATAATAATTTTCTCTAAACCCTGTAGTGCAGTAGAATTACCTGGACAACCTGGTAAAATGCACATTCCCCTGTCCGTTCTGTGATACTGATTCAACGAGTCTGAGATGGAAACTCACTGGGTCTCATGTATTAATAGCTAGTTTGGCTCCTGAAGTGTGGACAGATTAGAAAAATGGCTTACTTCAGACTCTAAGAATCAACTGACCTCTAACTACTGTGACTTTCAAGTAGGTTTATTTCAAAATTCAGTAACAATTATACATGCTTGCCTGGTGGCTCAGAGGGTAAAGAATCTCCCTGCAATGCAGGAGACCCAGGTTCAATCCCTGGGTCAAAAAGATCCCCTGATGAAAGGAATGGCTACCTACTCCAATATTCTTGCCTGGAGAATTCCATGGACATAGGAGCCTGGCAGGCTACAATCCATGTGACTGCAAAGAGTCAGACATAACTGAGTGACTGAGCAACTAACACTTACTTACTCATCACAGTTTGGCAGATCTCTTAGAGAGAAGAACACACTGATGTCCACCAGCCCATTTGAAGAGGAACATTCTAGATTGGCAGATGTCAGGCTATAATGTGTGGTTCATCCAACCCTGGGAAGGACACAGAATCCACATCACTGCTCAGAAATTGCTTTTTCTCCAAAATACTTGCTAATTACATTTCCCCTCAATTTCTTCTTTATTCTAATTATTTTGACAGGAAGACTTGAGCTATTAGGTTGATGCAAACATTTTGGCAAAGCTCGTTATCTGCTAACAGCATCTTCCTAAACAGGAATCACTGGCTGGATTACAAATAAAATGTCATTGGAAACTCACAAGAACTTGGACAATTAGGAAGGTCTATCATCAGCTTCCACTTTCTTTGCATCATTTGTTTTTAATTTTTGGAACCACCTGTGTCCTCCCCTTTCTACCTAATACTTCTCCCCTAGGAGCCCAGGGTTAAATTAGCTTACTTCTCTCATCAAATCAAAGCCTACGCCACAGAAAGTACCCAAAATCCATTAGATCCTTGATATGAAATCTTGAGAATAATTTAAAGTGCTACTGTCTTAGTGAAGGTCACGTTTATACCAGATTTACAAAAAGATATGTAAGAAAGTAGAATAGAAGTTGAACATTTATTGTACAGCAGCATGTACTATGTGGGGAACTCGAGGAAGAAGAGTATGACATGGCCCTCATGTTAAAAAGCTTCCAATTCTGCAGGAGAGGAATATCAAGCCAGTGCAAGTCCTGGGGTGACTTGAACAGCAAAAGCTTTAGGACCTATTGGGCTTCATCAGCCACACCTCTTGTTTCTTATGCCTTTGTGAACTGTTGGGTCCACACTGACTCTGGTCCTTTAATCCAGATGAGCTACTTTCTCTCCATCTAGCACTCAGTAGTGAACAGGTCAAGCTATGGTTACCTGAAAGCTGGCTAGGATCTTGGATCTGTTCTCACTTCAACTTTGCCCCACTTACTCAGATGTTTGGATTTGAACCCTAACCCAGTCCTGAATCCTGTGGACTTAATGTGATATTTGGTACTCTTGTTCCTTGCCCCTTAACTCCAATTAAGCCCTCATGACTCTACAGGGAATCCTCCTGTGTCTCCTCCCTTTCTGTCCTCCCCAGCACTTCCTACAGTACCTGGTCACACAACTTACAGCAATGAGCAGATTTGAAGAGCTCCTGTTTGGGAATTGCTTAGCAGGGCTAGACTGACACTCTTTACAGAGACTAATTATAGGATTTTCTCATTCTCAACTCAACTCGTAACACAGGATTATAATGAGTATCCTCAAGGAGGCTATTCATATCTGGAGAACCTTGGTTCTAAGGTAGATCTTATGGCCAATCAGGAAACATCAGATTTAAGTGACTTCTGCCAAAACCACACTACAGATTTTCCTTGAAAATATACATATATTGTCATCTTATTGCTTTCTTTTAGATTCAGGACTCTGAGGCTATATTACTATATCCTATACCTTAGGAATAGGATGACAACTGTAAAGAAAATTACAGCTAAAATTAAAATATTTGATGAGCTATGAGAGGTGTTATGGGTTCCCTCACCTGTACCAAAAAGTGGTATGCTGAAGGCCTCACTTCAGTGTGGTGGTGTTCGGAGAAGGCGACTTTGGGAAATAATAAAGTTCAGAGGAGACCATCAGACTGGAGTCCTCATGATGGGATTGGTTTTCTTACAAGAAGAGACACAGGAAAACTTGTTCTCTTTACCCTTCCCCCAGTTCCATCTGCGTGTGTGTGCACGTGCGTGTGTGCATGCATGAAAACACAGCGGAAAGGCTACATGAGGACAAAACAAGGAAGTGGCCATCTGCAAGCCAAAAAGGGAGTCCTCATCAGGAATGAATAGACTGGCACTTATAATCTTGGACTTCCCAGCTTTTAGAACTGTGAAAAATCAGTTTCCATTGTGTCAGCCACCTATGGAATGATGTTTTGTTCAGGCAGTTCAGTCATTCAGTTGTGTCTGACTTTTTGCAGCCCCATGGACTGCAGCATACCAGGCTGCTCTGTCCATCACCAACTCCCAGAGCTTAATCAAACTCATGTCCATTGAGTTGGTGATGCATCCAATCATCTCATCTTCTGTCATCCCCTTCTCCTGCCTTCAATCTTTCCCAGCATCAGAGTCTTTTCAGATGAGTCTGTTCTTCACCTCAGTCAGCATCTGTCCTCCTAATGAATACTCAGGACTGATTTCCTTTAGAATAGACTGGTTGGATCTCCTTGCAGAACCAACCACCGCTTATCTAGTCGCACTGGAGTGAACCTCCATCCATAGTTCTTCTTCATAGTTCTTTTTCGATGATCCAATGGATGTTGGCAATTTGATCTCTGGTTCCTCTGCCTTATCTAAATCCAGCTTGAACATATGGAAATTCACGGTTCATGTACTGTTGAAGCCTGGCTTGGAGAATTTTGAGCATTACTTTGCTAGTGTGTGAGATGAGCGCAATTGTGTGGTAGTTTGAACAATCTTTGGCACTGCCATTCTTTGGCATTGGAATGAAAACTGACCTTTTCTAGTCCTGTGGCCACTGCTGAGTTTTCCAAATTTGCTGCCATATTGAGTGCAGTGCTTTTACAGCATCATCTTTTAGGATTTAAAGTAGCTCAACTGGAATTCCATTACCTCCACTAACTTTGTTCATAGTGATGCTTCCTAAGGCCCACTTGACTTCACATTCCAGGATGTCTGGCTCTAGATGAGTGATCACACCATCGTGATTATCTGGTCATGCTGGAGTAGCAGCTGCACAGCGCTGGAGGGGCTGTGAGGAGATACCCCACACCCAAGGGCAAAGGAGAAGCCTAGCAATATAGTAGGAATGCAAAATCATGTTTAGAATCAAACCCCATACCTGCCAGAGACACTCAGAGGGCCCAAACAAATCTTGCATGCACCAGGACCCAGAGACCCCACAGACACTGAGACAGAACTGTGTTTGAGTGTCTCCTGTGGAGGTGCGGGTCAGCAGTGGCCTGCCACAGGGGCAAGGGCTCTGGGTGTAGCAGACCTGAGGATGGCATAAGCCCTCTTGGAGAGGTCGCCATTAACCTACCATAGAGCTGCTAGAACTTAAACAGAGAAATAGACTCTGGTAGGGCACAAACAGAAACTTTGGGACGCCAGGACCCAGGAGGAAGGAGCAATGACCCCACAGGAGACTGACCCAGACTTGCCTGGGAGTGTCCAGGAGTCTCCATCAGAGGTGTGGGTCGGCAGTGGCCTGATGCAGGGTTGGGGGCACTGAGTGTAGCAATGTGTGCATGAGACTTTTTGAAGGAGGCCACCATTATCTTCATTACCTTCACCGTAGTTTGGCCCCCAGTAAATAACAGGGAGGGAACACAGCCCCTGCCCCCCCCCATCAATAAAAAATTGGATTAAAGATTTACTGAGCATGGCCCTGCCCACCAGAACAAGACCCAGTTTCCCCCAGTCAATCTTTCCCATCAGGAAGCTTCCATAAGCCTCTTATCCTTCTCCATCAGAGGGCAGACAGACTGAAAACCATAATCACAGAAAACTAACCAATCTGATCACATGGACCACAGCCTTGTCTAACTCAATGAAACTATGAGCCATGTCATATAGGGCCATTCAAGAAGGATGGGTCATTGTGGAGAGCTCTGACAAAACATGGCCCACTGGAGAAGGGAATGGCAAACCACTTCAGTACCCTTGCTTGAGAACCCCATGAACAGTGTGAAAAGGCAAAAAGATAGGACACTGAAAGATGAATTCCCCAGGTTGGTAGGTGCTCAATATGCTACTGGAGAACAGTGGAGAAATGACTCCAGAATGAATGAAAAGAGGGAGCCAAAGCAAAAACAACATCCAGTTGTGGATGTGACTGGTGATGGAAGTAAAGTCTGATGCTGTAAAGAGCAATATTGCATAGGAACCTGGAATGTTAGGTCCATGAATCAAGGCAAGTTGGAAGTGGTCAAACAGCAGAGGGCAAGAGTGAATATTGCCATTTTAGGAATCAGCGAACTAAAATGGACTAGAATGGGTGAATTTAACTTCAATGACCATTATATCTACTAACGTGGGCAAGAATCCCTTAGAAGAAATGGAGTAGCCATCATAGTCAACAAAAGAGTCTGAAATGCAATACTTGGATGCATTCTCAAAAACGACAGAATGATCTCTGTTTGTTTCCAAGGCAAACCATTTAATATCACAGTAATCCAAGTCTATGTCCTGACCAGTAATGCTGAAGAAGCTGAATTTGAATGGTTCTATGAAGACCTACTGGAGAAGTCAATGGCACCCCACTCCAGCACTCTTGCCTGGAAAATCCCATGGATAGAAGAGCCTGATAGGCTGCAGTCCATGGGGTCGTGAAGAGTCGGACACGACTGAACGACTTTCACTTTCATGCATTGGAGAAGGAAATGGCAACCCACTCCAGTGTTCTTGCCTGGAGAATCCCAGGGATGGGGGAGCCTGGTGGGCTGCTGTCTATGAGGTCGCACAGAGTCAGACATGACTGAAGCGACTTAGCAGCAGCAGCAACATGAAGACTTACAAGATCTTCTAGAACTAACACCCCAAAAAGACGCCCTTTTTATTATAGGGGACTGGAATGCAAAAATAGGAAGTCAAGAAACACCTGGAGTAACAGGCAAATTTGGCCTTGGAATACAGAATGAAGCAGGTCAAAGGCTAATAGAGTTTTCCCAAGAGAATGCACTGGTCATAACAAACACCCTCTTCCAACAACACAAGAGAAGACTCTACACGTGGACATCACCAGATGGTCAACACTGAAATCGGATTGATTATATTCTTTGTGGCCAAAAATGGAGAAGCTCTATACAGTCAGCAAAAGCAAGACTAGGAGCTGGCTGTGTCTCAGATCATGAACTCCTTATTGCCAAATTCAGACTTAAGTTGAAGAAAGTAGGGAAAATCACTAAACCATTTAGGTGTTTTGTTACAGGAGCCTTAACTGATCAGCATTAAAGGTGAGAAGTTGTTGCTCAGTGGCTCAGTCATGCTGACTTTCTGTGATCCCATGGACTGCAGCATGCCAGGCTCCCCTGTCCTTCAGCATCTCCTAGGGTTTGCTCAAACTCATGTCCATGGAGTCAGTGCTGCTATCCAACCATCTCATCCTCTGTCGCCCCCTTTTCCTCCTGTGCTCAATCTTTCCCAGCATCAGAATCTTTTCCAATGAGTTGGTTCTTTGCATCAGGTGGCCAAAGGATTGGAGCTTCAGCTACAGCATCAGTACCTCCAATGAATACTCAGGATTGATTTCCTTTAGAATTAACTGGTTTGATCCCCTTGTAGTCCAAGGCACTCTCTGGAGTCTTCTCCAACACCATAGTTTGAACAATTAATTCTTCGTCACTCATCCTTCTTTATGGTCCAACTCTCATATCCATACATGACTACTGGGAAAGTAATGGCTTTCCTGTCCTTTATGACAGGTCTGACTTGATTTTCAGCATCCCCACTTATTGGAATTATGTAATAATAAAGTAAAGCAATGCCAAAGAATGCTCAAACTACCACACAATTGCATTCATCTCACACACTAGTAAAATAATGCTCAAAATTCTCCAAGCCAGGCTTCAGCAGTACATGAACCGTGAACTTCCAAATGTTCAAGCTGGTTTTAGAAAAGGCAGAGGAATCAGAGATAAAATTGACAACATCCTCTGGATCATTGAAAAAGCAAGAGAGTTCCAGAAAAACATCTATTTATTCTTTATTGACTATGCCAAAGACTTTTACTGTGTGGATCACAACAAACTGTGGAAAATTCTGAAAGAAATGGGAATACCAGACTGCCTGACCCGCCTCTTGAGAAACCTGTACACAGGTCAGGAAACAACAGTTAGAACTGGACATGAAACAACAGACTGGTTCCAAATAGGAAAAGGAGTATGTCAAGGCTGTATATTGTCACCCTGCTTATTTAACTTATATGCAGAGTACACCATGAGAAACGCTGGGCTGGATGAAGCACAAGCTGGAATCAAGATTGCCAGGAGAAATATCAATAACCTCAGATATGCAGATGACACCACCCTTACGGCAGAAAGTGAAGAAGAACTAAAGAGCCTCTGGATGAAAGTGAAAGAGGAGAGTGAAAATATTGGCTTAAAGCTCAACATTCAGAAAACGAAGATCATGGCATCTAGTCCCACCACTTCATAGCAAATAGATGGGGAAACAGTGGAAACAGTGCTGACTTTATTATTTTGGGACTCCAAAATCACTGCAGATGGTGACTGCAGCCATGAAATTAAAAGACACTTACTCCTTGGAAGGAAAGTTATGACCAACCTAGACAGCATATTAAAAAGCAGAGACATTACTTTGTCAACAAAGGTCCATCTAGTCAAGTCTATGGTTTTTCCAGTAGTCATGTATGGATGTGAGAGTTGGAATATAAAGAAAGCTGAGTGCCGAAGAATTGATGCTTTTGAACTATGGTGTTGGAGAAGACTCTTGACAGT
Source organism: Oryx dammah (assembly GCF_014754425.2). Taxonomy (NCBI): domain Eukaryota; kingdom Metazoa; phylum Chordata; class Mammalia; order Artiodactyla; family Bovidae; genus Oryx; species Oryx dammah. The sequence goes on along the minus strand of NW_024070209.1, from coordinate 89,588,416 downwards.
CCCTTGGCCTGCAAGGAGATCCAACCAGTCCATCCTAAAGGAGATCAGCCCTGGGTTTTCATTGGAAGGACTGATGTTGAAGCTGAAACTCCAATACTTTTGCCACCTGATGTGAACAGCTGACTCATTGGAAAAGACCCTGATGCTGGGAAAGATTGAAGGCAGGAGGAGAAGGGGGAAACAGAGGATGAGATGGTTGGATGGCATCACCAACTCAATGGACATGAGTTTGAGTGAACTCCGGGAGTTGGTGATGCACAGCAAGGCCTGGCCTGCTGCGGTTCATGGGGTGACGAAGAGTCAGACATGACTGAGTGACTGAACTGAACTGAACTGCATGATAGAACCTTTGCTTGTTCATTTGATTTAGAGTATTTCTTACTTGGGAACCAATGGATCTCTGCTCAGTCATGTTTCACTGCATTCATTCATCACCTGTCCTTAATGAAAAAGAAATTTAAGTCAAGTGAGTGGTGAGATGGATTAAATTATTCTCTAGAGTTTTGGAGGGTGTTTCATGCTCCCTGGATGGTATATAAATGCCTGAACATTTGTATACAAATTGAGCAAACATGCAAATCAGTAATCTGAGACTAAAGAGATACAGAAACGGTCTTGGAAATTGCATTTAAGAAAAAAAAATGACAGTATCAAGTTGATAGACACAAAAGAACTTTGATGAAAGCAGCTGTTAAATTGTTAATTTAACATAAAGATGGAGCTGATGATTCAAAAATGATCAACTAGGCTGCAGATATTCTGTACTCTGAATAGCGTAGACTGAGCAGCTTTCAGCCTTACCCTCTGCTGTAATTGGGGGTTGCATTCTATCTGCATTAGCAGAACTGTTAATAAATCACACAAGCAAGAAATGAGGAATTGAAAATCTCCAGGTGTTTGATGATGCTCCAAATACCCTCCCCACATGTTCCATAGGAGTCATGTGAGTTCATAAAATGACTTGATGATCACTCACTCAGGATACAGTCTTGTTCACTTACACAGGATCAATTAAAACATAGGTTAGGATCATTATAACCATTCCTCTAGCCTAACCCTCAGGAGTTTCTTAAATCCTTTGCATATGTTAGATATCTGGTCATTCCTTCTCTCACCCTTCTGTTTCATTATAAAACTTACATACACACACAGACACACCCACAAGCTTGCCACAGAGATGGAGATTTGAGCTGTTAGTAGAATGGTTAAGGACCTAGTTAAGAGAGATGTGCTTGTGTGAGCGCCACATTTCATGGAGAAGCTATAATTTAAAGGACTTTGCTTAGTGTCATTACTGAGAAAGGATTAGGTGAAGACATGATTAGAATGTAGGGTCAAGCCTTGGCACCTAGCAGTAGTTGAGTAATTGGGCATCAGAAGTGAAATGGCTTGTCAGAGCCAATCTTATATAGCAAGTATAGTCTTCTATGAGATAATCTGCTAGATAGAGGGCCTGGGGACACTTAACACTTAGGTCTTGAGCTCTTGGGGGACTTTGCTCTGATGTCTGATGTGTCTCAATATCAGAGGAACAGAACATTTAAAGAACAGAGGTGAGTCAGTCCTCATACACAGGAGGCTGAGAGTACTGAGAGGATGCCCTTTGTTCTTATCCAACATCCCATTGATGGTAAACCTTCCTTTTCTTATTCTAATCTACTTCTAAATAGAGGCAATCTAACTCTGTATTATAAGTGTATTTTTTCCAATGGGTTTTATTGACTATTCTGCAAATGGTCAGGAAATGAAGAAACTCTTGATACATCTCAAAAAATGTGAAGATACATAAGCCAACCTTCTTGACAAGATGATCTGTACACGATGCTTTCTACCCAAGAGGGAACATCATGTGGGCATTAGCATAGGGCTCTTTCTGCCTTTGAACAGAGAAGGCAACTGCCAAATGCTTTGCTCTGAGAAAAGATCAGTCCCACCTGTATACAGATATTCCCACCATGATGTCGATCTCAGTGTAGATTTTTTTCCTTTTAAAAAAATCCTAAGTGTTACAATAGATCCAGGAAGGATGGAGGTTGTTCCCCAAGGACCCTTTACATTAACCAGAGATAAGAGGGGGAGCCCCTGCATCACTGCATGGCATAGTTTGGGGGCAGAGCACATATACACACCTCTGTACACATTTCCAAATGTGCCTGACTCAGCGAGCCCTTTCTCCTGGTGTCATGACGTTTATGCAACAACAGATGAAAGGCAAACATATATTAACTCCAAAAATATCTTACCAGACAGTTTTGTAAAGAAGTAAAGAAGATTGTAAAGAAGTCTTCTGGGATCCAGGATTCAGGGGCAAACTGCTAGTTTTATCTTCTTAAACCTCAGTACTCTCAGCTTCTCATTTTCTGATAAGGATGATAATCATCCTGTGTTATGAAATGATTGTGATGATTAGAGAATGTATTTAAAGTACCATATTTAAAGTTGCAAAGTAAGTATCCTCCCCCACAAAAAAAAAAAAAAAAGAAAAAATCTAGCTGTTACTATCTATCTGTCCATCTATCTGTCTGTCTTCCTGTTGGACTATCTATCTATATCTGTCAACCTATTTGAGGGAAAGATATAAAATCCCCTTAAAAGTTGCAAGAATAAGATCATGGTAACTAAGCTGAGAAAAGCTTGGATTTCTGTTACAAAGCATTTTTTACTTAATGTGAACATGTGATTTTGAACTAGTCAAGTGTATGTGAATAGTATTCCCAGCATTTAGTAGAAAAATCAGGTTAGAGCAATAGCTGTGATGATTCTGTTTATTTTTAGCTACACAAATCATCTCAGAGGACTACATCCAATTTTGATGTTGACTTATTAATATATATTTGGCAGAGATATACAGGAGCATGCTCAAAGAAGAACAACCAGGATAATTAAATTTTAAATCAAGATATGAAGAAATGGGTGGTGAGGATAAGGGCATAAAAATATTCAGATGCATAATATAATTATCTTGAAGAATTTGCTAGCCTGACAGGGGAGAATGGTTAGACATACTGTAAATGGTTTCATGTCATAAATGATCTGGTGGAAGATAAAAGAGCAGAAATGATCTCAAAATGGAGACAGCATTTCTAATAGTTGGAATATTCACATAATACAAGATGCCTTTAAAGACGTGAAAACCGCTGTCATTCTATTCAACAAAAACTTGTCAGATGCATTGTATTTCTCACAGCACCCATTCAGCCACAGTAAGGATTCAAGAAATCTATGTTCCTGTCCTTGGGAGGTTTATAGTCTTGTAACCAAAATGAGAACTGTATAATTATATGATTCAGTAGAACACGTTACATGACGTGAGCAAGGTAGGAAGACAGTGTTGAAGGAGAATGTTTCCATTGTATTCATTAAAATGGTAGGTCTCTCTCCCTACTCCCCAGAAGAAAAGTCTCTGAAGTTTAGATGATTTAAAATGTTTTATTTGGGATAGAAATAGGCAAATGCTGAAGTCAGATGTAAGAATAAGACATAACAATAAGAATAGAATAAGTATTTTTTTTATTCTACATTGTTCATTATGTATTCTCAAAGAATGCCTTTTAAAGGATGTAATTAGGAGTAATGAGGTGCAAAATTTCATGTACAAAAATGATCTTGTTCAGGGCATTTTAGGCAGTGCAACTGAAAAAAAAAAAGAATTTTAACTCTCAGTTAACTCGGTATCAATATTACGTACCCTTGACTCCTCTTTATATTCAATTCCAGTGGAGTTTTAAGAAAATCAGGAATTTAAATAATTCTGCTATCCCTTTGATTGCAATTATTGGATTGTTTTGTTTTGTTTTAATATAAGAATATTGTAGTGCGTTGCCATTTCCTTCTCCAGAGGAATCTTCCCAACCCAAGGATCGAACCCACATCTCCTGCATCAAGCAGTGGCCAAATCTTATCAAACTCTCAAATAATCACGACTTTGAATAATCCAACACCTCTTGTTTGATACTTATTGATCAGTCACCTTCTTAGCCACATTCATCAAGTTCAAGAGCTTGGACAGAGTAAGTGCTCGTCACAGAAACCCTTTCTCCCTGACTGCCATCGTGGAGGGAGTTTCCCTAAGTGCTGCAGCCAAACCCTCCACATCAAAGGGCAGAGCCCTGGGAGTGGGCTAGCTCTCAGACACGGACGGTTCCAGGACTGTGTTTGTGAGATATGCTTCGCAACTCTAACCTTGCACCTTCTGCCAGTGGAAAACTAAATATCCCAAAACTTAAAGTTAACTCAGCATGCATTCATTTTAAGTATTACAAGGAAAAAGGTGGCAGAGTAACACAGCATTATAAGCCTAGGAAAGGGGGAAATATTGGAATTATCTTATTAAGTTTGGTCTCTATCGTGACACAAATCCAATAAAAATCCAGGTGCTCCTTACTTTGATGGTCGTTTCAAAAAGCATGTTACTGAATGTTTTCAATGTGCCAGGACTTGCCAGGCAATAGAAAAACTCCCACAAATGCTTCCAGACTATGGGAGAAACAGATGAGTACATAGATGGCCCCTCCATGGGATGGTGTTGGGGATTGTATAGGGTGGTGTGACTCCTATCTGATGGGTCTCTAAATTCCTTGGGACATGCAAGGCAAAGCTTCCTGAAGGAAGTCACACTTATACCAGCTTGCATTGGGGGAGGGGGAGAGTTAGCAAGATTTAAGAATAAAATATATATATATATATATATATATAAGGAGGAAGGACAAGTCCAGCAACTTTATTATTTCACTTTGTTGCTGTTCAATCACTAAGCCACACGCTAAGCCAGTCGCTACTCTTTGTGACTCCATGGACTGCAGCATACCAGGCTTCCCTGTCCTACACTGTCTCCTGGAGTTTGCTCAGATTCATGTCCACTGAGTCAGTAGTACTACTGAACCTCAGCCACCCCCTTCTCCTCCTGCCCTCAATCTTTCCCAGCATCACGGTCTTTTCCAATGACTTGGCTCTTTCCATCAGGTGGCCAAAGTATTGGAGCTATATTATGTATATACGGGGGTCTATTCCATCATAGGCTATAGCAATTTATGACTCAAAATGTACATCTGCAAAAGCCACTGTGTACTCAGAGCTAAGCCCCATCTGTGTCTGGTAGAATGCCCAGTTAAGGGTTGTAACAAGGGGAGAGGGTCCTTCATTACTCAGGTACAGCCTGATAGTCATGTTCAGGGAAGAATACATAGAACAACTGAGATGTAAGAAATGCATTTTATACTTAGAATGCTCCTTTATGACCAGAGTAAAATATGTGCAGAAATGCTAAGGGAAACGATTAGAAAGCTAAGAAGAAATGAAATCGTGAAAGTGTTGTGGACTAAGGATTTGAACTTTATTACAAAAGCTATGGTGCACTCAGGAGGGAGATACATAGATGAATAACATTACATTGCTGATAAAAATACATTTGCCTTAACTTATAAGCTAAGGCAAAACCATGGAGACAGTAAAAAGAGCAGTGGCTGCTGTTTCTTTGTTTGTTTTTGTGGAGGGGGAGTGGATGAATAAGTAGAGCACAGAGGGTTCTTAGGTCATTGGAAATACTCTCTCTGATCTGGAAAAGGTAAGTTTTCATTCCAATCCCAAAGAAAGGCAATGCCAAAGAATGCTCAAACTACCACACAATTGCACTCATCTCACACTCTAGTAAAGTAATGCTCAAAAGTCTCCAAGTCAGGTTTCAAGTATGTGAACCATGAACCTACAGATGTTCAAGCTGCACTTAGAAAAGGCAGAGGAAGCAGAGATCAAATTGCCAACATTCTTTGGATCATCGAAAAAGCAAGAGAGTTCCAGAAAAACATCTATTTCTGCTTTATTGACTATGCCAAAGCCTTTGTGTGGATCACAACAAACTGTGGAAAATTCTGAAAGAGATGGGAATACCAGCCCACCTGACCTGCTTCCTGAGAAAACTGTATGCAGGTCAAAAAGCAACAGTTAGAACTGAACATGGAACAGACTGGTTCCAAATCAGGAAAGGAGTATGTCAAGGCTGTATATTGTCACCCTACTTATTTAACTTATATGCAGAGTACATCATGAGAAATGCTAGGCTGGAGGAAGCACAAGCTGGAATCAAGATTGCTGGGAGAAATATCAATAACCTCAGATATGCAGATGACACCACCCTTATGGCAGAAATTGAAGAAGAACTAAAGAGCCTCTTGATGAAAGTGAATGAAGAGAGTGAAAAAGTTGGTTTAACACTCAATATTCAGAAAACTAAGATCATGGCATCCGGTCCCATCACTTCATGGCAAATAAATGGGGAAATAGTGAAAACAGTGACAGACTTTATTTTGGGGAGCTCCAAAATTACTGCAGATGATGATTGCAGCCATGAAATTAAAAGACATTTGCTCCTTAGAAGAAAAGTTATGACCAAACTAGACAGCATATTAAAAAGCAGAGACATTACTTTGCCAACAAAGGTCCATCTACTCAAAGCTATGGTTTTTCCTGTAGTCATGTATGGATGGGAGAATTGGACTGTAAAGAATGCTGAGTGCCGAAGAATTGATGCTTTTGAACAGTGGTGTTAGACTCTTGAGAGTCCCTTGGACTGCAAGGAGATCCAACCAGTCTATCCTAAAAGAAACCAGTCCTGAATATTCATTGGAAGGACTGATGTTGAAGCTGAAGCTCCAATATTTTGTCCACCTGATGAGAAAACTGACTCATTGGAAAAGACCCTGATGCTGGAAAAGATTGAGGGCAGGAGGAGGAGGGGATGACAGAGGATGAGATGGCTAGATGGCATCACAATTCAATGGACATGAGTTTGAGTAAACTCTCGGTGTTGGCATTGGACAGGGAGGCCTGGTATACTTCAGTCCATGGGGTCTCAAAGAGTCAGACATGACTGAGCTACTGAACTGAACTGAACTGAACGGATACCATAATGGTGGATACATGTCATTAATCATTTATTCAAACTCACAGAATGACTCCAAGAGTGAGCCCTAAAGTAAACTATAGACTTTGAATGATAATGAAGTGCCAATGTAGGTTCCAGTATAGCTATGTTTTTTTCCAGTAGTCAAGTACGGATGTGAGAGTTGGACCATAAAGAAGGCTGAGAGCCAAAGAATTGATGCTTTACGATTGCTGTGCTGGAGACTTGTGAGAGTTCCTTGGACTGCAAGATCAAACCAGTCAAGCCTAAAAGAAATCAACCCTGAATATTCCTGGGAAGGACCAATGCTGAAGCTGAAACTCCAATAGTTTGGTCACCTGATGGGAAGAGCCAACTCATTGGAAAAGACCCTGATGCTGGGAAAGATTGAAGGCAGGAAGAGAAGGTGAGGGGCAGAGGATGAGATGTTGGATGGCATCACCGACTCAGTGGATATGAGTTTGAACAAACTCCTGGAGATAACGAAGGACAAGGAAGCCTGAAAAAGCTCACCTGCCATGAGTGTCAGCTTTTCAGAAACTGAAGCAGTTGTGGCACACACAGGTTTATAATGAAATATGTCTACTCTGAAAAAGAAGGAAGTGGACAACCAACCTGTCTGTGCTCACCCCTGGCTGAGCTGTGCCTGGCATGCCATGGTCTGAGGCTCTGGAGAGTGGAGGATGAGTGTGAAATGATAGTGACCTCAGATCCCAGGGAACTAGACTCACACGAGGTGTAGGTCCATACAGACAGGAGCCACACACCCAGGCTGGAGGGGCGTGGGACCCACTGGTGTCTGAGACAGGCAGAGACCTGGAGCAGGCACCTTTCCAATGTCTTGTTCTCTTCTTTCATTTTCAAGTTCAGCGACATGAACTTGACTTCCAGATCTGGGCTCAAACAGAAGTGTGCTGTACTCTGACCGTGGCATTTTGCAAATTATGTAATCTTTCTGAAGTTCAGTCCCCTGACTGGGGAGACAGAGAGGAGAAAATTCTTTTTCAAAGTGTTGATGCAAAGTAAGATAGAGAATATGAGGATCTTAGTGCACTTAGCGCAGCGTCTGGACTATTTCAGGGGATCCATAAATTTTAGTTTCTATTTCTCTACCCCTCCCTCTTCCATGAGAACTGGCAACAGAAAAAGTGCAGGTTTTAGCATTAGAATCTATGTTTTTGTGAGTTTTTTTTTTTTTGGTCTATTCTCAGAGAGATAGATTAAATCTAAAGTATAGTTCTACTATACTATGCATTCCTAGAAAATAAAACATGAAAAAAAGCACAATTTTCTCTTCACAGATAGCCAAGGGAGAAATACCCAGCTAGTTCTCCTCTCTAGGAAGAAAACAGATAGATCCATGGTCGCCTGGAGTAGTCCGGGCTGCAGTGGGGTCCTCTCTGATAACCCACTGTCCCCTTATAAGCCATCATTTGTCTTCAGAATGCTGTATCGCGTGCAAAAATGACTACACTTCTGGGATTTCAAAAAATTCAACAGACACACTCCTGGATATATGGCAGCATTTTAAAGGAAAACCACACTTGTTTAAGTTAACTGCTTAAAAAGTACTATTAATTATATTTTGGTTAATCGATTTACATTAATTTGCATATTTCATGTCCTTACCTAAATTTTGGTCCTGCCTGATACCATCTTCTTGGTTGTTCCTTTTAACTGTACAAACTCTTCAGTTTTAATATTCATTTCCTATTTTGCATGAATTTAATATTACAAACCCTACAAAGTCCTCTTTTTTTAAAGGGTGAACATACAAACACATGTATCATTTGCATTCATGACTGAATTTTGAGGAGTAACATGCATTATCTTTATTCCCTGGATATCTGGAAGAAGAAAGAGTGGAGTGACCTATTTTATGAATATACACAATTTTTTCTTCCTTACTGCAAACAATGCTAAAAATATGTACCTATTTTTTTAAATATTGTTTGTTCAATGAAAAAAGTGCAATAAAATGAAAGGCCAAATATCTACAGAAACCAATAGTATCTGAAGACAAAGCATGTTAAGTATTCAAAGACTATAGACCTCATACAGGTGCCAAATTCTTCTAGAAATAGTACACTGTGTACACCTCTCAAGACCCCAAGTATCACTACTTTCTCAACATCCACTTCTATTATTTCTACTAGAAAACATCAGAGCTGTCTCAGTAAGAACTCTGGGTAAAGCTAAAGGTATTTCACACTCTGCTTTTCATCTCATATAGATTTCCAGGAACACAAAAATGTTCGTGTGAACTCTGTGAATTTCAAGTGCTGTGGTTGGTAGCTATCGTGAAAGTGTTGCTCAGAGGTGTCTGACCCTTTGCAACCTCATAGACTATATCCCGTCAGCCTCCTCTGTCCATGAGGATTCTCTAAGCAAGAATACTGGAGCAGATTGCCATTTCCTTCTCCAGGGGATCTTCCTGATCCAGGGACTGAACTTGTATCTCTTACATCTCCGGCATTGGCAGGCAGGTTCTTTACCACTGGAGCCATCTGGGAAGCCCAATACAGACACTAGTAGGCATAAAAGGAGAGATTAGAAAATTGAGGAAGATGCTCTGGGACTCAATAGGCCAAGCTACCAAAGTTAACCTAGACACAAGGCTTTCTAAAAGGTAAAATCCCTGCCTCACGGAGGATGAATACGATAAAATAGAATAAATTTCCTTGCTGCTGTTCAGTTGCTCAGTTGTGTCTGACTCTTTGCAACCCCATGGACTGCAGCACGCCAGGCTTCCCTGTCCTTCACTATCTCCCTGAGTTTATTCAAACTTATGTCCATTGAGTCAGTGATGCCGTCCAACCACCTCATCTTCTGTCACCCCCTTCTCCCCCTGTCCTCAATTTTCCCCAGCCTCAGGGTCTTTTCCAATGAGTTGGATCTTCGCATCAGGTGGCCAAATTATTGGCACTTCAGTTTCAGCTTCAGTCCTTCCAATGAATATTCAGGGTTGATTTCCTTTAGGATTGATTGGTTGGATCTCCTTGCAGTTCAAGGGACTCTCAAGAGTCTTCTCCAACACCGCGGTTAGAAAGTATCAATTCTTCAGCTCTTAGCCTTCTTTATGGTCTAACTCCTACATTCATACATGGCTACTGGAAAAACCATAGCTTGGACTATACCAACTTTTGTTGGCAAACTGATGTCTCTGCTTTTTAATACACTATCTAGGTTGGTCATAGATTTTCTTCCAAGGAGAAAGCATTAATTTCATGGCTGCAGTCACAGTCCACAGTGATTTTGGAGCCCAAGAAAATAAAGTCTGTCACTGTTTCCACTTTTCCCCCATGCATTTGCTATGAAGTGACAGGACCAGAGGCCATGATCTTCGTTTTTTGAATGTTGAGTTTTAAGCCAGATTTTTCACTCTTCTCTTTCACCTTCATCAAGAGGCTCTTTAAATTTTAAAACAAGTTAAATTAATTAAAATCAAATTGAATCCCCAGTGACTGTCTCCAGGTCCCAGAATTCCAAGGAGGAGAAGTTCCTGTTCCAGCCACAGGGTGGCGCATGGGCTTTGCATGCGGGCCCCAGAGGTCCCAGCAACAGGGCTGGCCCAAGAAGCTGGCTGTTGACCGGAAATTCAAGAAAGGCCTCAGTAAATTTCAGAGAGTGGGTAAACCAAACAGGGAAACAGGAGCCCCACCGCTCTGCAAAGCAGCGCTGAGATTTAGATGACCTAAGCACTTTACATTGGGGGTTTCAGATGCTTAGGGAGGAATAGTTTCAAGGGAAAGTTAGGGAGGGCGCTGGTAGCCAGGAAGTGAGCTGGTCTCAGAGTTGGGCTGTGTTTCAAGAGACAAAGCTGAAACCAACTAGTTCTAACTTAACTGTTAAAATAATCATAATAGTGAGCAAATCTGTTTTTGTTTTTTTTTTTAATTCTTTAAAACTTCATGGAAGAAGAGATTGAATCTTGATTACATGCCATATTTTCCCCAAGGATTACATAGTAATCAGTGCACAACAGAAGTCTGATTAGTATTTGTGCTTGAATGAAAATAGCACTTGAAACACTAATGAAAAAGAAATAATGGAAAATGTATAATTTTAGTTGCCTCGGGCTGACCTAAGATGTAATTAAAAAAAAAAAAATCTAAATTTTAACCTAAGGTAGACCTGGGTTCAAATCCATTCTTGGTCACATATTTTGGCTTTGGGCCAGCTACGTGGTGACTCTGACCTGGTGACTCTGGCGACTCAGTGTTTACTTAGCTTTGGAATGAGGGCTAGGGACTTCCCAGGTAGTCCAGTGGTTAAGACTTCACCTTCCAAGGCAGGGAGTGTGGGCTCAACCTGGGACTAAGATCCCACATGCCTTATGGCCAAAAAAACAAAACATAAAACAGAAACAATATTACAGCACGTTCAGTAAAGATTTTTAAATAGTCCATATTAAAAAAAAAACCTTAAAAAAGAAAGAATGATTGGAGGATGTACTAATGCTTCTAACTCAAGGTTGATGCAAAGATTAAAGAAAAGAAGTAACACATGTAGCAGAGAGTAAGTGCTCAAGACTCGCTGTGCTTAGTCACTTGGTGGTGTCTGAATCTTTCCCATCCCGCGGACTGTAGCCCACCGGGCTCCTCTGTTCCTGGGGATTCTCCAGGCAAGACTACTGGAGTGGATTGCCATGCCCTCCTCAAGGAGATCTTCCCAACCAAGGGATCAAACCTAGGTCTCCCGCTTTGCAGGTGGATTCTTTACCATCTGAGCCACCAGGGAAGCCCCACGACTCGTTAGCTACCTGGGAAAGATTAGAGATCTCTTCAGGAAAATTATAGATACCAAGGGAACATTTCATGCAACAATGGGCTCGATAAAGGACAGAAATGGTATGGACCTAACAGAAGCAGAAGATATTAAGAAGAGGTGGCAAGAATACACAGAAGAACTGTACAAAAAAGATCTTCACAACCCAGATAATCACGATGGTGTGATCACTCATCTAGAGCCAGACATCCTGGAATGTGAAGTCAAGTGGGCCTTAGAAAGCTTCACTATGAACAAAGCTAGTGGAGGTGATGGAATTCCAGTTGAGCTATTTCAAATCCTGAAAGATGATGTTGTGAAAGTGCTGTACTCAATATGCCAGCAAATTTGGAAAACTCAGCAGTGGCCACAGGACTGGAAAAGGTCAGTTTTCATTCCAATCCCAAAGAAAGACAATGCCAAAGAATGCTCAAACTACTGCACAATTGCACTCATCTCACATGCTAGTAAAGTAATGTTCAAAATTGTCCAAGCCAGGCTTCAGCAATACGTGAACCATGAACTTCCTGATGTTCAAGCTGTTTTTAGAAAAGGCAGAGGAACCAGAGATCAGATTGCCAACATCTGCTGGATCATGGAAAAAGCAAGAGAGTTCCAGAAAAACATCTATTTCTGCCTTATTGACTATGCCAAAGCCTTTGACTGTGTGGATCACAATAAACTGTGGAAAATTCTGAGAGAGATGGGGATACCAGACCACCTGACCTACCCCTTGAGAAACCTGTATGCAGGTCAGGAAGCAACAGTTAGAACGGAACATGGAACAACAGACTGGTTCCAAATAGGAAAGGAGTATGTCAAGGCTGTATATTGTCACCCTGCTTATTTAACTTATATGCAGAGTACATCATGAGAAATGCTAGACTGGAAGAAACACAAGCTGGAATCAAGATTGCCAGGAGAAATATCAATAACCTCAGATATGCAGATGACACTACCCTTATAGCAGAAAGTGAAGAGGAACTAAAAAGCCTCTTGATGAAAGTGAAAGAGGAGAGTGAAAAAGTTGGCTTAAAGCTCAACAAAATGAAGATCATGGCAACTGGTTCCATCACTTCATGGGAAATAGATGGAGAAACAGTGGAAACAGTGTCAGACTTCATTTTCTTGGGCTCCAAAATCACTGCAGATGGTGACTGCAGCCATGAAATTAAAAGACACTTACTCCTTGGAAGAAAAGTTATGACCAACCTAGATAGCATATTCAAAAGCAGAGACATCACTTTGCCAACAAAGGTCCGTCTAGTCAAGGCTATGGTTTTTCCTGTGGTCACATATGGATGTGAGAGTTGGACTGTGAAGAAGGCTGAGCGCCGTAGAATTGATGCTTTTGAACTGTGGTGTTGGAGAAGACTCTTGAGAGTCCCTTGGATTGCAAGGAGATCCAACCAGTCCATTCTGAAGGAGATCAGCCCTGGGATTTCTTTGGAAGGAATGATGCTAAAGCTGAAACTCCAGTACTTTGGCCACCTCATGTGAAGAGTTGTCTCATTGGAAAAGACTCTGATGCTGGGAGGGATTGAGGGCAGGAGGAGAAGGGGACGACAGAGGATGAGATGGCTGGATGGCATCACTGACTCGATGGATGTGAGTCTGGGTGAACTCCGGGAGTTGGTGATGGACAGGGAGGCCTGCAGTGCTGCGAGTCATGGGGTCGCAAAGAGTCGGACACGACTGAGTGACTGACCTGAACTTGCAAAATTCTGTCTGAGAAATGCATTCGATGGTGCTGAACAACCAATTTTGACTTTGAGGACAGAGCCATGCAAAATTGCTCTGTGACCTGAAAATAGATTTCCAGATGGTGGGAGCCGCTGTAGCATATGCTTGGGTCATCTGGCATGTCCCCATCAAGCCCCTGACACGTGAGCGCCTTTTCTCCGCACCTCTGACAAGCCCTGGAAGTTGGATTCACATATGTTTCAGAGTAAGTGTTCCCTGAGCACAGTGGAGTTGGGACAGTATGAAAAATCATGGTGTCCCAGCTATTTGCAAAAAGTTAACCTGACTCTATCTCACACAAAGCCTCCTTTCATCTCAAGTCAGAGTGAGATGATCAGACCTGTCAAAAGTATAAACGTTGAGAGTCTGATATGAATAAAATATACCTTTGACGGCTTCCATTTCATACAATATTACCTTCAAGAATTTAGAAGCTCCTCCTCATCTTTCAAGTATAAGGGATCACTGATAATATGGCTTTGTTATTTATTAACATTTATGCCCACCACAATTCTCTTATGTAAATAATATAACAGATTGTCCAACTACATATTTAATAGTTTGGGTATTTATTGCTAATAACTGAGCATATATGACTTGATGCTCAGTGAGGAATGAAGATGAATGAATAATCAGCCTAGTGAATGTCTTATGGATGGAACGTGCATTCGATATTTCAGGCGAGTTGTCCAGGCAAGATCAAGGCTGGATTTTGTTTTTCCAGAAGAGAACTAAAAGACAAAGCATGGCTTATTTAAGAGTCATAACCAGCTCTGAAATACACAGGGGCACTAATAAGACAAAATGTGGACTTCTGTTCATCAGTGCTAGGCAGCTGTCATTCATTCATTCATTCATTCAGGAAATGCTTATTTGTTATGAGCGAGGCACTAAGAGCATAATAATAGCCAAAACATATATAGTCACCAGGAAACCCTGAACAAAATACACAACTGCAAGGAGGGTACTGAAGAGGGTGTTCAGCAGGACAATGGAAGATCTTTTTAAGGAAGTGACAAGTGGGCTGAGATTTGAAGGATGGCTGGAGATTAACTCATCAGAGGAATGTTCCAGGCCTGGGGCTGAACACGGTGTTCTTCATTTTTATGAGGGGGATGCAGACAGACTTGTTCAAGCTTTATATCCATCACTTATCAGCTCTGCTAGATTTTCTAATGTACGTGGCGTCTTCCACATCTGTAGAACAAGGAACGTGGTTTCAGTCTTTAAGGACATGAGTCGGCTTTATAGAAAACAGGGCATGTATTTTTGCCAAGTATAGTGCCTGGCACATAGTAGGTCATCAGTGTTGGTTTCTTAATTCATTTTCTTCCTAACTTCTACTTACCTACCCCTCATCCCCACTCCCCCACCATCCTCCTTCACACCAGCTTCTCCCGTACATTTTCTAAGGGAGAGGATGGATTTTTCTCCTAGCTCCGTTTTTCTGGGGTTTCAGATTAACCTGAGAAAAGACTTCGGTGAAGTCCAACTTCACAGGCTTTGCGTGATTGGTGATGGGGTCTGACGGCTGTACTTCATTTCAGAGCAGGGGAGATCCATGCCAAGCCAGAGGGAATTTTCTCATCAGCTGCCTTCTCCAGGCCATCCATCACCTAAGTGGCTCTCACAGGTTTCCAAGGGGCTGGCAGAGGCGTCTAACCAGCGCCAGCCTCCGATCAGGGGTACTGGGCGCCTGGTCCCTCCATCTGCCTTTTTGGTCCAGCACTACGTCTTCCCAGGTGGCGCTAGAGGTAAAGAAACTGCCCGCAAATGCAGGAGGCATAATAGACTCAGATTCAATCCCTGGGTCCGGAAGATCCCCTGGAGGAGGACATGGCAACCCACTCTAGTATTCTTGCCTGGAGAATCCCACGAGCAGAGGAGCTTGATGGCCAACAGTCTATGGGATCACAAAGAGTCAGACAAAACTGAAGCGACTTGGCATGCACCCACTAGGTCTTCTGCTTGCTGGCTGGAGTAAGATCATTCTCAGTGATAGCATCTCAGTGATTCAGCATGATCAGATCCACACACACCCATATCTCAGTGGTGGACAGCAGGGTCACTTCCCCAAGCCCCTCTCCCAGGCTCTGAGAGTGACAGCTGAGGTTTCTCCCCATTGGGCCCCTCCCCACCTTTCCCCTGACAGCTCCCAGCCCACTCAGCCATGCCAGGTGGACACCATTAAGCCCTCTGCTGAAGGGCCCAGCAGCACCCAAGCTGAGAAGAGACGCTTGGAGGATGCTTTGGCGATGAGCCAGGTCCCCCACACATTCGAGAGAACCCAGAAGCCCCCGAAAGAACCAATTCTCCAAAAAAGACAAAACACAGAGCAGAGTGAGCCTGGGTTCTTCTGCCTTTGGTTTGATGGAGAAGGACATCTGCTGGCAGGAAGACAAGTTCTGTAGGAAAGAGCTCCCTTCTCAGTTTCGAAATCAGCAAACCGCAGCTTGTTGCCCAGCTGGAAGGCCTGCCTTTGACCTGGAAGGAGAGACAGAGGGCACTTTGGGTGATGCAGTGTTCGGGCTGGTCTCCAACCTGATGTAGGAAATTACATAGGCAACATATATAAACACATATGGAAAATTATAAAGAAAATATGTGTGTGTGTGTGTGTGTGCTAAGTCACTTCAGTTGTGTCCAACTCTTTGTGACCGTATGGACTGTAGCCCACCAGGCTCCTCTGTCCATGGGATTCTCCAGGCAAGAATACTGGAGTGGGTTGCCATGCCCTCCTCCGGGGGATCTTCCCAACCCAGGGACTGAACCCGCATCTCTTATGTCTCCTGCATTGGTAGGTGATTTTTTAGCACTAGCTCCACCTGGGAAGTCCATTGACTGTAATTAGCTTTGAAAATACTAATAAAAGCAAAGAATGGTATGACTGTGACTTGTCCCAGGAGCTGTCCGAGGTTGATTTCCAGATTTCATCCTCATGACAGTCCACCCAGGTCACTGACACTGTTATCCCCAAATTGTGGCTGCAAACCTGAGACAGAGAAGTTGGGTAATTTGCTGAAGGTCGCCAAGCAAGCACACGGGGGAGGTGGGAATGAAACCCAGACTTGAACCCTCCTCTCCCCTGACCCCTGCCCTCATCCTAGGCCTGTGATGTGCAGGCAGAAGGGACAGTTGGGGGTCTGGGGACCGGGGGAGCCTGTGAAACACAGAAGCAAAGTAGAAGAGAGAGTTCTGAATCAGACGAGGGGATTAAAGAGCTTTCAAAATAAAATCTGTCTGCAGTCCATGGGGTCGCTAAGTGAAGTGAGCTTCTTCACTTTCACTTTTCACTTTCACGCATTGGAGAAGGAAATGGCAACCCACTCCAGTGTTCTTGCCTGGAGAATCCCAGGGATGGGGGAGCCTGGTGGGCTGCCTTCCATGGGGTTGCACAGAGTGGGACACGACTGAAGCAACTTAGCAGCAGCAATAAGTATTGTTTAAAAATAATTCCTGTTTCAACGCAAGTTTGTTTAAGTGCCAATAGCTGTGAGAGAGAGGGAGCCCTAGGTCCTCACCCTGTCCTCTGTGCCCCATCACGAGGAAGCGAGGAGGGAGACCTCGGGCTCTGTCCAGCCCTGTCCTTCTGGGCCAGTGTGCTCTCTCCCCGGCAGTCCCAGGCGGCTCCGTCTTACTCTGTGCTCACGTCGCCCTGCCTGCTGGTGCGTCTTCACATGGGCCCCCCATCCACGTCGTACCCCTGGAACAGCAGCGGGAAGGCAAAGCTTGTCCCCTGCTCTCCCCAGCTGCAGGAGCCGGGAGCACCAGGCTGGAGCTGCGCCTTCGGGAAGGCAGGCAGCTGCGGAAACCGCAGGCAGCTGGCGCTGCGGCTCATCCCCGCCTCCAGAGGACTCGCCGTTCTTTCTGATCCGCAGCGGTCCAGGGGAAGGACCCGGAGAAGAGAGGGTAGAAGCAAAGCTTCCCCAGATCCCCGGCCCTCCTCAGCCCAGCCCGGTCTAAGGAAGACCTCCGTAGGGGCTTCAGACATGCCCCGGTTCAATGACTTCAGAGCACAGTCACTGTAAAGTGAGATGGACCGGCACTGCTATTTTAGCAGGCCAAGGTCGTGGCCTTAGTTATAGGTGCTCTTTGGAAATTCAGCAAAAATCATCGTTATCAGGCTGCTCCCAGGAAACAGACAATTCCCACGGACAGCTAACGGAGAAGCACTTTTCTTATAGGATTTTCTGCACAAAGGTATAATATGATTATCCCTCATCCTAATCCAGCTCCCCACCTGCGTCTTTGCCGGGTCATGGGAACAGCCTTCTGCTTTGGGACTTCCTATTTTTATATATTACTAATTACACTGTCAGCACATCCCCAAATGAACAGTGCCTGGGAGCATCCAGAGATTTACAACTAGCTTCCATTTAGCTTTCAAGAACGGAGATTCTTAAACACTGAAGGCTGAGCTTAATCTTCTTCTGAAGTTTATACAATGAAAAAATACAAGACTACATCTGCAGTGTTGCTATCAGCAATATTTACCTTGCTAAACCCTAATTTCAAGAGAAAATAACAGTACTAGAAAAAAAAATCAATAAACTTACCCAGGTAGACTTTATTTTTGCAGAATTGCAGAAACATAAAATGCAAATTCTCAAAATCATGTATAACTGCACAGTGATGGTGGTGATGTATATGGCATTGATTATTTTTTAATGTTCCAGCTGCAAGAAGCTGCCTGAACCCTCGGGTAAGTGTATCATCCACCTCTGGGACAATAGCATAGGTGAGGGATCTAAGAAGGATATTTAAACTTGGGAATCTTCAGAACACAGATGGTGTAGGCAGCAAAGAGGCTGGATAAGATCACTGGGTAAATCTGGATAAAACAGATTATACTCAGAGTCTTTTCCCATCTTCATTCTCATTGCTCTTTCAGGGGTTTTATAACATGTATTTATGACACATTCTGTAATTACATATGTCATTCACTTATTCCACAAAGATGCCTTCCAAACCCATGGCATTCACATATTTAAGAGTCCCAATCAGCCTTTATATGGGGCTTCCCAGGTGGTGCTAGTGGTAAAGAACCCTCTTGCCAATGCAGGAAATATAAGAGACATTGATTATTTATCCCTAGGTTAGGAAGATTCCCTGGAGAAGGAAATGACAACCCATTCCAGTTTTCTTGCCAGGAAAATCCCAAGGACAGAGGAGCCTGGCGAGCAGTCTTTATATACATCTTAGGTCCATATTGTTTAGAAATGTGTTACTCTCCTGAGGCCTAGACATGAATCTTATATGTAAGCTTAATGTGTAGGAAAAAGGCACTGAGCAGCTGAGGAAACCTGCCTTTCTTGACCATGCCTTAATCCATGCCTTTCTTGACCCACTTTGTCCTTGGGTGCTCGTATACCTTGATAGCTCTGGTTACATTAGTGTTGGTAAAATTGCCCATTTCTGCCTTTTCAATGTGCCTCCCCATGAATATTAATGTTCTTCTCCATTCAGCAGAAGATATTAAGAAGAGGTGGCAAGAATACACAGAAGAACTATACAGAAGAGATCTTCATGACCCAGATAATCATGATGATGTGATCACTCACCTAGAGCCAGACATCCTGGAATGCGAAGTCAAATGGGCCTTAGAAAACATCACTATGAACAAAGCTAGTGGAGGCGACGGAATTCCAGTTGAGCTATTTCAAATCCTAAAAGATGATGCTGTGAAAGTGCTGCACTCAATATGCCAGCAAATCTGGAAATCTCAGCAGTGGCCACAGGACTGGGAAAGGTCGGTTTTCATTCCAATCCCAAAAAAAGGCAATGCCAAAGAACGCTCAAACTACTGCAAAATTGCAGTCATCTCACATGCTAGTAAAGTGATGCTCAAAATTCTCCAAGCCAGGCTTCAACAGTATGTGAACAGAGAAATTCCAGATGTTCAAGCTGGATTTAGAAAAGGCAAAGGAACCAGAAATCAAATTGCTAATATCTGTTAGATTATTGAAAAAGCAAGAGAGTTCCAGAAAAACAT
This sequence comes from Oryx dammah, assembly GCF_014754425.2. Classification (NCBI taxonomy): domain Eukaryota; kingdom Metazoa; phylum Chordata; class Mammalia; order Artiodactyla; family Bovidae; genus Oryx; species Oryx dammah. The sequence goes on along the minus strand of NW_024070209.1, from coordinate 89,569,016 downwards.
TTGCTTCTGCTTTATTGAGTACACCAAAGCCTTTGACTGTGTGGATCATGACAAACTGAAAAATTCTGAAAGAGATGGGAATACCAGACCACTTGATCTGCCTCCTGAGAAATCTGTATGCAGGTCAAAAAGCAACAGTTAGAACTGGACATGGAACAACAGACTGGTTCCAAATCTGCAAAGGAGTATGTCAAGGCTGTATATTGTCACTGTGCTATTTTAACTTCTATGCAGAGTACATCATGAGAAATGCTGGACTGGATGAAGCACAAGCTGGAATCAAGATTGCCAGGAGAATGAAGAAGAACTAAAGAGCCTCTGAATGAAAGTGAAAGAGGAGAGTAAAAAAGTTGGCTTAAAACTCAATATTCAGAAAACTAAGATCATGGCATCTGGTTCCATCACTTCATGGCAAATAGATGGGGAAACAGTGAAAACAGCAACAGACTTTATTTTGGGGGCTCCAAAATCACTGAAGATGGTGACTGCAGCCATGAAATTAGAAGACGCTTACTCCTTGAAAGAAAAGTTATGACCAAACTAGACAGCATATTAAAAAGCAGAGACATTACTTTGCCATCAAATTTCCATCTCATCAAAGCTCTGATTTTTCTAGTAATCATGTATGGATGTGAGAGTTGGACTATAACGAAAGCTGAGCACTGAAGAACTGATGCTTTTGAACTGTGGTTTTGGAAAAGACTCTTGAGAGTCCCTTGGACTGCAAAGAGATCCAACCAATCCATTCTAAAGGATATCAGTTCTAAATATTCATTGGAAGGACTGATGCTGAAGCCAAAACTCCAACTCTTTGGCCAGCTGATGCAAAGAACTGCCTCATTTGAAAAGACCCTAATGCTGGGAAAGATTGAAGCCAGGAGGAGAAGGGGAAGACAGAGGATGAGATGATTGGATGGCATCAGCGACTCAATGGATATGAATTTGAGTAAACTCCAGGAGTTGGCTATGGACAGGGAGGCCTGGTGTGCCTCAGTCCATGGTGTCGCAAAGAGTCAGACCATGACTGAGCGACTGAACTGAACTGAACCGACTGAGCACATAGAAACAATAAACCACAAAGCAAAGAATATGAAAAAGAATATATGTGTGTGATTGAATCACTTTGCTGTACAGCAGAAGCTAGCGCAGCATTGTAAATCAACTATACTTCAATTAAAAATTATTTTTTAAAGTAAAAAAAATTCCAGTATTGTCATATATAGAGCTGGCTAGGTATTCTGTGAACTGGAAAGGTAACTATTTCACTTAATTTATTCTCAAGTAACTCATACCTTTCCCTCGCGGCTCAGATGGTAAAGAATCTGCCTGCAATGTGGGAGACATGCGTTCTATCCCTGGGCTGGGTAGATCCCCTGAGAAGAACATGGCAACCCACTCCAGTATTCTTGCCTGGAGAATCCCATGGACAGAGGGGCCTGGTAGGCTACAGTCCATGGGGTCACAAAGAGTTGGACATTACTGAGCATCTAACAGTATCACTTTCAACTCATAATCTAATAGAAATAAGAACTATGAGTTCTGGCTCAGATGGTAAAGAATCAGCCTGCAATGCAGGAGACCTGTGTTCGACCCCTGGGTCAGGAAGATCCCTGGAGGAGGGCATGGAAACCCACTCCGGTCGTCTTGCCTGGAGAATCCCCATGGATAGGGGAGCCTGGTGGCCTACAGTCCATGGGGTGGCAAAGAGTCAGACACAACTGAGTGACTAAGCATAGCACCTGAGTTCTTATAATACAACATGGAGAGTAAAGCAGGCCATCAGGAGGAGAGCATCCTCGGTGCTTCTACTGATACATTCTTTTGGACCCCTGGACTGGACTGCTCTGGGCTGCCTCCTCCTGTGCGGAGGACCCTTCAGTGAAGTGTCTTTCCCGGGAGCCTAGGCAGAACCCACAGCCAATAACTGACTGGCCTGAGGGTCCAAAGGCAGACTTCCTGCCTCAAGACTGGACCAGCTCAGTGATACAGTTCAGACCCCAGAGCATCCTCTGTGAGGAGGTCAGAGGTGGAGAACCATATCCATCCTTGGCTCCCCCTTGCGGATCCCATCTCCCTCCCTACACCCCTCTCTCAGTCTGTTGTTCCATGTCCAGTTAGAACTGGATTCCAAATAGGAAAAGGAGTGCATCAAGGCTATATATTGTCACCCTGCTTATTTAACTTCTATACAGAGTACATCATGAGAAATGCTGGGCTGGAAGAAGCACAAGCTGGAATCAAGATTGCCGGGAGAAATATCAATAACCTCAGATATGAAGATGACACGACCCTTATGGCAGAAAGTGAAGAGGAACTTAACAGCCTCTTGATGAAAGTGAAAGAGGAGAGTGAAAAAGTTGGCTTAAAGCTCAACATTCAGAAAACGAAGATCATGGCATCTGGCCCCATCACTTCATGGGAAATAGATGGGGAAACAGTGGAAACATAAAACAGAAACAGTTTTTAAACAAATTCAATAAAGATTTTTAAAATGGTCAACATACAAAAAAATTTTTTTTTAAAAAACAGCAAGGCAGGAAAACAGACTCAAGAGGCCAAGGCAAACGGCCGTTACTGGGCAGATTCAGTGAAAAGCCAAAAAACTGTTCGGTATCAGAGGTGGCTGCCTTACTGTCATCACTGGCGCAGGCTGGGTGCCAGGTGATATGTCTATTGTGTCTCTGCTTCACCCTGACCCCGTCACTGCCTCCATTTTGCACATGAGTAAACAGACCCTCACAAAGTTAGTTTGAGTTTTCTAAGCCTTTCAGCTCACGTGAGCTTTTCCCTTTACACACATCTACTCCATGTTTCTATCCTGTTCTCAAACATTTCCAGCAAAGAAATACCAGTTTCACTTGGCTCAGCAGAATTTGGGGTTGGATTTTTTACTGCGATTGAAAGAGAAACATCTATGTTAACATATTCAAAAGAATCTAAATAATTTCCATGTTTTACTATCTCCAAGTTTTTCATCATCACCATTAAGAATCTTTGCGTCCACATGGCAACTTAGTGAGCAACACAGTAATTTAACCCTTTCCCCATGGAATTCAGATCTAACAGAACAGTGCTCATTACCATTAGCTATGTAATTCAGTTTTATCCCATGATATCCAGGAAAACAGGATCATTAACTGTGGCATTTGTCTCCGTGTGAAATCAGAAGGACATCTAGTTATGATAGTTGATATTTTAAATGGTGCAGTTGTGTTTATTATATGCATTTTGCTTATGCTATATTAATGCTTCTATTTATTGATGCCTATATTGTCCTTTTTATTATGTATTTCCACAAAATAACTGCATGTTTCGTGACATTTATGTTTTTATCATAGAACTAAGATGATGAATTACAAATAAAGTATTTTATTATTTATACTTATCAATATTTTTCAATGCATTTCAATGCATTTTTATAAAAACATTGACTGTCCATAAGTCATTTTAACTTCTTTCAGTTTTTTTATTCTGTTGCATAAACATTTTAAAAATTACTTGGGATTTTTATGCCACTGTCAGCTAGAATTTTTGAATCTGTTTTGAACAATAGGTATGTTGTCACTTGCATATAGAAAAGGCAATGCAAAAGAGAAAAAGAATATTTTTGTTGTTGTTTTATGGAAATCTGTGAAATTGTTAGCTGAATTTGTTAAAGAATTAAAGAGTTGAGATAAGTTAATAAGTACCCATTTAAGCCAGGCTTTTTATCAAAATATGTTGTGTCCACATATAGAAATTAGTTTACGATTAACTTACATTTTGTTCAGTATGAGCCTCTGACAATGGATAATAATGACTGCATCATTTAAGTGAAAACAACACAAAATGAAGAAGCAAAGATTTGCAAATCTCTCACACAGAGAAGTTTGGGTTAGTAAGATGGGTTACTTTAAAAAAGTAAAGTTTAATCCAGCTATAGAATAGGCCTAGAACTGTCATCGTAATATTTCACATTCGTTTCTAGTCAATTTAGATCAAATCGAAGGAATTTCGAGTACCTGAAACACATTTTGAAGTCTGAGGGAGCAATGCATTTCTAAAGGCGAGCTGGATGAATGTAAGTTTGTTATCATTAGAACCTTGTCCTGTAGCGGCATCCCTCTGCTCACACCTGAGGGATGACTTCCTTCTCTTCAGAGCCCAGCAGGGAACCACACTGCTGTGTGCCATGGGTTTCCTGGGTGATGGATCAAAGCAGCAGCATCTATTCCAGGGGTCACTGAAAGACAAGAGCAGACTGGTGTGAGATGGACATCTGGAAGGTACTAAAAGCATTTAGGAAGCTAATAAACTGCTCATTTTGAGTGACTCCTGAGACTGATTCCAACATGAGCAGTTGGGAGGGAAATGAGCTTTTAGGAAGGTCATGTGATGTCATAGAGAATCTTTCTCTATAACCAGTTAAATTGTTTAGCAATTTACAAAGTAAATCCCAGCCCAATTTTGACCTGGTAATTGATTGAGCCTTCTAGTCAAGCCAAGGCTGTGCATAGGAATTGAATATGACCGTACGTCTTTGGCTTTAATAATTCAGGATTTGAATCACCAGATGGGATTTGACGAAAGAGAGCTGCTAAAAGAGATGAGGAAATCTCGTCACACGCATCAGGGCATTTTAGGTTTCTCAGAAGCAACAGGTCAGCTTAATACATGCAGCTGCTCCTCCCACAAGTATATCTGTCAAAATTTTCATACTAATTTTACAAACACATTCTTAGGGTTTGGTGAAGACTATGGACATGATTAAAAGGGACTCCATTACTCTTTCTGCAGGTCTTGCCTGTGGGAATCAGATTTCTTTCAAAAGTTTAGTGGAAAGAGCTGCTTATCTGCGTATGGAATGAGTGAATGCAGAAGTTCCAGGAGCAGGGGGTTCGGCAAACTCCGCTCTGCACCAGGGAGGAACACGAGGCCCCGGAGACATGCCAGCCACACAAGAGGAAGTCAAGGAAGCGACAGACTCACCAGTGGTGATACTGGTAACATGGGATGCTGTTAACATCTTTGTAATCTTTATTCAAACGTATCAATCTTCGCTACTATTTCATTCTTTTGTTATCATTATTGTTTGGGCTTCTGTTGCAATAGCAAAGGTGATGTTTTGCACGTATCATGATGATTAATATACAGAATGGCCTACTCAGGTAACACTAGTGCTAAAGAACCTGCCTGCCAGTGCAGGAAAAGAGATGTGAGTTTGATCCCTGGGTTGGGAAGATCCCCTGGAGAAGGGCATGGCAACCCACTCCAGTATTCTTGCCTGAGAGAATCCTATGGATAGAGGAGCCTGGCAGGCTATGGTCCATAGTGTTGCAAAGAGTCATACACAGTCAGACTGAAGTGACTTAGCATGCATGCATGCAAGCACTCTGAGAGACAACTCTTGAGAGTCCCTTGGACCAACAGGAGACCAAACCAGTCAATCCTAAAGGAAATCAACCCTGAATATTCATTGAAAGGACTAAGGCTGAAGCTGAAGCTACAATATTTTGGCCACCTGATTCGAAGAGCTGACTCATTGGAAAACACCCTGATGCTGGGAAAGATTGAAGGCAGGAGAAAAAGCGGGTGGCAGAGGATGAGATGGTTGGATGGCATCACCAACTCAATGGGTGTTTTTGAGCAAACTCCAGGAGATAATGAAGGGCAGAGGAACCTGGTGGACTGCAGTCCATGGGGTCACAAAGCATCGCACATGACTTAGCAACTGAGCAACAATATGCACTAAGACAGCATCCTAAGATCAGATTATAGAAATCCCCGGACCCACTGACATGGAAGTGGCAATTTAGAACAGCAGTGGTCAATCATTCCTTAGTATGTGTTCTAATCATTTGTGAATTGCTCTAAAAGATACTTTTTTGCAGAAATAATGAAAGAACAGTTCACAAATGGGTAAAACATTTATTAGTTCATTTTCAATTGAAATTTTGAACCTGTTTTGAATGATAGTTGTATTGTCATTTGCATACAGAAAAGACAAGGAAAAGGAAAGAAAGAATCATTTGTTTTTTGTTTTTTATTTTATGGAAATCTGGGAAACAGATTGCTCTATAGTTAAAGAATGAAAGAGTTAAGAATATGAGTGAGTAAGTGCTGTTTAGTAAGTACTGTTTAAGCCATTCCTTTTTTTTTATCAAAATATTTCTTCTTCAAACTTATAAATTATTTTATAATTAACATTAACAGAGGCGGCAAGTAACGGTGGGACCATCTCTCTGTCTGATTCATCCACTAGCAGAAAGCCCAAAAATGCTGAACAAAATTCTACATCCTTGGCAATGGATGACCTTTGGGTGACCCCTTTTTATGGTGAAATAAGGTATTAAGCAAGGTCGTTCTCTCTGGAGCCATAAAAAGACTGACAAGGGAAGACTGAACCTGCTTTGTTTCCATCAGAGCCCCTGAGTGTTCCTTGCATTCCCAAGGCGTGGGTCCAGGCATTGGTCATTCTAACAGTGTTGTCTGTTACAGCTTCTGTTGGGATGTCTCTTCCTTCTCTCATTTAATTATAACTTGTTTATCACCTCATTGTCTCAGTTCAAATGCTAATAACAAAACAGCAACTACAGACCAGCTTTAGAAACTGAGAAGTGACCTTGGGACCCTGGTGCTTTCCTAGCTTAGCACTTGGTTTTGATTCCTTCACTGACCCTTCCATTTGAATATTTTACACCTTAAAGCTCAGTGTTTGCCTATATGTCATTTGACCATTATCAGTAATGAGCATATTCTGTTCCAGTAAAATAATATTGCAGTTTAAATGCCAGGAATGCAGGTTCACAATGCCAGGAATGCAGGTTCACAATCCTTTATATTAACTTTAATTTTTTTTAAATTTTTTCATTGCTTCAGACCCAGGAGTTTAAAATATTTACATTTATCTGTTAAAAATTTTATGATCTTTTCACAAGGACATGCCATGTGCTGGATATTTCTCCTCTTTTCTACTTACAATATTCAGTTAGGCAGATAATAAAATACTCATTTTTCAAATGTATAATCCATGGTGTAGGGAGGGAAAGTAACTTGTCTAAAGTCACATGACTAACACATGGAGGACTTCACCTTTGAGATGAATTCACTTTGAGATGTCAGTACATCTCACTCTAATATTTACATTTGTTTTTTTGTTATTTTATCCAATCCTGCTTCTCCCTCTAGGACTAGCCATGGGACAGAATGTTCCCCTCAGTACTTACCTTTCTTTTTTACCCCTAAGGACTTCCCTGGTGGCTCAGACGGAAAGCATCTGTCTACAATGTGGGAGACCTGGGTTTGATCCCTGGGTCGGGAAGTTCCCTGGAGAAGGAAATGGCAACCCACTCCAGTACTCTTGCCTAGAAAATCCCATGGGCGGAGGAGCCTGGTGTCCATGGGGTCGCAAAGAGTTGGACACAACTGAGCGACTTCACTAAGAAGATAAACAATTTTCACATATGAAGCTTTTTTTAAAAACTTCTTATTCATTAATAACTACAAACAAAGCTAGTGGAGGTGATAGAATTCCAGCTGAGCTATTGCAGATCCTAAAAGATTATGTTGTTAAAGTGCTGCACTCAATATGCCGGAAAATTTGGAAAACTCAGCAGTGGCCACAGGACTGGAAAAGGTAAGTTTTCATTCCAATCCCAAAGAAAGGCAATGCCAAAAAATGTTCAAACTACCACACAATTGCATTCATCTCAGACATTGGAAAGTAACGCTCAAAATTCTCCAAGCTAAGCTTCAACAGTACTTGAACCGAGAACTTCCAGGTGTTCAAGCTGGATTTAGAACAAGCAGAGGAACCAGAGATCAAATTGTCAACATCCATTGGACCATCAAAAAAGCAAGAGGATTCAAGAAAAACATCTATTTTGGCTTCATTGACTATACTAAAGCCTTTGTGTGGATCACAACAAACTGGAAAATTCTTAAAGAGATTGGAGTACCAGACCACCTGACCTGCCTCCTGAGAAATCTGTGTGCAAGTCAAGAAGCAACTGGACCTGGAGCAATGTACAGGTTCCATATTGGGAAAAGAGTATGTTAAGGCTGTATGTTGTCACCCTGCTTATTTAACTTATACACAGAGTACATCATGTGAAATGCAGGGCTGGATGAAGCACAAGTTGGAATCAAGATTGCAGGGAGAAATGTAAGTAACCTCAGATATGCAGATGACACAACCCTTATGGCATAAAGCGAAGAGGAGCTAAAGAGCCTCTCGACAAAAGTGGAAGAAGAGAGTGAAAAAAGTGGTTTAAAGCTCAACTTTCAGAAAACAAAGACCATAGCATCCAGTCCTGTCACTTCATGGCAAATAGATGGAGAAACAATGAAAATTGTGAGAGACTTTTTTTTCTTGGGCTCCAAAATCACTGCAGACGGTGACTGCAGCCATGAAAATTAAAAGATGCTTGCTCCTTGGTGGAAAAGCTATGACCAACCTAGACAGCACATTAAAAAGCTGAGACATTGCTTTGCTGACAAAGGTCTTATAGTTGAAGCTATGATTTTTCTTGTAGTCATGTATAGATGTGAGGGTTGGACCATAAAGAAACCTGAGTACCAAAGAATTGATGCTTTTGAACTGTGGTGTTGGAGAAGACTCTTGAGAGTCCCTTGGACTGCCAGGAGATCAAACCAGTCAATCCTAAAGGACATTAGTCCTGAATATCCATTAGAAGGACTGATGCTGAAGCTGAAACTCCAATACTTTGGCCACCTGATATGAAGAGTTGACTCATTAAATAAAACCTTGATGCTGGGAAAGATTGAAGGCAGGAGAAGGGGATGACAGAGGATGAGATGGTTGGATGGCATCACTGACTCAATGGACATGAGTTTGAGTAAGTTCCGGGAGTTGCTGATGGACAGGGAAGCCTGGGATGCTGCAGTCCATGCGGTCACAAAGAGCTCAGTATGACTGAGTGACTGAACTGATTCATTAACTAGTTCATTAATTAGTGAGACAACCCAGAGAATGCACACAGCCCAAAACTAGCATCAAGTATGAATTAGCAAGCTAAATTTGGAGCATCCATACAACTGTATATTATTCAATAATGAAAAAAAAAACACTACTTATGCATCAATAGCATGAAAGAATCACAAATACATTTTATGTTAATTATTGGGTTTTTTAAAAATGACAAGATGAAGGATTCAAAAGAAGCTTATGGTGTTTATTTGCTTGTTTTTCAAGTCTGACTATATCAAATGGGTTTCTACTAAGCATGGATTTCTATTGAGATATACAGGAGTGGGATGAATACATCTTCATGTTTCAGAATTCTACTTTTATGTTGAAATTACTGAAAGAAGTGTTTCTTTTCAAAGATTTTTACTACCATTATAATGGTAATTATGGGGTCAAAATTTTATTTTAACTGTTCAAATGATGCAAATGTTGAATTTTCTTGGTTACCTGCTCAATATTTCCATTTCTAAAACTAACACACTTATGTGTCTTGTAGGAAAGAAAGTAATGTCTATGCAAAGAAGTGCATAAACTTTTAAAAGTTATTTTTAATTATTAAAATTTTAATTATTTTAATTATTATTAAAATAATAATTTATCCATTTTCTTTTTTGTCCCCACTGATAAAACTGCATATAAAAAATATGTAAAGAGGAAAGTTCCAATTTTATCATGTATACATTTAAGAACACAAACTGCTTTGACTACATAAAATATAAGCAATATATTTATTTTCTGTACTGTTTGCCTTGAATTGAAGCTTTACTTTGCATATCAAACATGTATCCTATTTCCTCAACCTTTTAATTATCAATTATATTAAACTTTTTTTAAGATTTCTTTTTTTTTTTTTGGATGTGGACTATTTTTAAAGTCTTTATTGACAGTATTGTTTCTATTTTTTGTTTTGGTTTCTTTATTGTGAGGTATATGGGATCTTAAATCTCTGACCAGAGATTGAACCCATATTCTCTGCGCTGGAAGGCAAAGTCTTAACCGCTGGACCACCAGGGAAGTCCCGATTCTATTAAAATTTTGAGATTCAACTCACATTCTACCTTTTCCTGTTTATCCTATTGTTCATTTTAGTTTTTGCCAGGGGAATGTTTAGTAATTAGAATTACACATTTCAATAAGTGGTAAGAATCTAGGAGATAGAGGCAACTTTCATATTTTTAATAAATGTGGAAACAAGGACCCAGTGAGAAAGTATAAGGTAGGTTTTGTTTGCTTAGATATACTTGATCATGTTGCTACGCCAATAAATGAGAGAAATTCAAAGTCACAGCGGCTGTGTAAGCTCCTGAAAGTGGAATTGCAGGAAATGAAATCATTGTTGCAGAGGACAAACTTGATACCCTCCTTTCAAATATGAAGAAAAAAGATAAAAGTGAAAACGATTCTAAGAGGAGACATAATAGAGTTGGACACTGAGATTTTCCATCTAATCTAAACATTGACGTTTTTGCATTAAATGCTGAAACATAAAGCAGCCAGGTGAGAGTCAAAGGTATAGCTGAAAATATTCGTAAAGAAATAAACATGAGAGCTCTGTAAATGGATAGAAACCACCCATAGCATTTTAGAGAAATTAAGTAGAAAAAAAAAGCACTCTGTCAGACCCCTCCCCCAAGGTCTTGCATAATATTTCTGAGGCTACGTGTTGAGTGGACAGCTGCCTGCAAATGCAGCATCCAGCCTGAATAGCGCTCCTGCCTCAAGTGGGTCCAGCTACTTTTCCTTCTCTGACCACCTATAGGGCCTGAATGTGAGGGGGTTATGCCCTCCTAGGGCAACTTCAACCAGTGGCAGGGCAGGGGACAGCAGTGATGACTCCTGTCCCTAATCCCATGCATATGGTATTGAAAATCCTCCAAAATGACTCATTGTGCAGAGAAAGAACAGTGTCTTGGGCATATGTCCAATTTTGGAATTTTACGCTAATGGGACCCAGAACGAGATTTGCCAATGTAAACCTCCCGGTGCTAGGAGCTAGTGCTTTCCGTACGGAATCAGATATTGGCATCGCTCATCTCCCAAGGACCAGCCTTTGGTCTAAAGTCATCTTTCCACTGATGAAGTTGAAGGTTGAATGGCAGGTAGGATTTGATGACTATCCAGGATTCATCCTAGAATGCAGGCGAACTTATCCACACGATTATATTCAATGAGTCATTTTTAAAGCACTCTTGAAGACTGCCAGTAAGAAGATTTATTGAAATTGTAGCAAACTAAGAGGTGGTGGAACACTGTGGCTGCTTCGTGTTGATGTTTGGCAGAAACCAACACAATACTATAGAGCAATTACCCTTCAATTAATAATAAATTAACTTATAAAAGGAGATGGTGGAACATGTAAGCAAAATCAAGATCTAGATGGGTTCTCTGCCCTGTTTAATGTTGGAATCGTGGCAGGCTCTGTTCCCCAAGAAAAATGAGGCATTTCACAGAATCACAAGTCACATTTTACCCCTTTCCTTTCTTTGAAAACATCTAGGAATAATTAGAGTTGCTTTATAGTCAGCATTTATAATTGTGTGAACAAAGAAAGTCATCTGTACATACACATAATAAAAAGCAGTGTTCTTAAATATCAAAGCAGGCATCTCACAAGTTTCCTTTCCATCTAATTGTTTCTGGCCTCCTGGAGATCACTGAATTTGCCATTATTCTAAAAATAGAAGAGAATCGTGTATTTCAGGCTGTTAGTCTGAGTTGAAATTAGTTCATTCTCACTACCCAGATTTTCTTTGGCATCAGACATAGGAGCATCCTTCTGTTTCCCAGTTTACAAAGGCACACCGAAGCCCTGCTGGTTTTTGCCAGGGGTTAAAGTGCATGAAAGCTGGATGACCGCACTTCACAGCTCTTAGCTGACTTTCCAGTCAAATATCTTAAGAGGATGAGAAAGAGAACACCTTTGATGACCCGCAGGCTTTCTGCTGCTGCTCATGGTGGTCCACAGTTCTCCACATCTCCCTGGGAAAACCGGGGCCATCGGGTGACCTTTGTCTTTTAGTGCTCAGCTCAACCCTAGTCCTTTCAACTTAGTCAGTGACTAAGCCATGTCTGACTCTTTGGATTTCATAGACTGTAGCACACTAGGCTTCCTTGTCCTTCACGATCTCCTGGATTTTGCTCAAACTCATGTCCGTTGAGTTGGTAATGTTATCCAACTATCTCATCCTCTGCCACCCCCTTCTCCTTTTACCGTCAGTCTTTTGCAGCATCAGGGTCTTTTGCAATGAGCCAGGTCTTGGCCAAGTATTGGAGCTTCAGCTTCAACATCAGTTCTTCCAATAAATATTCAGGGTTGATTTCCTTTAGGATTGACTAGTTTGATCTCCTTGCAGTCCAAGGCACTCTCAAGAGTCTTCTCTAGCTAGTACCACAATTTAAAAGCATCAATTCTTTGTCACCTAGCCTTCTTTATGGTACAACTCTCACATCCATACGTGACTACCAGAAAGACCATACACTCTTTGGAATTCAGACTCTCCCTAAATTTCATATTTATCATTTTTGAGTTCCCTACTGCAGACATTGAAATTACCTGAACAAAAAGGTGCATTTTCTGTTTCCATGTTCAACCTCATTAAAGAAGTACTGTTAGCCAATCTGCATCCACAGGACAGTTTGAATTCTTGGTTTTACCCAAGTAACTCCCTAGACCATAACCTCCTTATCTCCTGATCTTTTATTGCAAATATCCTCACCTTCACTCCCACCCTTGCCAGCGGCAAGCACAGCATCACAGGCAGCCTTCAGTTCTGTCTTTTCCCCACTGGGAAGTCTGCACAGCACCCAAAAAGCCCAGAAGTTTCTCCTGCAAGGATCACTTAAGCTCTTTCATACTTGTTACCAAGCCTGCAGGCTTGACCACACTCACATTTTGACATTAGCTCTTTATGTTTTCACACTGCTAACCCTTTTCTCATCAGTTTCAATTTTTCTTTGTACCTGCACTGACCACAGGCAGCATTCTGTTTAGTTATCACAACCTTGTTACACTTTTTCTTTCTTTCTTTCATTCTTTGGTAAACAGAGAATTTGAATTAAATCAAGAACACAAAAAATCATCTATCTCCCCTATCTCAGCAGTGAGTTCTCAGGCTTCCCTCCCTCTCACCTGCATGTTGAGAGAGCTGTCTTACCAGCTCAGCTGCACTTCCATGATGTATCTCCTTTCTGGCTTTTGGTCACTCTTTCTCTTTTACAATGGAGTTAATTATTTAAGTCTATCCCTAGGAATGAGGCCTGACTTTTGCCTTTTGGGGATCATTCCCATCTGTCTTTCAGACGTTGGGAGGATCCAGGGCTCCCCGACCAGGCATCCCCTTTCACTTCCTCCCCTTTCCTCTTTTGATGCCCTTAGATCTGTCTGATCAAAATGTATTCAGCTCCCCAGACTCTTGTTTCCTAGGTTTTCTTCATTAGAGTCCTCCACACCAATGCCCTAGGCATTCCAGCCTCCGATATCTTATACTGAGCACTCTGTCCTCCTGAATTTCCAAATCCTGCCCTTCAGGTGTCATGGAAACAGAGGTTTCTTCAAAAATAAAGTCTTTCCCACCATTTGAACTCATCATACACTCTTCTATTCTGCTCCCCTTTATCCAGAAATCAATAATAAATGATTCCTTCTAAATGTGATTTCCCCTAGAATAAAAGTTGTTTGGGGCCCAATTCTACATGATGATGAGTCTCTCTTGCTTGGAATCCTTTTTGCTCTTGACTTCCCTGGAGGTTTACCTCCTGGATCTGCTCAGCCTCTCTATCCAGGCCTTTTCTCTTTCTCTACTACTGCCGGTTCTTTAACCCTGAGAAATCTTACAGGCTTCCTGCTTTGAAGCTCTTTGCATACTTAGACAATGTATTCTCCAATAGATAACCTGTCCATCACAGGACTGCAGATTCTACCCATTCTCTGCTGGCTTTCAGATATAAATCTCCAAACCGAACCTGCTTCAGACAGTGGACTGCATAGACCAACTCAAATAGGTCACAGGCCCCTCAAGTCTATTTTTAGCAGGTCAGTCATAATTTTTGTGAGGTAGACCTCACGGATTGCTTATCCCCCAATTCTGGTTAATTTTTCCATGTTTATCTTGCCAAAAAATGGTTCATTTCACCACATACTTGATACTTCACTTGTCACAGCCTATCCAACAGACAACCAAACAACAAGAACAAGACATTCAGGAATTGCTCAAAGCTACAAAGGAGGCTTCTTGTTTCTACATTTCTAACTATTTCTCCACTTAAAATAACAAAGTTCTCTAGGCCAGGAACTGTGCAGACACTGACGAGATGTGAAGTTGAGTCAGACACACTCTGTCGACTTCAGAAGCTCACACTCTTCTGGAGAAGGTGGATTATTGCACACAAACAGTGCTCTGAGCTCAAGCAGAGCTTCAGAGGATGACTTTGGGTTTCTGTGAGAGGAGAGACATGGATGCCAGCTGGGCATCTGCACATCGCCAGCCAGGCAGTTCTCCAACATGTAGAGAGTAGACTTTATGTCTGCCAGTCTCATAAAATCCTGGGGGTTCAGATGGTCATCTTGGATATAATACAAATCAAGTGATTCATAGGAGATGCACACACTAGATATGGCTGGGGGAGATAAACAAAAGAGATCTAAGAAGAGTTTAGAAATTTGAGAATGGGATGCCTAGGGAAAGAACAAAGTTGTTACTAAACCACAGGCTAAGATGTATGGACCTGGGACACCAGTCTTGACCTCCATGGGAATGCCACCACCCACGTCTTCAGACGTAACTACTCACTTAGAATCTAATGCCAAATGCTTCTTCACATTGGGAGCTGACCCTGGACTCCCTAAAATAATATAAACTGTCGACTGAAAAAAATACGCACAACCTGAGAGTTGAGAGTTTTGTTTTATTTGGCGGAACATTTTAAGACCTCAAGCCCAGGGAAGCAGAATTTCAAATAACTCTGAAAGAACTGCTTTGAGGAGGTAAGGGGGAAGTCAGATTTTAAGGAAGTTTTGCAACACAAGTCAGGTAGTCTGAATGTCAAAAACTTATGATAAATTAAAGAAAACTAGACAGCTCAAGTTAAGGAATTTAGCAGTTTTCTATGTATGAGAGGATGCAAGAGTCTGGGCTCAAAAATCACTCCTTTGATACACACCTCAGCTATCTGGGGCTAGTATCTAGTGTTTTCATATCCTGAGTTTTCCCATTGCTCATTGTGGTGAGCGGCTGCAGTCTGATGGCTCCTAGACGGCAGGTATTCTTTCCTTCCTGAGTTCCCTTGGAACTCACTGGATCACCATCCCTGGTGGCTGCAATTGTTGATGGCTCTCACATCCTTTGTTTATTGATACAGCAGGAAGGTTTCCATTTCTCAATAGCAGTAATTTTTTTAAAGCAACATTTTCTCTGGAAAATTATTTTTTACCTTTCCAAAGTTTGTATTCACATGTACTCTTGCCTGGAGAATCCCATGGACGGAGGAGCCTGGTAGGCTGCAGTCCATGGGGTCGCTAAGAGTCGGACACGACTGAGCGGCTTCACTTTCACTTTTCACTTTCACGCATTAGAGAAGGAAATGGCAACCCACTCCACTGTTCTTGCCTGGAGAATCCCAGGGACGGCAGAGCCTGGTGGGCTACCGTCTGTGGGGTCGCACAGAGTCGGACACAACTGAAGTGACTTAGCAAACCATCTTTGGAGTCCCTGTGAGGTGTGGAACCCTGTACTTTCCTCTCTATGGTCCACCGATCATTTATCCGGTGCATTCTTTTCCCTCAAGAAACTATCCTAGAGCTTCACAACTAAACGTGTTCTCTTTCCCTTTGCTTATTCCCTTCCCACCCTGTGGTTCTGCTTGACCTCAGGAAGGCCATCCTATCTCCTCACAGATGACTGAGGAAGATAGACTCTGTTCAGATACAATTCATTTGGAACTCAGAAAGGTACTGGCCTTCCAGATTCTTGTGTATTTGCATTTTATAGAATTTCTGATTATATGTATATAGCCTTCACTTTCATAATAACAGTCACCTTGACTTTTGTGTGTTTGTTTTACCTTCCAGTTTTATATATGTGTAACCTTGGAAGGAAAGTTATGACCAACTTAGATAGCATATGAAAAAGCAGAGACATTACTTTGCCAACAAAGGTCCGTCTAGCCAAGGATATGGTTTTTCCAGTGGTCATGTATGGATGTGAGAGTTGGACTGTGAAGAAAGCTGAGCACTGAAGAATTGATGCTTTTGAACTGTGATGTTGGAGAAGACTCTTGAGAGTCCCATGCACTGCAAGGAGATCCAACCAGTCCATTCTAAAAGAGATCAGTCCTGGGTATTCTTTGGAAGGAATGATGCTAAATGATGGAAAAGACTCTGATGCTCGGAGGGATTGGGGGCAGGAGGAAAAGGAGACGACAGAGGATGAAATGGCTGGATGGCATCACTGACTTGATGGATGTGGGTTTGGGTGCAGTCCGGGAGTTGGTGATGGACAGGGAGGCCTGGTGTGCTGCAATTCATGGGGTCGCAAAGAGTCAGACACGACAGAGCAACTTAACTGAACAGACTGAACCTATATTCATTAAAAGTATTTCAACATTTGCAATGTTCCTTCAAAAAGTCTTGTAGGTAGGCTCTCAGGGTCCTTCATTTTTAAATTCGAGCCTATGCCAACATGGTATAAAGAAAGACCCATTATCTATAAAATCATCAAGGGGAAAACTATAATGATGAAGAGCTGCTCTTGAACTAAAATGCTAGTTTGGATTTTGGATTCTTCCTCTAAATAATAATCAGCAAAAAATTAACTCAAATGTACAGGGCAACTCATTTAACTAATCAGAAATTCTATAAAATACAAATACACGAGAATCTGGAAAGCCAGTACCTTTCTGAGTTCCAAATGAATTGCATCTGAACAGAGTGTGGAGAACACATATGCACTTTAACAAGGGCTACATTATTAGATTTTCTGAGTCTTCTTAATTTGATCATGCCTTTATGTCAATGACTATAAGACACTAGTGCATTGTGTCTTTGATCCCACTGTCAGGGTCCAAAAGGTCTTCTTGGTCTTTACTTTTAGAAAAGAGTAAAAGCTCTTCCTGGGAAAGGGTATCCCTATAAGCCAGCTTCTTTTCAAGTCGAAACAGAAGGGATTGTTTCCAGGCTGGCAGATAACAAGCCTCCATTTTTCTCTTTCTTATGGTGCTACTGCCAGATAGCACTTAAGTGATACAAAGAGTTTCTCGTGGGCTATATTACCTTGACATGAATAAAACTCAATGCATTATTGTAAATGGCAGAGATGTTCTGATTTTGGTAGCATGAGGGCTTCAGTGTGGAAGAACAAGAAGATGATAATGGTAAAATGAGAGGGCTGGCCTTAATAAATGAAGAATCTTACTGGAGAAACTGGTGAACTATTGTGTGTGAGAGAGACACTTTAGAGAGACAAAAGATTTGCATTGGCTGAGTCACCACGGATCACGAGAGCAGATCACTGCAATCAGCCTGTTCTCAACGTATAATGGACCCAGCCTGCTTCAAGTCTAGGCAAGCCAGAAAGAACACTATCTCTAAATCCATTTACTATGGGTTTATCCATTCCCATGTTTTGTTTGCTTCGTTCTTTTCCTTACACAAAATTGATATTGCCTCCTACTCTCCCTAGCCTCAAGTGTTCACTGCTCATCCTTTTCCATCTTTTGTTTTCATGGGGATGGAACTTGATGACATGTTCACCCATCCTTTTCACTCCAGGCAGACTGAAAAGCTAGGCATGCATGCTACACAAAGCTACCTAACTCTTGGTTTCATCCCGTCCAGAGCGAGTTTGCTTTCATCTTCCTGCTGGTACTCTTGGCTTCATGCCCCATGCTCTCCTCTGAATTAGCCAGTCACCTAGTAAAGTAATGCTTAAAATTCTCCAAGCCAGGCTTCAGCAATATGTGAACCGTGAACTTCCAGATGTTTAAGCTGGTTTTAGAAAAGGCAGAGGAACCAGAGATCAAATTGCCAACATCCACTGGATCATCCAAAAAGCAAGAGGATTCAAGAAAAAGATCTATTTCTGCTTTATTGACTATGCCAAAGCCTTTGTGTGGATCATAATAAACTGTGGAAAATTTTGAAAGAGATGGGAATACCAGACCACATGACCTGCCTCTTGAGAAATCTGTATACAGTTCAGGAAGCAACAGTTAGAACTGGACATGGAACAACAGACTGGTTCCAAATCAGAAAAGGAGTATGTCAAGGCTGTATATTGTCACCCTGCTTATTTAACTTATATGCAGAGTACACCATGAGAAATGCTGGGCTGGATGAAGCATAAGCTGGAATCAAGATTGCTGGGAGAAATATCAATAACCTCAGATATGCAGATGACACCACCCTTATGGCAGAAAGTGAAGAACTAAAGAACTGTTTCTTGATGAAAGTGAAAGAGGAGAGTGAAAAGTTGGCTTAAAGCTCAAAATTCAGAAAACTAAGATTATGGCATCTGGTCCCATCACTTCATGGGAAATAGATGGGGAAACAGTGGAAACAGTGGCCGACTTTATTTTGGGGGGCTCCAAATGGCAACCCACTCCAGTATTCTTGCCTGGAGAATCCCATGGACAGAGGAACCTGGTAGGTTGCAGTCCATGGGGTCGCAAAGAGTCGGACATGACTGAGCGACTTCACTTCACTCACTTAAAATCACTGAAGATGGTGATTGTAGCCATGAAAATTAAAAGATACTCCTTGGAAGGAAAGTTATGACCAACCTAGACAGCGTATTAGAAAGCAGAGACATGACTTTGCCAACAAAGGTCCATCTAGTCAAAGCTATTGTTTTTCCAGTAGTCATGTATGAATGTGAGAGTTGGAATATAAAGAAAGCTGAGTGCTGAAGAATTGAGGCTTTTGAACTGTGATGTTGGAGAAGACTCTTGAGAATCCCTTGGACTGCAAGGAGATCCAACCAGTCCATCCTAAAGGAGATCAGTCCTGAGTGTTCATTGGAAGGACTGATGTTGAAGCTGAAACTCCAATACGTTGGCCACCTGATGGGAAGAGCAGACTCATTTGAAAAGACCCTGATGTTGGGAAAGATTGAGGGCAGGAGGAGAAGGGGACGGCAGAGGATGAGATGGCTGGATGGCATCACTGACTCAATGGACATGAGTTTGAGTAAACTCTGGGAGTTGGTGATGGACAGGGAGGCCTGCCGTGCTATGGTCCATGGGGTCACAAAGAGTCGGACACGACTGAGTGACTGAACTGAACTGAATGGAACTGAAAACACTGTATATGTTTAAGGTATACAGCATAATGACTTGACACACACATGTTGTTAAATGTTTACTGAAACAAGTCTAACATCCATCGCCTCATGTAGTTAAAGAAAAGTTTTCCTGTGATAAAACAATTGGATCTACTCTCTTCCAGCAACCCCTAAATACACCATGGGCCAGTGTGACACCTGTAGTCACTAGGCTACACATTGCCTCCTCAATACTTACTTCTTGTCGTTTACTCACAGTTTCCAACTCTTTTGCAACCCCATGGACTGTAGCCTGCAAGACTCCCCTGTCCATAGGATCTCCCAAGCAAAAATACTGGAGTGGGTTGCCATTTCCTTTACCATCTTGAATCTTAGTGTGGCTTTGGAGTTTTCAACTTTTTTCTCTTTCTGACCTAGTTCAGTTCAGTTCAGTTCAGTCGCTCAGTCATGTCCGACTCTTTGCAACCCCATGAATCACAGCACACCAGGCCTCCCTTTCTATCATCAACTCCCGGAGTTCACGCAGATTTACGTCCATTGAGTCAGTGATGCCATCTCATCCTCTGTCGTCCCCTTCTCCTCCTGCCCCCAATCCCTCCCAGCATCAGAGTCTTTTCCAATGAGTCAACTCTTCACATGAGGTGGCCAAAGTATTGGACTTTCAGCTTTAGCATCATTCCTTCCAAAGAAATCCCAGGGCTGATCTCCTTCAGAATGGACTGGTTGGATCTCCTTGCAGTCCAAGGGACTCTCAAGAGTCTTCTCCAACACCACAGTTCAAAAGCATCAATTCTTCGGCGCTCAGCCTTCTTCACAGTCCAACTCTCACATCCATATATGACCACTGGAAAAACCATAGCCTCGACTAGACGGACCTTAGTCGGCAAAGTAATGTCTCTGCTTTTAAATATGCTATCTAGGTTGGTCATAACTTTTCTTCCAAGGAGTAAGCGTCTTTTAATTTCATGGCTGCAGTCACCATCTGCAATGATTTTGGAGTCCCCCAAAATAAAGTCTGACACTGTTTCCACTGTTTCCCTATCTATTTCCCATGAAGTGATGGGACCAGATGCCGTGATCTTCATTTTCTGAATGTTGAACTTTAAGCCAACTTTTTCACTCTCTACTTTCACTTTCATCAAGAGGCTTTTTAGTTCCTCTTCACTTTCTGCCATAAGGGTGGTGTCATCTGCATATCTGAGGTTCAAGGTCCTATATTTTCCAGGACTGAACTCCTTCTTTTACAGTCTTCTTTGTAATGGATGAGAGTGTCAACACTATGGCATTGGGTGTGCCCAAAAGTTCATTTGGATTTTTCCATATGATGTTATGAAGTCGCTCAGTCATGTCCGAATCTTTGCGACCCCATGGACTGTGGCCTATCAGGCTCCTCAGTCCATGGGATTTTCCAGGCAAGAGTGCTGGAGTAGATTGCCATTTCCTTCTCCAGGGGATCTTCCCGACCCAGGAATCGAAGCCGGGTCTCCTGCATTGCAGGCAGACGCTTTACTGTCTGAGCCACCAGGGAAGCGCATATGATGTTATAGAAGTCTCAAATGAACTTTTTGGCCAACCCAATACTTTATATTTATCCACAAATACATGTAAAATTGACCAGAACCTGGAATCCCTAGTTCTTTTTCACAGTTTTCAGTGGGAACTCGGTGAATTTGAAATCCATGGAGAAACATTATTTAGCTTAGATCTCAGAACTTAGAGGCAATCAACGAAGGTCTAGCTAGTTGAGTTTAGAGACCAAGCAGACTTATAATTTGGTTCCAACTCCAATTTAGAAGAGACAAATTTTTATAAAGACTGGCTTAAACTTTAACTCCAACTATAGAAGGGAAAAAAATGAACAAAAAGAAACAAACGTATCCTTGAGATAAGTAAAATCTGAAACCCCTTACAAAATGCTGCCCTGGTTCTCCATCCAGGTCTGCAGCTGACCCTGGAGATCCTGGGTCAACCTCCCCAAGTCTTTCAGCACTAAACACACTGTCAGGACTATCTACATAGTGGGAAGCTTATGCAGGCTTGGCAGGCAGCATAGAGAACAAGTGAATGGCATTCCAAGACTTCCATGTATATATACACAGATAGGTCAATCTGTTTTGAAGCAGGCACCAGGATTAAGGTAAAAGGGGCGTGTCTCGCTGGGTCACACATCAGGAATCAGAGTAACCACATTTTTCTATGATTTTAAGGATGTGATGATATCAGATACATTCCCAGATTTTCAGCTAAGACCACAGAGCCCAGAAGCTCTGCACAGCACTCAATTCAGCCATCTAATGAAACACTCTTCATGGTTGTCATGACAACACCTTCATACTCCCCACATGAAGTATGCTTCTTTCTTCTGGCTGGAAGTGTTTACTTGAGGACTATTGGGAGTGTGTAAATTTTTTTATTGAAATATACATTAGAAGGGCACTGAATTGGAATTCACCAAGATTATAGTGTATGAATCCAGGTAACATACAACACCTTCTTGGAGTCCTTCTTTCACAACATCCAGATACTTGTCACATCTCTTTAGATGCTTTTATTACTCCTTTAAGAGAAACTATTCAAAAGACCTGATTCAAAGCCCAAGGGTCTTTAGCATTGTCAGCCTCATTCTTAGTCCTCTCAGGACCAGGTAAGCCCGTTCCATGAATAAAGCTTCTATGGTTTTATCAAGAATGAGGCTTTATGATGCTGGAAAAGGAGTCTCTAATTTATTTATCTGGAAATGATGATCTGTTCTTCTTTTATCAAAGTCTAGTTAATTTACAATGTCATGCTATTTTCAGATGTACAATAAAGTGATTAAGATATATATATATACATATAAGATATATGTAAGATATTAAGAGATATATAAGATATAAGATATTAAGATATATATATATATATATACATCTGAGCCACCATATATATATATGTGTGTGTGTGTGTGTATATATATACATACACACATATAGGGCTTTCCTGGTTGCTCAGATGGTAAAGAATCTGCCTGCAATGTGGAAGACTTGGTCTCAGTCCCTGGGTTGGGAAAATCCCTTGGAGAAGAGAGCGGCCACACAGTCCAGTATTCTTGTCTGGAGAATTACGTGGACAGAGGAGCCTGGAAGGCTACAGCCCATGAGGTCACAAAGAATCAGACACTATTGAGTGACTAACACACAAACACACACACATATGAATATATATATATATATTCATGTTTGTAATTTTCAAATTCTTCCCTTCTATAGTTAGAACTTCCCAAGTGGTGCGAGTGGTAAAGAACCCTCCTGCCAATGCAGGACACATGAGAGACACGGATTTGATCCCTGGGTCAGGAGGATCCCCCAGAGAAGGGCGTGGCAACCCACTCCAGGGTTCTTGCCTGGAGAATTCCAGGGATAGAGGAACCGGTCGGTCTACAGTCCATGGGGTCTCAAAGAGTCAGACACGATGAAGCAACTTAGCACACACACATAGTAAGAGCTAAAGATTAAGCCACTCTTTACCTTATACAAATTCTTCTTTTCTGCAGCTTATAACCAAATTTTAAGTCCAATGATCTCTAAACTCAATTAACAAGATGTTCATTAGCTGTCTCCAAGTTCTGAGAACTAGGTTAATTAATGTTTCTCCATGGATTCCAAATTCACTGTGTTCCATACTGAAAACCAGATTCACTGTGTTCCATACTGAAAACCAGATTCCAGATTCTGGTCAATTTTACATTTATTTGAGGATAAATGTAAAATATTGGGTTGGCACTCTTGTCCTTTATGGAGAAGATTGTAAAAGAAAGAGTTCAGTTCTGAAAAATAAAGGATCTTGGACTAGAAGAAGAAAAAAGCTGAAAACAACAAAGCCACACTATATATGAATGTATCCATATATACAAATATATGTGCACACACACATATATTCGTATATATTTATATATTGGATTCTTTTCCCTTATATTGAGTATAGTTCCCTATGCTATACAGCAGATCCTTGTTGTTGACCTATTTTATATATAGTTATAAGTATATGTTAATCCCACCCCCCTTATTTTTCCCTCCCTTCACTTTATCCTTTGGTAACCCTAAGTTTGTTTTCTATGTCTGTGAATTTCTTTCTTTTTGTATATAATTTTACTTTTAGCTTATTTTTTAGATTTCCATAAACAATATCAGATATTTGTCTTTGACTGGTTTACTTCACTTAGTATGATAGTCTCTAGGACCATTTATGTAGCTGCAAATAACATTGTTTCACTATTTTTAAGGCTGAGTAACATTCCATTGTCTATACGCTCCACCTTTTCTTTATCCATTCATCTAATGAACATTCAGGTTGCTTCCATGTCTTGGCTTTTGTCAGTGCTGTAGTGAACACTGGGGTGCGTGTGTCTTTACTAATTAGAGTCTTCTCACAATATACACCCAGCAGGGAGATTGCTGGATCATACAGTAGCCCTATTGTTAGTTCTTTAAGGAACTTCCATACTGTTCTTCATGGTGGTTGCGCCATTTATGTTCCCACCAACAATGTGGGAAAGTTCCTTTTTCTACACACTCCACACCCTCTCTAGTGTTTATTATTTGTAGACTTCTTGGTGATAGTCATCCTGAATCTTTAAACGCCCATCAAGGTCTAAGGGGTTTTTTGTTTTGTTTTCTATATTTTCATTCATTTCTGTTATTTTCATTCTTTTTCTTTCTCTATGTCCTCGGGCACTATTTTACTTCCTCTTTCCAGCCATTGTTTTCTTCTTTTGCCATAAGGCTGTGTCATAGACCCGTCTACTTGAATTACTATATTTTATACATACTTTGGAGAAGGCAATGGCAGCCCACTCCAGTATGGATGGAGGAGCCTGGCAGGCTACAGTCCATGGGGTCGCTGAGAGTTGGACACGACTGAGCGACTTCACTTTCACTTTTCACTTTCATGCATTGGAGAAGGAAATGGCAACCCACTCCAGTGTTCTTGCCTGGAGAATCCCAGGGACGGGGGAGCCTGGTGGGCGGCCGTCTCTGGGGTCGCACAGAGTCGGACATGACTGAAGCAACTTAGCAGCAGCAGCAGCAGCAGCAGCATACATACTTTACAAATATTTGTTCTTGCTTCAAATATAAGATATTCTCCATAAGAAAGATGACTGTAAATTCCTAATCCCTCTGTCTTCATAATTATGCAATATCTGAAAGAAAGTATGCAATTAGTTGTCTCAAAATGTCTTGTTATTTTTCCTTATGAGCTTAGAGTCACTTGGTATTTTCAGATGTCTTGGCTGAAGCTGTGTGGTTGGGAGGGGTCCTGGTCAGGTTGTCCTCTGTGTCCGTCCCAATCTGGGTCACAAGAGTGAAGGTCAAGGCCTAATGCTGAGTCTTTGGAACCATCCCCCTGGCTCCTCACACCTGCCCTGCTCTGTTCACAGCCTCCTCATTTGTGTTCAAGCCTTACTCGATGGCTCGAGGCTGTTGGTACTGAGAAGAAAGTGCTCCAAGGCTGGCAGGATGTTAGCTAAATTTTCTCTCTCTCTCTTTTTTTTTAAATTTTGTCTTGAGTTTCTGTTTCCCTCCCCCCAGTCTTGTGGAAGTCCTGCAATCAAATCCCAGTGGCTTTCAAAGTCAGATTCCTTGGGGATTCCCAGTCCCTTTGCCTGATCCGCTGGCTGGGGAGACTGACGTGGGGTTCAGAACCTTCACAACAGTGGGTGAACTTCTTTAGTATTATTGTTCTCCAGTTTGTGGGTTGTCCACCCAGTCGGTATGTGATTTGATTTTATTGTGATTGCTCCCCTCCTCCAGTCTTGTGGCAGTTTCTCCTTTGTCTTTGAACGTGGGGCATCTTTCTTTGGTGGGTTCCAGCATCCTCCTCTCGATGGCTATTCCACAGCTAGTTGTGATTTGGGGGCTCTCTCAGGAACTGAGTGCATGTTCTTCTACTCTGTTATCTTGAAACAACTTGCTCTTTAATTTTGTCTTGAAATAGTGATAAAGCAGTCAGTCATCTCCCAAGGGAATATGAGAATTTAAAATAGTCCCTCGCCAGTCTGCCCGCTGTGGCCTTCTGCCAATCCAGCCCCCAATACTCACTGAAGTGGGTTTTTTTTTTAAGAATTCTATTTAGTTTGTTGTACTTTAATTGATCAATAGTCTCTCTTCCTGTGGAATCTTCAGGATTGCATTAGGGAGGCAAAGAAATCTTGCCCAATTTGATCTTCTGGTAATAAACAAGCAAATTTCTTTAATACTTTCTTCATTGTTGGACTAATATTTATTTATTTTTAATATAAATTTATTTATTTTAATTGGAGGTTAATTACTTTACAATATTGTACTGGTTTTCCATACGTCAACATGAATCTGCCACAGGTATACACGTGTTCCCCATCCTGAACCCCCCTCCCTCCTCCCTCCCTGTACCATCCCTCTGGGTCGTCTCAGATGCTACATTATGCTAAGACAATGTTCCAATCACTTCTGTTTTCCTGAGCAACTTTGACCTTTTCTCTCTATGTTGTCTGCAAAACTACTTAAATTGCACTGTATTTTTTACATTTACTAGTTTCTTGTAAAGGATATTATAAAGGATACAGATGAACCACCACATGAAGCATGAGGTCTGCAGCCCTGAGTGCAAGAGCGTTGGTCCCAGGGAACTGGGCTCAGCCCCACTCCTGGCACATGGTGTGTTCACCAACCCAGAAGCTCCTGCACCAGGTTTTTCATTCAAAATTGGATTTCAAGACCTGCCCTTGTCACTGTATAGCTGGGTGAACCAAGTGTGAAATAATAACTACATACGTGTTCCCTAAGTATGAGAACTCTTATTTACAACATGGGATTAATATTATTGACCTCATTATAATTGCTTTGATAGAATAATACAATGGTTGTTGTGACATGCCATCCAGATCTTCATAAGGAAGGCACAGGAGGCTGGCTGCTAGCTGGTAAATGTCTATTCAGGAATCTCCCTTGCCCCTTGCCCAAAAGGTGTAGTCTTCCCAAGGTTATGGAATTAGGCATGTCCAGTGACTAGGCCCTAGGATACAGATGTCCTGTCCCTTGACTAGCCTGGGGATAACTCTCTGGGTCATCCCACTTTTAGAGCACCCTTCCTTATCACCTGAGATCTCTGCTTCAGTGACACTGAGCTCAACCATCTGTCTTTCCCAACTGCTCCCCAACTCCTTTAATGGTGCTGTTTCTGAGTGCTTGCCCCCAAAATCTCTTGCACATAAATCTTTTCTGCTAAAGCCATTTTCTGGGGAAACAAACATTAGCCAGAAATTTGTAAATATCAAAGCTGCATATATTGCAGAAGTGGAATCACCTCCTGAATACCAAATAACAAGCATCAAAAATGAAACCTACAGACACTGAGTACTTAAAGGGAAATATCATGGTGAAAGGAGATCACTGTGAGCTTCTGAATCGAGGGAGGATTCACCAGGAATGTGAAACGTGACATTCACCTTGATATAAGGTGAGCATCTGGAGAAGCAGCACCAAAAACACACCCATGTTGCATCCCCCTCTGAAACTGCAGTTCTGGCTTCTGCAGAGATGACTTCGAGTGTCTAGCTCCTTTAAGCAGGACTGACATCATCTAGTTGATGAATTCAAATCTGAACTCGTCCTTCAGTTTAGAAGTGACATGACCTTGACAGACCCTTGTGAATGGTATTATTTGGCAGAGCCTCTGACCTGGGCTAAACCATAGATACTGACATTTTTATTTTAAATATTTAACAGAGTAAACAATGACTGTCAGCATTCCACCAGAGCTTCTCCAAGTAGCCTGACATTTACAAAAAATATTTGGCTACAAAATTGGCAGAAGGTAAGGAAATGGCACCCCACTCCAGTACTCTTGCCTGGAAAATCTCATGGACAGAGGAGCCTGGTAAGCTGCAGTCCATGGGGTCACTAAGAGTCGGACATGACTGAGTGACTTCACTTTCACTTTTCACTTTCATGCCTTGGAGAAGGAAATGGCAACCCACTCCAGTGTTCTTGCCTGGAGAATCCCAGGGACAGGGGACCCTGGTGGGCTGCCGTCTACGGGGTCCCACAGAGTCGGACACGACTGAAGCGACTTAGCAGCAGTGTTACGTGCAAAGCCCACCCCTTTTGAGAATCTGGGACCTATGAGCCATCAGCAAACACTTGTCTGTGGCAGGATCGGTCTGTTTTTGAACACTGTGTTGAACACTTTATTGAGACACTGATAAGAATCAAAGAAAAAAATGGGCTCCAAATAAACAAGAAAGCCAGCTAGGGAAGGGGAAGGATCCTCTGGTTGAAGGAACACGGATGCTGAATTGTTGCTGTTATTCAGTCACTAAGTCATGTCCAACTCTTTGCAACCCCAGGACATGGGGCACTACAGGCTTCCCTGTCCTTCACTATCTCCTGGATTTTGCTCCAACTCATATCCGTTGGGTCAGTGATGCCATCCAACCAGTTCAGTCTCAGTTTTCTGCTTCTCCTCTTGGCCTCAATCTTTCCCATCTTTAGGGTCTTTCCCAGTGAGTCAGCTCTTTGCCTCAGGTGGCCAAAGTACTGGAGCTTCAGCTTCAGCCTCAGTCCTTCCAATGAATATTTGGGGTTGATTTCCCTTAGGATTGATTGGTTGGATCTCCTTGCAATCCAAGGGACTCTCAAGAGTCTTCTCCAGCACCACAGTTTGAAAGCATCAGTTCTTCAGTGCCCAGCCTTCTTTATGGTCCAACTCTCACATCCATACATGACTACTGGAAAAACCATAGCTTTGACTATATGGACCTTTGTTGGCAGAGTGGTGTCTCTGCTTTTTAATATACTAAGTTTGTCATAGATACTGAATTAGCCAACTAGAAATAATCTCTCTCTCCTCTTGCTTGTTCCTTGAATAGTCAGCTGCCTCTTCTACTGTGTCTTCCCTTTAGTCTTTAGTAGGTTAAGTAGACTTGGAGCTGCCTCCTGTTTAGGACTCTCCTAAGCAAGGGCAGGTTTAAGGGCAGGTGGAAGAGGTGGGCAAGAGGAAGCCCTTCAAGACAGCTTCTCCTTCAGGGTGGTTTGTCTGTTACTCCTCTTGGGAAACTGTTGCCCTTGGGTTCCAGGGACGATGCTGACTCAAGGGGAACCCATCTTTTTAACTTTGTGCTGTGCTGTGCTTAGTCACTCAGTCATGTCACCATGTTTGTGGCACCATGGACCGTAGCCTACCAAGCTTCTCTGTCCATGGGGATTCACTGTGATACAATTCAGAGACCACAAAACTCATCAATTTAAAATACACAGTTCAAGGTTCCCTTATGGTCAAGTGGCTTAAGATTCCACACTCCCAATGCAGGGGTCAGGGAACAGACCCCATATGCCACAACAAAAGGGCCCAATGCTGCAGTGAAGACGGAAGGTCCTATATGCCACAATTAAGACCCCAGATGGCCAAGTAAATAATTTTTAAAAAATAAATAAATAAAGTATACAGTTCAGTGGTTTTTAAAATATTCACAAAGTTGTGTAGCTATCTCTACAATATAATTTTAGAATATTTTCATCACTCAAAAAGAAAGGCCCTACTCATGACTTGTTCTCCTTCTCACTCCCCACCACCAGCTCCAGGCATCCATTAATATAATTTTTACATGCCTAAAGATTTGAATGGGATATACAAACTGCATAGAATACTACAGTGTAGAATCTTAGGGATTGACTTCTTTCATTTGGCATGCTATTTTCAGGATTAGCTATTACTGTATATGCTTAGTAAGCGGCCCCATAATAGGTTCATTATATCAAGCACGGGCTTCCCAGGTGGCATTAGTGGTAAAGAACCCACCTGCCAATGCAGGAGACATAAGTGACACACGTTTGATCCCTGGGTTGGAAAGATCCCGTGGAGGAGGGCATGGCAACCCACTCCAGTGTTCTTGCCTGGAGAATCCTATGGACACAGAAGCCTGGCTGGTTACAGTCCAAAGGGTCACAGAGTTAGACACAACTGAAGCAATTTAGCACATATGCACGCATCAAGAACAGGTTGTATTTCTCTCGTAATTGCTTACCCACTTTGTGCCTTGCACTTTGCTATGCCTCTTAAATGATCTTGGTTATTCTTGTCTCTGCCCAGGCACTCTGAAAGGAGAATGTTTGAACTACCACCAACCTTACAGATGTCTCACCCTATCTTGTGTGATCCCACTGGATGGGTTAACACCGTGGATGCAGCCAGATGGCAGAGGAGAGAATATTAATGTTTCTTTTAAGTTATGTTTTGTGTACTAGAGACACTCTGATAGTCTCTCTGTTTACTAGTAAGCTAGTGCTTTTATTTCTCCTATCTCTTACAGGTTATATACGGACATGGAGTTGTTTTGTGCAACATAAGAATTTATCTCAGTTTAATTTGCCTCCTAATTTTTAAGATGTTTTATAAATAGAACCAATGGGAGAATCATACACATTAGTAGATGGAGTTCTAGTTACATTAAGATGCTCAAGTTATTTGCTACATGTCTTTGACTTTGCACTTTTTTCACCAAATTCATCTTTCTGTGATAAATATACGCATTCAGAAAGACCCAAAATTATTTGCTTCTTTGTTAACTTGAATTCAAGTGACTGTGACCCGTTTGTTGCCCCAGAGTCGAATACTGGCATGTATTGTGGCTGGCTTGTAGTAGCACATTATCAGGTGCTGAATAAAAGAAGGGAAGGAAGGAACAAGGTAGGAGGGGGAAGAGAGGAAGGGAAGAATGATTAACATAAAGCAGTCGAGCAAGTGGCAAACTGAGATGGGAAGTTCCCTTAGATTGGTTCATATATCAATGTAAACAAGTCTCATATCATTGTTTTAGTTGTGTTTATCTAAATGTTAAGTGAGATCTTTCCTCTTTCTTCCAGAAAAATGTGATGCAAATTAAATACTCAGTATAAAGCAATTTGGCAAAATGAATACATGCAAACTACAAAAATTAAGTTCCTAGAGTTGATTCCTCCATATCTCTAGCCTTTCCCCAGCTGCAAAGTTGCTCAGAAATACCAACAGTTCCTAAAAGGGTCTTGCTCTGTGCTTAGTCACTCAGTCATGTCTGACGTCTTGTGACCCCATGGACTGTAACCCACCAGGCTCCTCTGTCCATGGAGAGTCTCCAGGCAAGAATACTGGAGTGGGTCACCATGCCCTCCTCCAAGGGATATTCCCAATCCAGGGATCGAACCCATGTCTCCCGATTAGAGGTGGATTCTTAGCCATCTGAGCCACCAGGGAAGCTCAAAAGGGCCTTATATGCTAACTTTAGGTTACCGTGCTTACTCACACACCTGGCCACTGTGGTAGTCAGATGAATATAAGAGGACTCATAGTTAACACCTTTACATAGAAAATAATTTGTTGCAATACAGAATTGTTGTATCACAAGTTTAGAGTCTGTGTTCCCAAGTCTACAGTGATGTTATTCTAATTGTGTTTGTATGGAAAGTATCAAAAGTTAAGTTTTTAACAGTTAATATTTATATCATCAACATTATGTCTATTTTAAAAATAACCTGAAGGATTAGCTAGAATGATTAGAAACACAGCAGCTATTTTCATTTTAGGGTCAGCCCACAGCATTCTTATCTGTGTGAGTCGTTATTAAGCTATTATCACAAATTACAAATATGTTTGGAGCTCTAATAAATGTGATGAAACCATCAGCTCCAGCTTTGCTTGAGGCCCATTCTATTGACAACAAAGTGAGATTTTTATTCCACAGAGATTTCTAATCTCTGTGCACTTCCTTTATAATTTAGAAGTATCAGTGTTTAACTGGAGAAGGTGATGGCACCCAACTCCAGTACTCTTGCCTGGAAAATTCCATGGATGGAGTAGCCTGGTAGGCTGCAGTCCATGGGGTCACACAGAGTCAGACACAACTGACGCGACTTAGCAGCAGCAGCAGTGTTTAACCATTTGGTTTAGATGGTTTATTTGGTTTCCAAATATGTCAGAGGTCTGAAAAGAGAAAAAAAGTTATAAAAGAATTACTAAAATTATATCATTTCTAGGCATAATCATCATCAATTCATAATTATGAGAATCTTCTGATTTACACAATTGATTCAAATATTTTTAAAAGCAATGAATATGCATAATCAGAAAAAAACATGAAAATGTGTATAAAAAGCTTATACTCATTAAAAATTAAAAGGTGAATAATAGCCTCTTTACAAAGCTTAAAATAAACATAAAAAAGTATTTTTTTTGGAGTTAGGCATGGTAAAATTATTAAAAAGGAAAACAGCTAAATAAATATAAAATTCATGATAGTGATACCCCTGATGTGAAGACAGAAGTATGGGCTTGGGGAACAGCATAAAGATAGTTTCAGTAGAATTTTGTTTTTATAAAGGAGCAGCAAACACACATATTTTGGAAAGCACATAAATAGTTGCTAACAGTGATCGCCTCAAAAAAAAAAAAAAAAAGGAGATTTGGCAGATGGAAAGGGCCCTTGATGTTTAGTGTATTCTTTCTCTTGCATAATTATTTACATTCATATATAAGCATTTTTAAAGTTTAAACAAAGAATAATTCATTAATCAAAGAAACTAAGAAACACCAAACATATTTTGAACAACTATATGAAACACAAAGCCATGTTAGAGCCCTTGTAGACTTGATAATACAATAATAAAATTAAAATAAAAAGGATATCTAAGAAGTATTGAGAATTTTCTCTGTTCTAAACATTCTTCTAAACACAGATTACAGCTTAATTTAAAAAAAAATCATCAAAACTTTATTAGTAAATGATATTATTTTTCCCATTTTACAAATAAACTAATATTCATGCAACCATATAATTTGTCCACGGCATCACCGACTCAATGGTCATGAGTTTAAGGAGCAAACTCTGGGAGACAGAGAAGGACAGAGAAGCCTGGTGTGCTACAGTCCATGGGGTCTCAAAGAGCTGGCAGTGACTTCAGTTCAGTTCAGTTGCTCAGTCATGTCCAACTCTTTGTGACCCCATGAATCACAGCACACCAGGCCTCCCTGTCCATCAGCAGTGACTTAGTGACTGAAAAAAAACCTAATTTGCACAAACCATACTACTGGAATTCCAGCTGAGCTATTTCAAATCCCAAAAGATGATGCCGTGAAAGAGCTGCAATCAATATGCCAGCAAATTTTGAAAATTCAGCAGTGGCCACAAGACTGGAAAAGTTCAGTTTTCATTCCAGTCCCAAAGAAAAGCAATGCCGAAGAATGCCCAAACTACCACACAATTGCACTCATCTCAGACAGTAGTAAAGTAATGCTCAAAATTCTCCAAGCCAGGCTTCAACACTACATGAACCGTGAACTTCCACATGTTCAAGCTGGTTTTAGAAAAGGCAGAGGAACCAGAGATCAAATGGCCAATTGTTGGATCATTGAAAAAGCAAGAGAGTTCCAGAAAAACATCTACTTCTGCTTTATTGACTATGCCAAAGTCTTTGACTGTCTCGATCACAACAAACTGTGGAAAACTCAAGAGATGGGAATACCAGACCACCTGACCTGCCTCTTGAGAAATCTGTACGCAGGTCAGGAAGCAACAGTTAGAATAGGACATGGAAAAACAGACTGGTTTCAAATAGGAATAGGAATATGTCAAGGGTGTGTATTGCTTATTTAACTTATATGCAGAGTACATCATGAGAAATGCTGAGCAGGATGAAGCACAAGCTGGAATCAAGATTGCTGGGAGAAATATCAATAACCTCAGATATGCAGATGACACCACCCTTATGGCAGAAAGAGAAGAACTAAAACACCTCCTGGTGAAAGTGAAAGAGGAGAGTGAAAAAGTTGGCTTAAAGCTCAACATTCAGAAAACAAAGATCATGGCATCTGGTCCCATCACTTCATGGCAAATAGATGGGGAAACAACAGAAACAGTGACAGACTTTATTTTCTTGGGCTCCAAAATCACTGCAGATGGTGACTGCAGCCATGAAATTAAAATATGCTTACTCCTTGGAAGAAAGTTATGACCAACCTAGACTGCATATTAAAAAGCAGAGACATTACTTTGTCAACAAAAGTTCATCTAGTCAAAGCTATGGTTTTTCCAGTAGTCATGTATGGATGTGAGAGCTGGACTATAAAGAAAGCTGAGCACCGAAGAATAGATGCTTTTGAACTGTGATGTTGGAGAAGACTCTTGAGAGTCCCTTGGCCTGCAGGGAGATCCAACCAGTCCATCCTAAAGGAAATCAGTCCTGAATATTTATTGGAAGGACTGATGCTGAAGCTGAAACTCCAGTACTTTGGCCACCTGAAGTGAAGAACTAATTCATTCGTAAAGACCCTGATGATGGGAAAGATTGAAGGCAGGAGGAGAAGGGGATGACAGAGAATGAGATGGTTGAATGGTATCACTGACTCAATGGACGTGAGTATGAGTAAACTCTGTGATGGGTGATGGGCAGGGAGGCCTGGCATACTATGATCCATTGGGTCACAAATAGTCAGACACGACTGAGTGACTAAACTGAATGGAACTGAACTGATACAACTGGTAAATAAGCTGAAATGTTGAGCTTTTCTGACACTGTGTGTGTGCTCCCTGTCTACAACGAAGTGAGCTTCTGGAAAGTCACCCCTATTCTTCAAGTGCTCTGACATTACTATTTTTGATTTTTCTTAGAGAAATGGCAGAAACCAAGCCTCTTCACGTTGTTCCCAGGGGCCCTTTTCCAGTGATTGAGAATTCAATCACAGAAACAAGACAAAGATGGGGAAAAATTACCACAACATTAGCAAGCAAGCCTCATCAGAGTTAGCTCTGTAAACTCCCAACAGGGAGCCATCTCTATAGTCTGCAGGGTTGTAAGAAGATGCAGTGGTTTAGTTAAATCAGGAAAAAAAAAAAAAAAGCCAGTCATAGTGGTGGCTTCTACAGGGAAGGTTTGGGGAAAAGAGTGTGACCAGAGGCACAGTGTGATGTAATTACAGTGTATAAGTTAACAATAAATTCACTAGCGTGATCTTTGCCTTCATAGGATGCATTTGGCAGGGAGATGGAGCTCCAGAATTTGACCAAAGTTCAGAAAGCATCAGAGATGTCTTTAAAAGATGGAAAGTTCTGGAAGCTTTCCTATTATTGTCACCCTTGCTTTAGTTTATCCAGTTACTCAGGTTCATACTGTTAAGATATGCAGGACAGGAATGAGAAGCAAGGAGGAGGAAAGAGGAAAGGGAAGAAAAGACATTGAGTTGACTGACAATGGCTGGCCAAGGTCCATGGTGTTGCCCACTTCCTGCCAGCTCAGCTCCTCTGCCAGCTGGTGGCATAATTTGTGGGGAGGGTTAGAAGGTAACCCATGTGTCAGAGCACTTCCCAGGCCAGATGGAAGGAGGGCAAAGAGGAGAAGAGAGTCATGCATCACTGGTGTGGCAGCCCCTGCTCCATTTGGCAGGGAGCAGACATGGACTGATGGAAGGACCACAAGGATGGAGAGCCCCACACATCTCACCACCCGCCTTCCACAGCCAGCCATCTGGTCAACCATCATGAAAAACCTGCACTCTGTTCTCTGAGAACTGAAATCTGGAGAGTATTTCTGTGTTCCAAAGTTTTCACATTGCTCATATCCTAATTTTTTTCCAAGCTACACAAGAGACTATTAACCTGTGCACTTCCTCAATTTTTTAGAAATTCATGTTTAAATAATTAAAAGTGAAGTCTCTCAGTCGAGTCTGACTCTTTGCAACCCCATGGATTGTAGCCTGCCAGGCTCCTCCATCCACGGGATTTTCCAGGCAAGAATAGTGGAGTGGGTTGCCATTTCCTTCTCCAAGGGATCTTCCAAATCCAGGGATCCAACCCAGATATCCCACATTGCAGACAGGCGCTTTACCATCTGAGCCACCAGGGAAGCCGTTAAATAATTGACTATAGCACTATTTTTTGACACATAAATAGTTTTGAGAAGTATATTATATGTTATTTAATCACTACCCCTTGACTACTTCCTTGAAGCTGATATAGTCTATATAGTCTATTGAATTCTAAATTTGTATGTAAGAACTCTTTCAAAGAAATGGATCCTTAACCCAATAAGGCTTTGACACGAGGTGTATTTTCAAGTCTCCAATGCTGATCTGCATATTGAAACATCTCGTGGCAAACATCGCTGAGCGTCCTTCAATGGCAATTTTCAACTGCTTTAGAAAATGGCTCGGATGAGGGTTGCAGTGATTGACTGAAGTGGGGTCTGAACTCATAATTATCTCCCCACTAATGTGTGTGCTTAGAATGGTGAAGCCTCCTCACACACTGAATCATGATAACACTCCACAAAACAGACAATTTTAAAGAGGCATTTTGTGAAGCTGTTCAGTGAAATCCCTTAATGGCATTTGTTTCTCTCCTGTCCTTGTGTGTGCACTTGTCCAGAAGACAGTTCTGTGTCTTGGTACCCAGCTTCAGCTGTTCTCTGAATCCAAGTCAGAGAAGCAAGAAAATGATGGCAATGTGGCCTTAAAGGTCCCTCACCTGGGGCTCATCCTACGGATTACGGTTCTGTTTTCCTTTTTATGTATTTGTCTATCTTGCCTTCAGGGGGGAAAACAAATCCAGGCACTCAGAGACTGAGATGATTGCATTTGGGATAAAATCTCCTAGATACTTCATTCTAAAGCATGTCAATAATCTTATATCTATCAGAACTAATAATTGAAAATAGGCTGATACGCAACCCAGAGAAGAAAATGTAGCAAATGTAGAGCCCACAGTCATGTGTTAAATTTCACTGTGACAAAGAATATCAAATTAGGTAGGAAAGGATCACTGGTGGCTCAGAATCTGCCTGCAATGCAGGAAACCTGGGTTGGATCCCTAGGTCAGGAAGATCCCCTGGAGAAGAGAATGGTTGCCCATTCCAGTATTCTGGGTTGGAGAATTCCATGGACAGCCAAGTTTGGCAGGCAACAGTCCTTGGGATCACAAAGAGTCAGGCACCACTGAGCAACCAACACTTTCATGAGAAGAACATGAGTACAGGTTCTCCAGTGTCAGCTAGATTCCTGCTAAAAAGTAATGATACTGGAAAAATTAAGCAGAATTCCAGTTTCTAAAAACAGTGACAAAATGTGACAATTTTTTTTTCCAACAAAATGTCACTGTAGATCTCTGATTTGTGATTTTGTCAATCATCAGTTCAGTTCAATTCAGTTTAGTCGTGCCCGGTTCTCTGCAACCCCATGAACCACAGCACGCCAGGCCTCCCTGTCCATCACCAACTCTTGGAGTTTACCCAAACTCATGTCCATTGAGTCAGTAATGCTATTCAATGATCTCATCCTCTGTCATCCCCTTCTCCTCCTGCCTTCAATCTTTCCCAGCATCAGGGTCTTTTCAAATGAGTCAGCTCTTTGCATCAGGTGGCCAAAGTATTGGAGTTTCAGCTTCAACATCAGTCCTTCCAATGAACACTCAGGACTGATCTCCTTTAGGATGGACTGGTTGGATCTCCTTTCTGTCCAAGGGACTCTCAAGAGTCTTCTCCAACTTTACAGTTCAAAAGCATCAATTCTTTGGTGCTCAGCTTTCTTTATAGTCCAACTCTCAAATCCATACATGACTACTGGAAAAACCATAGCCTTGACTAGATGGACCTTTGTTGACAAAGTAATGTCTCTTCTTTTTAACATGCTGTCTAGGTTGGTCATAACTTTTCTTCCAAGGAGCAAGTGTCTTTTAATTTCATGGCTGCAATCACTATCTGCAGTGATTTTGGAGCCCCCCCAAAATAAAGACAGCCACTGTTTCCACCGTTTCCCCATCTATTTGCCATGAAGTGTTGGTTCCAGATGCCATGATCTTAGTTTTCTAAATGTTGAGCATTAAGCCAACTTTTTCACTCTCCTCTTTCACTTTCGTCAGTCATCATTCTTTGATAAAAATAAAAGCCGTCGCTGAGTCTTTCATTTTAATCTGACACATTTGCATCCAGAGAAATGCCCTACACCAGTGTGAGAATTTGGTATCTGCCTTGTGTTTGATAACGTAATACTCAAGCTAGGCAGCATCTCTGGATCTTTTCCCTCCTTTCTTATTCCTTTGCTCCTCCC
This sequence comes from Oryx dammah, assembly GCF_014754425.2. Lineage (NCBI taxonomy): Eukaryota > Metazoa > Chordata > Mammalia > Artiodactyla > Bovidae > Oryx > Oryx dammah. Next base: position 89,531,696 of record NW_024070209.1, on the reverse strand, counting down.
TCTTTTCCTCTGTTTGTTCCCACCCTGGGTTCTTCTGTCTCCATCATTGGTTCCATCAGTTTTCTCCTCCTTCCATTTCTGACATCACTTTCCTCTCTGCCTTCTGATCTCTGCTTCCCACACTTCTTTTCTTGCTGCTCCACCTCGACATTCTGTGTCCCTTCCCTTTCTTACCCTCTCCTGTAATTTTAGTACTAGTTTCTGTTTCATGGATGTCTGACATTGCCCTCCTAGAGGCCCTGATCTTCAAACAATCAGGGCCACTTTATCCTCTCAATTCATCTGCATTTCCTCTCTATTGAAGATGCTCCGAAATCTCAAGTCTGTTTGTAGCTGCCTCCTTGGGAAATTCTCTGGAAAGGAAGGCTGAAAAAACAATGGGCCGAAGCAGAAGAAAGCCTTTGTGTAGGGAGGTTCGGCCATCATAACCCCCATCTCCTTTTCTTCTGATGGTTTCTTTCTTCCTTGGTCCCTCATTTTCTCTCTCTTGACACTCTTCAGAATTTTTCAACATAACATATGTTCTAAATAATCTTCATGGAAGCTGCACTGGGAAACAGAGAAGTGTCTCTTCCTGTATCTTGGCTAGATTATGTGACATTTTAAAAGTAATGTACCACCCATGGAAAAGAAAATATATTGGCATTTCCGATGACAAAAATTTCTGTAAATCCCAAGGTTTTCGTTAGTCAGATGACTGGACCAGTCTTGAACAGCTAAGTGAACTCCCAGATACTCAAGAATATAGGACTTCCCAGTGCTTGCCAGTCCTTCGTTACTATCCATATTTCTGTTTAATTAGTATTACCATATATGGTGAAATTAAAATCCTTTGCCTATGCTGCAGGTAACGCTAGTAGTAAAAAACTCACTTGCCAATGCTGGAGACTTATTAAGAGACATGGATTTGATCCCTAGGTTGAGAAGATCCCCTGGGGGAGGGCATGGCAATCCACTCCAGTATTCTGGCCTGGAGAATCCTCCGGACAGAGAAGACTGGAAGTCCAGAGGGTCACAGAATTGGACACAACTGAAGCTACTTAGTATGCACACACATGCACTCAATGGCAATATTGGTATGGTATCTGCTCTGTTAAGAAACATCAATGAATCTGTGACCCATTCCAGTTTGTGCTTCCTTCCAGCATGTTTCTGGGTGCAAGTACAAGATTTTCATCCACAGAATTTTATGCATTTCAAGATTCAGTTACTTTCTGAAGCATTTATTCTGCCCCCAGTGGCCAGAGATCAACCAGAGGGCACCTTTTCAGCTCTGCCAAAAAAGGTCTTGAGAAATGCACAAAGTGTAAATGCTTTTAATTTTTAAAAAGCATACATATCTTGAATTTGAAAATATTCCTATTATAAATGTGTGTGTTACCAAAACATATGTTAGTATAATATGTAATAAATACATACACATTTTAAAACTTTGCTTTAATTAAGATACTACTTATTCTCATCGCAATTAAAGCTGCTTTTAGTTATCTTAGTTTTCTTAAGTCAAAATTTAAGGGAAATATTTTTGCATGGAATCTTAAGAATCTGTTGATTTTTCAGTTCATAAAAATGTTAATGAAAGCACATTTTATATTAATAATATTCATAGTATTATAGAATACATAATCATAAAAGACAAGGGAATGCTACATGTAGAAGAAATACTGAGAACAGGAAAATTTATTTTTGAGTGGAAACTTTTCATATAATCACCATGTAATGATAATATAATGCAAAATAAGCACACAATTATAACACGATGTACTAAATTCCTTAGTATTTTCATGTACTTTATTTTGCACTTCTACATGCATTTGAAAACATAATTGAACAAATATATGACATATTTATTTCAGCTCAAAAATAAAATCTTGATTCAAAACTCCAGTCATTGAAAAACAAAAGAAATAATGTTGCCGTAACTCCATGTTCAACCGTGCATTAGCGCTTCGCCCCAGAGAGTGAACCCTTCCACCCACAAGATGACTCAGGGCTCCAGTCTGTTCAGAAGAACAGAGGAGGGGGCAGAAGCTGAGCACGGCCAGGCCGGGCATTCCTTGCCCACAGAGGGGCCTGGCAGTGGCGCAGCTACCGTAATCATCACAGGGGTGAGAAAAAGAGCCCCATACGGGGCAGACACAGGAGCTGCCCTGGACTACAAACTTCTTGAGTGTAAACCACAAGCCCTAAAAGAAGTCAGTGCCTTTTCAACTCACCATTTCACGGGTTTAAGAACAGACCAGCTGTAAGAGCCACTACATGCAAGGAAGCTGAAAGGAGCTTGCTTGTGCTCTGTTGCTAAGTCATGTCTGACTTGCAACCCCATGGACTATAGCCCCCCAGAGAAGCTCTGGCCATGGGATTCCCAGGCCAAAATACTGGAGTGGCTTGCCATTTCCTTCTCTAGGACATCTTCCCAATCCAAGGACTGAACCCGCATCCTGCTTGGCAGGCAGATTCTTTACCACTGAGCCACCATGTATTTACAGCTTATGGGCCATCCCTGCCTGTCCAGGTACCAAGTCCAGTCAACAGCCTTGTTATCCTAAGGAGGGTTGCTTAGTAACAAAAGTAACAATTTTACTTTTGCCGGTTCACCGGGGAAACTGAGCCAAACAGCATAAACCAAAGGTCAGCCTGGACCCACAAATCAGGAGCAGTTCCTTCTGGGGTAAAGAGCAGATGAAACCCCAGCTTTCCTGCCCTGGAATCCCCTGACCAGTGATGACAGGAACTGGTGCTGGGACTCTGGACTTCTTATCCTGAACTTTTGCTGCTGCTCGATATTCACAAGAAATACCATGTGAAAAGTTAGAGTGCAGACATCTCTGCACCAGAGCTCAGTTTCACGACTGTGATTACGTTTTCAAGCTTATTAATGAACTTGTCTTAGAAGACAGAATCCAAGCCTTCGTTCACTTGGAGCTAGATTACATTTCTCATTTTCTTGTGATTTATCAGAGTTGTCACTCAGTCGTATAAAGTTAGATTTTAATTTATTAAATTTTTTGCTTATATTAAGACATTCTGAGTATTAACAGGTATTCACTAGCCTATACCATGCTTCATACAGATTCCAAAGTGACTTTCAATCCATTAATAAACGAAGATTTATTTAGCTATTACTATGAGTAAACAATGATCCCAGGCAGTTTGTATAGAAAGGCAGATATTAGATTAAAAATCTGGTTTTTACAGGGCTTTCAATTTTTTGTTTTAGTTGAGAAATTAAAACATAGGAGGGAATTAACCAAATGAAAGAGAATACATGCTAGGTACAAACAGCAAATGGTCTACTGCAGGGAGATCTCATTTTATTGTGCTCTGTATTATTGCATTTTCTACAAATTGAAAGTTTGTGGCAACCCTGTGTTGAACAAGTCTATCAGCATCATTTTTCCAGCATCGCTTTTTCACTTTGTGTTTCTGTATCACATTTTGGTAATTCTCATCCTTCAGACTTTATTATTATCATTATATTTGTTATGGAGATCTGTGATGTTTGATGGTACTATGGCAAAAAGACCTTGATTCACTTAAGATTCAGATAATAGTTCGCATTCTTTAGCACAAGCTCACAAGATGCAAATAGGGGCGTATCTTCCCAAAGATACACTGACTAGCATCACATTGGACACTAAAAATGAGCCATAATGAGAGTATTTACACCATGGAAACTGGCAAGCATTACAAATCAGAGATCAGCTTGGTTTTTTTCTCTTTTCTTTTTTTTTTTTTTTTGACAGTTATCTTTCAAACATCAGCATTACACTGAGAGCTTACATTGGAGAATTTTTAAAAATACTGGTCATTCATAAATACAAAAAAGAAAAATTACACATAATCTTACCATTTGGAGACCCCCCCCCGTTGTTAATGTTTCAGTGTTTCCCCTCTTATTTCTATATGCTAACACACATACACATACATCAAAACACACAATCATAAAGTAATGGGTGTATTTTGAACAGATGTCACAAAATATACCCAGAGGAATGTGTATCATCCTTTGAAATAATCATCTGATGAGTCTGAATGTTTCTCCTAAAAATGATTCCATGGCTCTAAATACTTTTGGATCTCCTGTGTTGTGACTGTCAGAGAACCAGTTTAAGAGACTCACAATGAAATCATATCTGATTTTCTTAAGCCTAAATTAGAATTCCCAGATTTATCACTTAATTTATACAAGAGACTTGAAGCTAAATGAAATGTGCTTTTTTTTTTCAAAATATAGCTGTAAAATGAACTGAAATTGTTCAAAACAATGTTTTCCAAACCTTGAAGACAACTTCTAAACAACGAAGGTATGTCATTTTATAGGTGGTGATGCTGGGTGGGAGGCAGAGAGAGGCAGGATGTTTGCATTGTGTGAGGGCCTTGCATATTGTCTGTTTTAAAACAAAAATTCATTTGGAGGCACAATTTCTACTATAAATCTTAAATATCTGTCGCATTATTTTATAGGTTCATCTTATGTATGAGTGTATTTATGTATAAACAGTTGCACATTTTAAGAGATAATTTCAGCCATGATTTATACATTTAATGCAACTCAAGTTATGTTTTACACATTTTAAGTTAGATAAAAACTCAAATGTATTTTCCTAAGCCCTTTTCTCCATAATTCTTAATCCCACGTGCATTTTAAAGGAAATTAATTCCGTGTGTTTCTTATTCCATACACTTAACTCGTCAAACAATGTTTTCTAAGGACCCTTTGATATCTAAGAAGCCCTTTGAGTCTTTTTATGAGACTTTTTAAGCCCTTCTCCTCAGAAACAGGAAGTCATGTTTGGCCAGCACCAAAAGAACTTGCATACCAAATGGTTTAAGTTCCATTTGAAAAGGCCACACCACTGAATTTGGATGGGTGCTCAATCTGGAAACACTTGTTCTTCAGTTCTAGAGAAAACAGCTGGGCAAGGCTTGATCAACTCAGAGACCAGGAATTAAAGAGCATATACATAACATATTAAAATTGCTTGGAAATTTTAAGAGATGGTAGTATCATTTTCAAATAAAAAAATAAAAAGATCTTTCTAAATTCTTGGGGTTTAACTTGCAGAAATTTTATTTACTTATTTATATGTTATATGAAAATGACCCTGCTGCACGTGGAAATACATCCTGACTATAACATCTTACTTCCATCTGATTACATTTAGAGCAGGCAGATTGCATAATTTAGTATTTCTGATTCTTTCTCTTCCCACACACTGCTTTCAACTTTCTGTTTTTCTGCCACAATCATAATCCAACACCCTAGAGAGGTAAATTCTTCAGAGAATTGTTCTCTTTTAATCCATGGATTCTTATAGCTCATTTGAACAGAGCTATTTATGCTCAAACTTGAAAATGCCCTTATTAGTTTGTGATTACATAAGAATGCTATAAGATATTGGGGAAATCTTAAAGGGATGTATACATAAACAAAGGAAAGATAAATTCACTGAAACCTAAACCATGATGAAAAATAAATTAGATTTCTCTTCATGTTAAGTATCAAAATAAAGGGTCTACTAACATTCTCAGAATGGTAAGAAATATATAAACATATGTCCAATTTAATACTAAGTAATAAAGCAGATGTAAAAAGTAAGATGTGTGTACTTTTATCAGTAAAACTGTATAGCAAAGCAAAAGAAAAAGGATCTTATTATATAACAGACAAAAAAAAGTTCATTTGAGGTTAGAAAAAAAATCTACATTTTTTTTATTTTGAAAAATATAAAGGAGGTTTTAATATACCACAACCACTGTCATTCTTGCCACATCCAGAACAAAGCGTCAGCAAGTTTGTGTTTCCCCAGTGCCCTCCCTCTGACATGAGCAGAATGGCCATCAGGGTCATTAATCACGGAAGCTTACCTTTGGATATTTTCCAAATGCTTTCAAGCCTATTATCTTATTTGACCCTTATAAAAACCTCTAAGTATGGATAAAACAGGTATTAATATTGCCCTTTGACAAGAGAAAAGCAGGTCATGGAGAAATTAAGCAACTTCTCTAAAGGTCATAAAGCTAATGAATGGCCCAAGGAAAAGCTTTATAGACTATCTGTACTGTGCTAGAAGCTTTCCACAATTCCTTCAACACAACCCACAGGAAATGTAACAAGTTTAGTGCTCACAGAAAAACAAATTACTTACCAAAGTAGAACCCAGAGGTAACATTCCAAAAACGAAAAAGAAAAAACAATGAAAACATTTGGAAAGGCCGGTATACATTGGTGATGTCTTAAATATGAATTATTATTTTTAAGGGAATAAAAAGAAACCTCATTTTTAATTCATGCACTATGACAAACCTAGACAGCATATTAAAAACCAGAGACTCACTTCGCAGACAAAAATCTGTATAGTCAAAGCTATGATTTTTCAGTATTCATACAAATGTGCATGTTGGACCATAAAGAAGGCTGAGCCCTGTAGAAATGATGCTTTCGAAATGTGGTTCTAGAGAAGACTCATGAGAGTACCTTGGATAGCAAGGAGATCAAGCCAGTCAATCCTAAAGGAAATTAACCCTGAATATCCACTGCAAGGATTGATGCTGAAGCTCCAATACTTTGGCCACCTGATGCAAAAAGCTGACTCACTGGAAAATACCTTGATACTGGGAAAGATCGAGGGTAGGAGGAGAAGGAGGCAACAGAGAATGAGATGGTTGGATGACATCATCAATACAATGGACATGAGTTTGAGAAAACTCTGGAGGACAATGAAGGACAGGGAAGCCTGCTGTGCTGCAACCCATGGGGTTACAGAGTCAGATACAGCTTAGTGGCTGAGCAACAGCAACAGTTGCCCAGTGGAAATCTCATGAAATTAAAGAAAAGGGAAGTGAGATTGCTTTGAAGGACCATTTCTGATACACTACATTGTTTACACCATCAGCACTCTTATAATTCTATTAGAAGCAGGTCCTGTCCTGGGGTTACAGGGATTGCGGGGGGAGCAGGGAGAGGAGGGAAAAGTGTTTAATAAAAGTTAATAAGGAATGGGAGCCTGTTCAAGGAGCTCACAGTGACACAGGAGAAATAGACAAGCCAGTAGCTAATTCCAATGCAATGTAGTAAGGAGCCTAATAAAGGTAAATTCAAAGTGCCCTGGGAGTGGAAGGAAGTGACATTTGAGCTGAGCCTAAATAGTGAGTGAGAGTTCTCCTAGTTGAGAAAGAAGGAGAGAGCATTTCATAAGCAACCATGTGTAAAAAGATAGAGAAGTGAGGAAAGACATAGTGTGGCTTACTCACAAGATAAAAATATTTTGGTATTATTAGAAATGGGGTTATTGATGAGGAATGTGTGAAAGAAAAATTATCCTGACATTTATTGAATGGTAAAGAAGAAGTTACTCAAGATTATCACCATCAAGCTCAGCTCCTAATATAGCAAAGACAGCTGGGTATCCACAGTCAAGGAGCAGAGGGAGGGGTCAGTGGATGGAAAATTATGGGAGAGGGAATCTTGTTACACTGGCTTTGATGTCAAAGGGGATATCAGGGGATGAAGAACCTGATCATCCATCAAGAAAGAGAGGATGGCACAGCGAGATTGTTTGCTCAGACTGGACCATGCAACCAAAGATGTGAGCAGGTCCCAGATTCAGGCTAAGTTGAGAGGAAGGCCGACTGAAGTTTGGTCAAGGAAAGAGTCCTTGTCAAATGACAAGATCTGAGCTCTGATGAAGATCTAAGGTCTGGGACAAGCTGCACGTATGAAGGACTGAATTTTATCATCTCAGAAGAGAAGCCATGGCAACATGTTTGGGTTTTAGAAGTATATCTTTAGAAAAGCTTCTCATTTTAAATTATTTAAATTAGGAGTTCAGGATTAACAGTTACACACTATAATATAAAAAATAAATTAACAACTGAGACCTAGTATGTGGGCTTTCCAGGTGGTGCTAGTGGGTAAAGAACCCATCTTCCAGTGCAGGAGATGCAGAAGACACATGGCTTAGATCCCTGGCTTGGCAAGATCCCCTGGAGGAGGAAATGGCAACCCACTCCAGTATCCTTGCCTGGAGAATCCCATGGAGAGAGGAGCCTGGCAAGATACAGTCCATGGAGTCAGCAAGAGTCAGACACAACTGAGTGACTGAGACACACACAAACTCCTATTGTATAGCACAGGGAACTATGTTCAATATCTTATAATAGCCTATAATGGAAAAGAAGCTGAAATATATATGTATGTGCCTATATATATATATATATATATATATAATTGCCTTGCTGTACACTTGAGGTTAACTCAACATTGTAAATCAACCATACTTCAAAGAAAAACTGTTTTCTTCATTGTGGTATTTAGAAAAGGAAAATTTTACTAAACAAAGATCTGTGTCAGTTACATAGCTGTTTGAAACCATTCATTTTATTAGGAGTAACCAAGCCCTTCCTATATACGAGCTGGAAACTCCGAAAACGAAGTTGGAAACATTTTCTTCAAGGAAGTCAACACCATTCAGCTAGGCTCCACCATTCTGAAATCCCAGGGAAAAGGATCTCCAAACAGGCACTATGTGGGGAGGGCCTGTGGGAAGTACAGGTCACTGCGAAAGACTGTTGAAAGTCAGTCACGAACCTTCACTTACAAAGCCTAAGCCAGTGTGTGGGCTGTGACCAGCCAATCTCCTGAGTCCTTCCCCTCCAGCCCCTTCTCTCCTAGAAGACAGAGGGAAGTCTCCCCTGCTCTCCAGGCCATTCCCTTCCTTTCCCATGTTGGTTATTTTGCTATACTGACGACCTTCACACTCCAGGCTCCCAGGTAGCAGGGCGTTTACTGTTGTTGGAGCCAATCAGTCTTGTCGGACTCTTTGCAACCCCATCAACTGCAGCACACCAGACCTCCCTGTCCTTTACTATATCCCCTAGTTTGCTCAAGCTCATGTCCATATAGTCGGTGATGTCATCCAACCACCTCATCTTCTGTCATCCCCTTCTCCTCAGGCCCTCAATCTTTCCCAGCAACAGGGTCTTTTCCAGTGAATTGACTTTTCACTTCAGGTGGCCAAAGTATTGGAGCTTCAGCTTCAGCATAAGTTCTTCCAAAGAATATTCAGGGCTGATCTTCTTTAGGATGGACTGGTTTGGTCTCCTTGCAGTCCAAGGGACTTTCAAGAGTCTTCTCCAGCACTACAATTTGAAAGCATCAGCTCTTTGGCACTCTGCCTTCTTTATGGTCCAACTCTCACCTCCATACATGACTGCTGGAGAAACAGGGGGAAATTCCCCTCAATCCAGTAAGAAGCCTGTACTAAAGAATGCAGATCACTGGACCAATAAAAGAGTGTGGCCAACAAAGACACAAGACACACCTAAATGTGTGCAGATGGATAGTCGATGGTCATACCAAAGCTTATTCAGTTGTCAGAACCAGAATATATCAAGCAGCATTGAATGAAAAAGAGAAAAGAAAAAGAAAAAGTAAAAGGCATGGACTTTGGTCTCGGTCTTCTCTTTTGTCAGCGTCCAGCTCTGCACTAGTCATAGCTGAGGGACTAGAAGGTCCTCAGTAGGCCCAAAGTCATTTCTTAATCTGTATAATGAAAATGGTAAGCCCAATTTGTGGTTTGCTGTGATTAAATTAGAATGTCCTTCAAAAACCCCTAACACCTTTCTCATGATAGAAATTCAACAAACTTTCATCTCTCAGATGTGGAGCTGGGTCATATTTGTATCTATTTAATCCCTTTATCCGTGTCTTTTTTTTTACAAGAGATTGCACTAAAAGACTGGACACAATCGTTTTATTACACAAGAGCCCAGTTCTCTTGTGTTCAATGTCCACAGGATCTTCTCTGAATCTGCGGCAAAGCAGCCACTCCATCGAAAAATATGTCTTCCACCCAGCTCTCACACAACGCAGGCCCACCCTAGACAATAAAATAAAAAAAGGTCTCAAGAGAGCTGAAAATGAATGTTTAGAAAGAATCAGTGAATCAATATGAGTTTGAAGAGGGAAAGAGTCTACCCGACACATAATTGAAATGTGCAAATTATAACAAGCAAATGCAGCATTAACTGCATGGATATTAAAAATATGGACCATGCTTTCCGCCCATTTTATTTGTGAGGTCTCCTTGAAATGGCCTATAAAATCTGGGAGCCTGGGCAGCTTTCTCTAGGGGATCTAGGAGATCCATAAACTGTGGCAGCTGATACTGGTAAAATAGGTTATATGGAACCTTAGAAATTACAGCTTGATTTGGCCAGTATTTATTGCCTGTGTAATGTACAGAAACAGTAAAACAGAAAGGCGCTAGTTTCCATCTGTGCCACATTAGAACGCCACGCTTGAGGAGAAGAGACATTTTTCATTTAAAATGGTGGCAGCTCCGTAGACCTCTTCCTTTGATATTCTACGCTACCACACATGCTATAGCATAAACAGACTGACTATAAATATGAATCTGTACAGTCCTGAAAGCTGAAACATTCCAGCACTCATGCCTCCAAATGCACCTTCCAAGATGTAAGTTTGATCAGGTATTCCATTACTCTTTCTCTCTCGCTTGCTTTCTCTCTTTCTTTAATTTTCAAGGTGGTTCATTGTGCTTTCTTTTCCTCTTTAGGGACAAAAATACACAACAAACATCCCTCCAAAGAAAGCCCCGGGGTGCACAGTTCTCCACGATACCAAAACACACTTGGAAACAAAGCAGGAGAATAAAGATACAGTTACCAGCCCCTGAAGAGTTAAGTCTTCATTGTATATTCCAAAGCTCTACTGTGTTCCTGAGGTCTCAGATTCCCTTTAAGCCTCAGCCTGACTGATGGAAAGGAACCCTATCCTGCCTTATCTGCAGCCGTTTGGAAGGTGAGAGAGCAGGGTGAAGCAGATGGCCATCCATTCTGAACAGGGATTTTAACAGCTTTTTGTGTCCTGGTTGTTTTAGCAAGCCTGGTGGCTAGGCAGAATTTTGAGAGCTTTGTTATTCCATCTGGGACTTTTCAAGGAGTCCAGCGAAAAGGAGAGTCAAGTTAAAACAAACAAACAAACAGGCCAAAGAAAAGGAAAACCCAATCCATTTTAAGTCACCAGAGGAGAAAGAGACAGGACTGAGGCCCGGGGCCCTCCTCTCCTCCTGCCCAAATCTTTCACGAGCGCTTCTTTCTTCTGTAAACACAGACTTCATATTTGAGAAACAAAATCCTTTGCTGCATTTACTGCAACTTACTAAAGCTGAAATGACCAGTTTCTTTTGGTTGAGCTCATGATGGCTCCTAGAGTATGTTATTAGACTTGAACTGGACATTTCCTTGGAGACCACCTCTTGGGTTAAGTCATAAAGAGGTTAAACACACCCGAGACCACGCAGCTGAGAGAAGCAGAGCTACTACATTGTACAGCAAAAGGGGAAAAATAAGAGGTGGGGGAAGAAGCTTTTGGAGTCAGTTTAGATCAGAGTGCTAGCACATATGAACCATGTGACCTGGGGGAAATTATTTAAATGCTCTGAGCCTCAGCTTCCTGACCCAGAATAGTGCAAAGTGACCATGAGAACAGATGTCATCTCTGAATCTGGCTGCCCTGTGTTGACTGGATCTGGGGGTTGTCTTAAGTCTGAAAACATGACTTAAAAAAAAATATTTCATGTAGTTTCAGTCTCCTGAGTTGAAACCCTGGGTTATTAGTGAGACAAGTTGTCCCTTTGTTCTGGAAGAAGTGGCTTTGCTGGGCTAGAGCCCAACCACCACTCTTTGAGAAACTTGTCCTTGACCTGGACTTAGTTGTCTTACTGGAAGCCCAGCCTCCACACAGTGTCCCAAACCCAAGAACAAGACAACTTGACAAGGAACATGGGGCTGCTCCAGCCTGTGAGCTCTTAGAGCAGAGAAATCTAGGAGCAGCTGGTTGGACTGTCTCAGGTTTCAGCAAATAAGGCCAAGAGTGTGTCAAATGACATACTCTCTGTAGGAGACAGTGAGAGCCGAGCATTAAATCAGACCTAGGTCTCTCAGTCCTGGGTGTTCTTTGGAAGGAATGATGCTAAAGCTGAAGCTCCAGTACTTTGGCCACCTCATGCAAAGAGTTGACTCATTGGAAAAGACTCTGATGCTCAGAGGGATTGGGGGCAGGAGGAAAAGGGGACGACAGAGGATGAGATGGCTAGATGGCATCACTGACTCGATGGACATGAGTTTGAGTGAACTCCAGGAGTTGGTGAGGGACAGAGAGGCCTGGTGTGCTGCGATTCATCGGGTCGCAAAGAGTTGGACACGACTGAGTGACTGAACTGAACTGAGGGTCTCTGAGCCTGGGGCTCCATGTGACTATGCAGGTCTCACACCTGGAAGTTGCCCTGTCTGCCCCCATGAAGGGATGAGCTGCCTCTTGATTTGAGGTCTGAGACCTGAGTTCAGGGCCTTCTCCGATGGCCCAATAATAAAGCATCCACCTGCCATGCAGGAGATGAAGGAGATGTGGATTTGATGCCTAGATCAGATCTGATCCCTGAATCGGGAAGATCCCCTGGTGGAGGAAATGGCAACCCACTCTGGTATTCTTGCCGGGAAAATCCCATGGACAGAAGATCTTGGCGGGCTACAGTCCAAGGGGTTACAAACAGTCAGACATGACTGAGCAATGAGCACACACACACCTGAGTTCAGGTGCAGTGTGGCCCCTCTTTCCTCAACAACATCGTCCATTCGCTGCTGCTCTCTGAGCCTGTTTCCTCATCTGTATCCAGAGAATAATCATGTCCTTTTAAAGGAGATTAAACATGTCCCTCTTAGTGTTAGAACTAAAATTAATAATGACTGCGCTCTTTGGTCATCAACACTGATATCACACCTACCATAACTTTTGTTGTTAATAAACTTTGCATGTTTTTCCATGATTTTAAAAAATCCGAGATAGTGCCAGAGGACAAGGATGTAGGGTCCTGTTCTCCTTTACATCCACAAGAGTTACTATGCTGCTGCTGCTAAGTCACTTCAGTCATGTCCGACTCTGTGCGACCCCATAGATAGTAGCCTACCAGGTTCCCCCGTCCCTGGGATTCTCCAGGCAAGAACACTGGAGTGGGTTGCCAGTTTCTTCTCCAATGCATGAAAGTGAAAAGTGAAAGTGAAGTCTCTCAGTCGTGTCCGACTCTTAGCGACTCCATGGACTGCAGCCTACCAGGCTCCTCCGCCCATGGGATTTTCCAGGCAAGAGTACTGGAGTGGGGTGCCATCACCTTCTCCAAAGATTTACTATGGTGGCAGCAATAAGTGAACATGAGAGAATATTTGCCAATTTTCACATGGTTTTTAGAAACTATTTGATAGCTCTACTTTTAAAAAATAAATATATGCCTAAAAATTGAAGTCCTATTCAATCAATTCTTGTACCCCACTGCTGATCTTTATAAAGTTGCCTTTTCTCTTCTATACTCAGCATGCCTTTGGGTATCTTTGGCAACTTTGCTTTCTGCCAATAAGCGCAATAATTTAAAAAGAAAGATCAGCAGACATACATAATCTCTTCAAACACAACCAACAACATTTTTTTTAAACAAAGATCTTATTGACAAATAACAACCTCTGTAGACATCAGAATCCTCATGCGTAAAAGGCAGTCCTTGTTTTTCTACCCCTAATTATGCTCTAACAAATGCTGAAATTCAAACAGTCTACATGCTAAAGGAAGGCAATGGAGACCCAGGTGACAGCTTTAAGGGTTCCTCACTGCAGCCTCAGCACATTGTACATGGGGTGAAATACTACCCTACATGTTAACAGTCCCTCTGGCCATCCAGCTCTCATGCACACCTTACTTAACCCACCAGGCAGGTCAGTGCATTAGTTCCCAAGGACTGCCATAAGGAAGTTCCACAGACTCAGTGGCTTAAACAGTAGAAACGTGTCACCTCCCATTCTGGAGGCTGGAAGTCTAAGAGCAAGGTGTCAGCAGGGCTGGTTCCTTCTTAGTCTGTGATGGGGAGTCTGTTCTAGGCTCTCTCCCTGGCTTGTGAATGGCCATCCTCTCCTTGTTTTCACATCAACTCCCCTCTCTGTGTGGTGGTGGTGGTTTAGTCACTAAGTCATCTCCAACTCTTGCGATCCCGTGGACTGTAGCCCACCAGGCTCCTCTTCCATGGGATTCTCCAGGTGGGAATACTGGAGTGGGTGGCCATTTCCTTCTCCAGAGGATCTTCCCGACTCAGGAATCGAACCTGGGTCTCCTGCATTGCAGGCAGATTCTTTACCAACTGAGCTAAGAGGGAAGCCCCCTCTCTGTGTATATGTCTCCAAATTTCCTCTTCCTCTAAGGACACCAGTCACATTGGATTAGGGCCCTGTCTCATGACCTCATTTTGACTTATGACATCTGCAAAGATCTTTTCTCCAAATAAAATGATATCCTAAGGTACTAGGGGTGAGGGCTTCAGCATGAAAATTCTGAGGGGACACCATTCAACCCATAAAATGTCACAGCACAATCTCCAAGACTGAAAGGAGTCAACTTTGGCTTTAAAATTTCAAAACCCTAGTCTTGAATTGGAAGGAAGTGTGAGAGGGAAGGACCTAGGTGAACAGGGAAAAAAAAAATACAAAACTTTAAAGACATGATGGGGAGAAACAGAAAGCATTTGCAAAGCTGAAATTTAAGATTCTGGCAGAATATACAGGAGGCTTGCAGAGTCCAGGGAGATAGAGGACTGAGAGGTGGCCTGACACCAGCATAAAAATGGTCTTGTCAACACGTCTTAAGGATCCCCTGGAAATTCCCTGTACTGCTCCACAACACAGGGCCCTCAAGAGCATCTCAAAAGAAATGTCTCTTGCTATGTTTCCAACTCTGTGAAATGAAGCAGTCAGTCACTAAGGTCTTTAAACTTGATCACTGTGTCCTGTGTAGCAAAGCAATGCTATAGATTATTTTTCACAATTAGATTCCTTTTCCATCTTAAAAATTATATCCTAGTGAAAGAAGACTCTTCTTATAAACTCAAGCTCCTTCTAGCAGGAGGCAATGAATTATACCAGCAGGTAGAATAGAAATCTATTAAAGGAAGTGTTTAATGAGCCTATTTAAGGACTCTGGGAAAATGCAAAGAGATTGGCAGATAGCAGGATGGAGTGTAACACCAAAAATTAAAACAAGAGAGGGAGAGAACACAAGAAATAATAATGAAAAAAAGATCAATAGAGAAAGCCTTTTCTGTGAACTTTGACAAAGACTCTCTTTGGACACAACTCTAGCCAGTCTCCGCACTTGTGATCAAAATATCTTTACACCAGGGCATTTGTGTGGTGGCTCAAAGTCATTCCTCGTATGGCCTGTCTGATGATGCTTGCATATCCTGTATCTCCTGACACAGAAATATCTGAGACAAGTAGCCCTCAGAGTCCTTGTTGCTGTCATCATTCATGCGTGATGTGATGAGGAGGTGAAATGGCCCATAGATACCAGCTCAGTGGGCTTGCTGACCATGAACGGTCTCCATCTAACCTCGGTGAACTCTGCCACCAGACTCACAATCCATTCTGGTACTTCCAGCACCTTCCTTCAACCTGGGATCTTCAGCAGACCCATTCCTAGGCAACCAAGCAAGGGAAACAGTCCAGGACTAGATGCTGGAATTCTTAAGCTATTGAAAAATCCAAGTGGCTAGAACAAAAGGAAAAAGAAAAAAAAAAGTTTCTTGATTAGAATGTCACAGATTTACAGAATCCTAGAGCTATAAAGAATCTCAAGAGCTACCTCCTCCGCTGCCCTCTGACCCCACTCGAGGCTGGAACTCATCACATGTCAGCTCCCCATGGAGCCACCTGTTTCAATGGTTCCTCAGAGGAGGTGGAACTCTGGTGCCAAGGAAAACAGATGTGGTCAAAGTTTCATTACTTTCCGATAATGCTCTCCATACTGTCTTCATAAAGAAACTTCTGGCATTCCATTGGCCCATTGTTTCAGAGAGAAGTTTACCTTCTGGTGCTATGCAGAACCTCAAAACTAAGCTGAACGGATCTGACTCAGGTACAGAATAACGCAGCAATGGGTTTAGTGCAGTGACTGACTGTACACAGAGCCGGGATGAAGGGCAGAGATGTGCCGCAGCTGGAAACTCAAAGGTTCAGCAGTGAGCTCTCCCAGCTTGGATACCTGCAGAGGTGGCCCCCACCATCATTCCAAGGTTGCTTCCCCTCCACTTCTCCCCCAAGGGCCTTCCAAACAGGAATCCAGTCCATCCAGTTGAAATATTTTTGAAGTGGAACCAAACTGGTGTGTTTCAGACCAGAGCTGTGAGATGCATTAATTCCTAACTGCATGGTGCTGGGATCACTCCAGCAAGCTCAGTTTCAGTGGCTTGAACATGGGCCACAAGACCCAACAGTTGATTTAGGTGCTGGGTGCTGGATTCTCTCTGTCCCCTCTCTGAATTCTTAGGTCTAGTTCCCTAGTTCAGGTACTGTCCCTTGAACTACCTCCCATCTGCATTTTTCTCTCTTTTCTGCTATATAGTGGATTTTAATGCATTGTCCTGGAGGGCTGGAGGCAAACCTCCAGCTGGTAAGTGGAGCCATGCATTTATCTTGGTTTCATCTTTTTACTTGTAGTACAGTTCAGGGACGCACAGTCATCAGATGCCTGTAAACTTTTCTCAAGATTTTTGCCTTACATTGGTCAATGTCTTCTGGGTCTGGTTGTCAAACCTGACCTTCTGAAGGACTGCACTCTTGAGCACTGGGCCCATGACCTCACCGGTCACAGAGTATCATTTACAGGGTTCTCTGATGTCTCAGATGGTAAAGAATCTGCCTGCAATACGGGAGAACTGGGTTCAGTTCCTGGGTTGGGAAGATCCCCTGGAGGAGAGCATGGCAACCCACTCCAGCATCCTTGCCTGGAGAATGCTCCTGGACCAAGGAGCCTGATGGGCTTCAGTCTTCCTTGGGGTCGCAAAGAGTTGGACACGAATGAGCGACTAAGCACAACGCAGCGCACACAGGGCTGCACAAGAATCATCTCATCGGTTGCCCGGAACATTTCCTTTTTTCTCTTGAGAACTGAGCCCTAATCACCTCCCTCCACACTGGAAATTTAAAGGGACAAAGAGTAAATCTTTCTAGATTAAACCCTGCACAGGAGAGGGTGCCCCTGGACCCTCTGTCCAGGCCTTTCTCTTCTTGTCCTGTCTCCCTTAGACTTTCCCCTTGCTTAACAATGTCATCTGAAGACTTTCGAGTAGCTCTTCCAGAGGAAAAGAATAATACCTCTCACCTATTCAACAAATATTTGTAAATGCCTCTGAGTTCTTTGACTTCTGTCTGTAATTTTTTATTTGTTCGAGTTTCTCTTCTTAAATGAGTTTGTCTTGATCTAACACTAGCTCACCTTGTCCTCTTTGTACCCTCAAACAAGCATTGACAGCATCACTCTGCAGGATGAAAGATGTTGTCTGTGGTCATGGCTTGGCATGTACTATGTGGCAAATGTAGGGATCTCACTCTGCTTGTCTCACCACTAGGCCCTCTACACAATTGAGCCTGATGTTTTTTCATATAATGATAACTTTGCAATCAAATGCAAAAATTAACACTGGAATACACAAATATTAAATGAAATAATATTTTTTTCCTTTTTTGTCATATCTGTAGCAATATCCTACCAAACAAGGCAAGATATTCCCTAAAACTTTCACTCTCACAAACAAAGGTACAGTTCAGCATCAGCCCTACTTTCTTTTCTGGCCTCAAACTCAAGTTATACACCATATTAACTGCAAACAGCAGGGTCTTAATCATTCTTAGTTGCCAAATAGCCTAGCAAATTACATATTGCATTGGCTCTGGGTACTGCATGAGGAAATAAATGCCTGTGTTTATGTGGAAAATATGACCATATAACATAATTGGGGGTATTTGATTTTTTTCATGAATATACAGTCTCCACAATGAGGATGATGGTTACTGCTTGAGAATTTTTCGGAAAAAAAAAAAAATAATAGATTCACCAAAATGGTTAGAAACTGATCAGCGATTAGTGGCAATTGCTTTTATTAACACAAAAACAGAACAAAATAATCAAGGTATTCTTTTGTTTTCATTCATCTAGCTCCCATATGGTATTTCCATTAAAGCAGCCTCAAGTTACTTAACGTTCAGTTCTGCATTGTTGGGGGAGCCACACTCTCAGGCAGGGCCAGCCCAATGATGAAGCATATGGGAGATTCGCTCCTCATCTCTGAGCAGATGGAGCCCAAGCATGTCATAGAAATAACGTGTTTTGTCTCTGGGGGGAGGATGCTGGCTGCTTTGTACTTAGATGGCATTGCATGCCAAGCCTTCTGCTCAGGTTAGAGCTTGTGCAAGTGAGGTTTCCATTGACTTTGCTTCTTCTAAAAAGGGTTTTGAGATCCAGAAACACAAAAATACTTGCTCAGCAGGGTTCCAAAAGTCTGAGGTCCATAAATGACCTTTAGATTCTTCCAAAGAGTACAGTCTGTTCACATTGCAGGCCAATCTCGTCTCACCACTTCCATGGAAGAGTATGTGGGCAGCAAAAGGGCCTCAGACGGAAGAAGAAACAAAGATGTGAAGAAGTGGAACTCACCTGTCTTAGTCTGCTCCAGTCGCTGGGGGAAAACACACTAAAGGCTGGGACGCTAACGAACAATAAACATATACTTAATTCTGGAGGCTGGAAGTACAAAAATAGAGGTGTCAGCAGGGCGATCTCTATTGAGGCCTCTCTGCTTGGTTGCAGGTGGTTTTCTTCCCCATGAGTCCTCAAATTATCCTTCCTCTGTACACCGGTCTCCAAATTCCTCCTTTTCACAAGGACACCAATGAAACAGAATGAGGGCCCACTCTCGTGACCTGATGTTAACCTGATTACTTCTTTACAGGAAGTGAAAAGGTAAAAGTGTTAGTCGCTCAGTCGTGTCCGATTCTTTGTGACCCCATGGACTGTAGCCCGCCAGGCTCCTGTGTCCATGGAATTCTCCAGGCAAGAATACTGGAGTGAGTAGCCCCTTCCCTTCTCCTGGAAATCTTCCCAACCCAGGGATGGAACCCAGGTCTCCTGCATTGTAAGAATGTTCTTTACTGACTCTCTCTCCAAATATAGTCACATTCTGAGCTTCTGGGGTTTAGGACCCCAACAGACAAATTTGAGAGGATCAAATTTAACCTATAACAATAAACTCTGCTTCTTAAATAAGCTGTTACATAAATATTCTGTGAGGATTAAAGAAGTAATGTATTAAATATAAACAATGAGTGAAAGTCACTCAGTTGTGTCCAACTCTTTGCAACCCTGTGGACTGTACAGTCCATGGAATTTTCCAGGCCAGAACACTAGAGTGGGTAGTCAATCCCTTCTCCAGGTGATCTTCCCAACCCAAGGGTCAAACCCAGGTCTCCAACATTACAGGCCGATTCCTTACCAGCTGCCACAAGGGAAGCCTTGTGAAATGAAATGATCATAATTTGGCATCCTTGCTTTGGATTTAAGAATGCTACTCTGCCCACAGGCACCATGCTGATTCTTCATAGTTCAAAACCCCAACAGATTCCAGGCTTTGTTAGCAGCCCAGATGCCTTAGTTTACATAGGGCATAAGATAGCATGTCCAGCATTCCTGAGTATCTGTGACTGGAGAAAACCAAAAGTGTGCATGATTTAGGATATGGCTGTTTTGGTGTTTCCAGGAACCTTCTCATCTTCTGCCCGTGACTTAAGAAAACCTCCCAGAGAAGCTGCAGAGCAATGAGGCAGGGGTGAGGTCCAGACCCAGTTCACATCTTAGCAAAACCACAGGATGGCTTTACTTTGGATCCATGGCTTACGCTGTACGAGATGCAGGTTTCCCATCTGTTCGGTGAGCGCCTTAGGCCAATTACAAGAGTGAACCTATAAAGTTCCTAGGACAGAGCACATGTTTGACGAGAACTAATTCCTAGCCCCATGCCTCAGTAAATGGAATAATAGCCACTGCTTTTCATCGTGTCTGCTAGTGGACAGGGGCTTTGTATGCATTATCTTACATAACCATTGCAACTATCCAGCAAGATCTTATGTATGAGGAAATTCAGCCATAACACATAACAGTGCTTTTTTACAGATGGAGCTAGAGTTTGAACCCTGGTTTACAAGTGTCATGGGATTTCCAGGTAGACTTCCCTAATCTGGAACAGATTTTTCTGTTTGTTTGCAAAATTTCTCTTTTTTTCTCCTACATTATGTCTTTTTTTTTTTAATTAATTAATTTATTTATTTTTTATTTTACTTTACAATTCTGTATTGGTTTTGCCATACATTGACACGAATCCACCACGGGTGTACATGCGTTCCCAAACATGAACCCATGTCATTATAATGATCAGTCAAGTCTTTAGATGGTACGAATTTGGTGAAAAGTGACCGTTGCTCAGTCTTGTCTGATTCTTTGCAACCCCATGGACTGTAGCCAGCCAGGCTCCTCTGTCCATGGAATCCCTAGGCAGAATGGGTTGCCATCCCCTTCTCCAGGGGATCTTCCCCACCCAGGGATCAAACCCAAGTCTCCTTTTCTGCAGTGCATGCAGATTCTTTACCATCTGAGCCAACAGGGAAGCCCACAGATTTAAAGCATTGCTATCTGTTACAAGAGATTATGTAGGTAAATTATACTGCCAGGCATTATAGGATAAGTATCCTTTCAATGCCCTTTCAACGCATGCACACACACACACACGCACGCACGCATGAGAGTGCTGAGACCAGCTTATAGTACAGAGAGCTGATTTCCCTATGTGCGCAGGGCAGCTACATAGAGGGAAAAATTGGAGCAGATTTCCTGGACAATATTTATATAGCAGGAATTTGGGATTGGTGGCGGGGATAGAAGTAGGTTACAAAGGAAGACATGATGCAGACAGCAATGTAACAATTTAAATCCACCTCATGGTCTGCAGATAAACGTAGGTTTGGGTCAATTTGTGAGAACTTTGAGCCCAAAACAGCAGCATACTTTCTAAGTCTGATGAGTTCAGGGACTCCTATGGCCACTCTCATCAATACGTCCACCTTTCAGCTCCCTTGTCACACCCACCACTGTCACGACACTCAGTAGGACACAGTGCTTTCACAAGTTAATAGATGAACAGGCCCTTTCATCTGAGACATCCAGAACCTCTACTCAACAGCTATCTATATTCAACTTCATGGCCCAGAAAGTGAGGAAGCCTCTGAAGTTACAATTTTGTAACTGAATACAGGTCTCGATCAGCTATACCATGCTGGGACTTGTTCTAGCCTTTATCCGTAGGTGTATACACCCGTGGTCCTGGGTGACTCTTTCGTGATTCTGTGGACTGTGGCCCACCAGGCTCCTCTGTCCATGGCATTTTCCAAGCAAGAATACTGGAGAGGGTTGCTGTTTTCTCCTCCAGGGGATCTTACCGACCCAAGGATCAAACCTGTATCTCGTGCCTCTCCTACACTGACAGGTAGGTTCTTTACCACAGTACTATAGTGTGTCTTATTTTAATCCTTTCAACAAACCCAGAAATAAATTTTATTGTTTCTTATTAGATTGTAAAATCTGCTTAGAGATGTTACACAATGATGTGAAAGCTTGACAAAAGTGCCTACAAATTCTCAACTTTCTTCAAGGGGGATGTGTGTTGGAAGCATAACATAAGTATATAAAAATATCCCCGTGCCAGACTTCCACCTCTCACCTGAGCACTTAGAGTTTTGGCAGTATGATATAGAAGAATGTGAAAAGAGAATGAATATTTTATTTTTGAAATATACCAAAACTGGGGCACCAGGGACTTTCCAAAATACATCCATGTACCTTGAGACTGTGTTCATAAAACTAAATTCTGAAAAAAAAAAAAAAAACTAAATTCTGAACAAAGTCTTCCTGCTTCTGATAAGATGAAAGACAGTCAAGTCCTGAGTACAGCATCCTGGTTTAACTGGTCCTATGAATATAGCATGAGTATCATCAGTGGTGTCAGGACAGATGGAAAACGAGGCCATTAAGAAGCTTCCTCATTACTCCTTGTCAGCACTGAGGTCCATTAGGAAAATTAATATATTGACTCTTTCTCTTGAGATAAATCCCAAGAAAATGATCCATGCAAAAGCAGGTTTTAGAATGTCTAATATCTATGATATATCCGGCAGTTTTGGAATATCTGGTGTCCAGGAATTCCGGAGTCTCTGTAACCTTGACAACCAAGTCCTGATTTGCTTGGATTATGGCTAGCTCTCCTAGTCAGAGAGCTCCCCAGCAAGCAGGGTGGAGTTTATTCATAGGAGAGTACTTTACAGATGCCTAACTGCCACCAAAGCCTCATCCATCACTTTAATCAACTTTCCAAGGGAGGGGAAGGGTTCCCCTCACTCCTCTTTATCTTTGGCTTGGAAACATAATGGGTAATCAAGTGTGGATCAGTGTTAGGCCCATGCTAATCCCTCATAATCCCCAGGTGAATATTTTACGTTTATTAATAGCCACACTAAAACTACAGAGCATTTTTTTTTCTTAATGATGTATTTGTTTGCAGGAGGAAAGACTAGTGTAAACAAAAAAGTTTAAACCCAAAGTTCAGGTCAAATAAGCAAAGGAGATCATGAGAAAACCCAAGATACTGACATGCAAACATTCTGAAAAATGTAATCTTAATCTTATAAGAATGTGAAGGAGCAAGAAGAGATCGAGTCCTTACTGAGCCCCTGTGATAGGCCAGACACCTTGTGTGTGAGGCTTTATTTCATGTTACCGTATTGTGGGTGCATCTTAGTATCTGAAGGTTATGGTGAAGAGGCTCAGACTGAGTGCTATGAGATTGCTGTGTCACGGCTGAGCACAGGTGTGGCGCTTCATTCAGCCTGTGGTCTCTCTATTGTGTCTTGCTGCTTTTTCAGGGAATAATAAATCATAGTTTTATTTCCCAGTTTTGATAGAAGCTTTTTCCATAATTTCTTCTCCCTGTCCCACCTTCTCAAACCCTCTGTCCTGCCTCAAGTGAATCATATCTATATTCCTATGAAACTATGAACAGATGCTTTTGAGAGTCCCTTGGACTGCAAGGAGATCCAACCAGTCCATCGTAAAGGAAATCAGTCCTGAATATTCACTGGAAGGACTGATGTGGAAGTTGAAACTCCAATACTTTGGCCACCTGATTCGAAGAACTGATTCATTGGAAAAGACCTTGATGCTGGGAAAGATTGAAGGCAGGAGGAGAAGGGGACGACAGAGCATGAGATGGTTGGATGGCATCACCGACTCGATGAACCTGAGTTTGAGCAAGTTCCAGGAACTAGTGATGGACAGGGAAGCCTGGCATGCTGTAGTCCATGGGGTCACAAACAACTGGACATGATGGAGGGACTGAGCTGAACTGATTGATGTCTACTAGAATTCCCAGGTCTCCTATTAATATCTAAACCCACCAATGTCACTCTGTTTCAGGAAACTAGGCTGAAGAAACCACATGCAAAATATGGCTCCTGAAAACTCTGAGCATCTCTTATGATGGAGCCCTGGGAGAAAATCTCTGATACCCAAAGTGGACTCCTTTGAAAAATTCAGGACTGGGTGCTCTAGAGGTAAACCACCACCAGCATCAGTGTCTCATGGTTGGTTATGCCACCTTCCCTTCTGGCCTGCGATGACTAGGACCACTCTTGAGGCAGATCCTAGAGGTTTATATTCTCATTGCTTGCATTGAATGTGAAAGTAACAGCCAAATTTAGGAAATTGAAAGTCCATGGTTGGAAGACAGGAAAAAAAAAAAAAAGTCCAGCCTAATAGGAAAGAGAAGAATTGGGAAAGAAGAAAAAGTGGAGCATCAACAAGAGGGAATAACATGAGTGAAGCAAGTGGCTGGCATAAACAGAAGACCCTAGACCACCCTGCAGATGTCAGCTGGAGCTCTAGTGCCTGGCTCCTAGGAGATCCTCAGTAAAGAGCAGCTGATCAAGAGTGGTTCAGACACGAGGAAAATAAGAAAGCTGTTGTTGCGAAAACCAAATTAGTGGGACAGAAAAGTGCTTTAGGTGACAAGGTCTCCATCCCATGTGGGGGACATTGACTCCTGCTCCCTGGGAACATGGGCCCAGGCTGCGAGGAGCTCTCAGAGCCTCAGGTGTTGGCCAGGTCTGCATTGCCTTTGTAAATGAAATTCTTGTGCTATTTCAGTATCATCAATAATACTAGCACCTCAGCATCTGACAGCTGGGGCCAGGTCTACCCTATCACAGTGAAATCTTGTTTCCTGTCATCTTGCAACTTCTCACCTCTCCTCCAATTAAGAGACTGTCAGTGCTTTGCCTGTGAACTCCTCTGAGCAATGGTCCCCTGCCTCAAACACTATCACCAGGCTTCATAGGGATAACTCCTCCACCCTCTGAAACCTCTGGGTCTCCATGGAGCTCTGTGTGCTTGTCCTTGGCATTGAAGGGCCTCTTTTCACACAATTTAAGTTTGGCTATGTAGTTGGCCCCTACAATTGAGAACCACATTTCATGGGTCTAAAAAAAATAAACTGAAATAGGGAAGAGTCACATATTTCCTTGCTGGCAATGAATCTTGCAGAACCAAGAGAAGAAGGAAAAAAAAAAAGGAAAATGACCCATTGTCTTGCCAACCAAGAAAAAATTGCCAGTTTCTAAGCAACATTTGTTATCATTTAATTAATAAACATTTCTCATTGAATGTACAATCCTTTCCTAGTTATTCTTCATAACAACACCCTGATGTAAGTCACCATTATGATTTGCACTCTACAAGTGAGGAAGTTAATTTCTTCCCTGCTTCTTCCTAACACAAACAGACAAAGGGGCTTCCTCTCAGGCTTACTGTGCTCTTCACAGATACGGCTGAGCACTCATCTCAGTGACTGGGCGGGGCATCTTAGCCAGGCAGCAAGGATTCAAAGACAAAAGTGGGCCAAGGCCATCCTGACAATGTGTCCTTCACTGCTTTCTGGGGAAGCACCGTGTGTACACGCAAGGAGAAGAATGTGGCCTGGACACAATCTAGAAAGGCTTCCTGAGACAAAGAATCGTCACAGGCACATTGTCAATTGTCTCTGTTTTGAAATGTGTCCTGCGTTTTCAACTCCTGTAAGTCAATGGAACACAGAGAAAGGCCCCCTGAGCCTGCAAGGAAGATCCTGTAGGCATGAATATTTTCCCGGTATAGGTGTATTTCTTGTTTACTGCTAGAGGAGAACTCTAGTGAAACAGGACTCAGCTGAGTCTGCATTTGGGACTTTTTTAGTAGTTAGCCTTTGGTAGTCACTATTTTGATGGAGCTTTGAATGCATATCACAATGTAACACATTGGGGTGTTTAAGTATGCGTTAGCACATTTTAAATATACACATATGCCCAACATAAAAAGCTGTGAGAAAGTCATGTAACAAAAAAAATGGAATAAGATAAACAGAAAAAGAGTCTTTGCAGATGTACAAAAAAGGTTTTGTGTATCGACTTCTTTCAGCAGATAAAAGCAATTTGCTTCTGATAGAGCAACTCCCTCCCTTTTCATTTACTCTTGAGTCTAAGTTGATGATATGCTTACCAGACTTGATTTTCTGCTTAAATCATGCTGACGTCTGGGCCAGAACTGCAAAGGTTGACACAGGGACTTAACAAAAACTATAAAACCAATACCTCATGGTTCGATAGCCAAAGATGAACTCAAAAACAGAAACAGGCCACAGAGGTGAAATACAAGAAGGTGTTTTAGACATTTAAAAAAAATGGTTCTTTCTCTTTTTCTTCTATCTCCGTGGTTTGTTTTGGTGATCTGTGGCCTTTCTTTCCAGCCAGGAGGATTTACTATTTATAGAGGGAGACCAATTTAATGTTCGTAAAACGTTCTGAATAGACTTGTACAGACAATGAGCTCCTCTGCTGTGGTAAGAAGAGTATATATCATTGCAAGGGCAATAACCAGCTTATTTCCCCCAATATTTGCAAAGACTTGAACTAGCTGTGAAAGGCCTTCATCTTCCATGACTATTTCACCTCTCAGTTCAGGAAGGTGTGGTGAGGTTTCCCTTTTCTTCACATATGAGAGTGCTACTGATTATGGGGATTGGAAGTCCAATCCAGATCACGTTTCAGACCCAGATCCAAGCTTGGTATTCAGCTACCAAATTGAGCCTGCACAGTCTGGCTTTACTTCCAATTCTACCACTGATTTCTTTAAAGAAAACCATTGATCAGGATTATTTTATGTTCATAATTCTGTGCTGAGCAGCAGTACAAAGAGTGGAACAATATAAATGTACTACGGGCATAATCCTACTGCTGCCAAGATTCAGGGCTTCCTAAGTTTCTCAGAGGTAAATAATTTGCCTGCAATGCAGGAGATCTGGGTTCAATCCCTGGGTCAGGAAGATCCCCTGGAGGAGGGCATGGCAACACACTCCAGTATTCTTGCCTGGAGAATCCCATGGACAAAGAAGATTGGTGGGCTATAGTCCATGGTGTCACAAAGAGTCCAACATGACATAACAACAATGGGCATAACAGAATAAAATTAGAGAAGGCAGGGAAAAGTGCTTCAGATGCTGTTACTTGTCCAAAATTTGTTTTCCCCTTCTTCCCATACATATTGTGGCATTTCACTTTACAATCTGCTTTGTAGATATACATATGGGTGTGACTAAATCTCCAATAAAATTTAGGCATATGATGTGTATCTTATGACCCTTGTGACTTACCACTGTAAACTTATATCTCTTTCATGTTCTTCTACTTTTATCAACTGAATGCAACCCAGATGTGGGGAGCCTGGATACAGGGGCAACACAGGCTCAATTAGACAAGTGAGAGTATTGTCACCGTGGATGGTGGAAGGGTGACAAGGACCACATACAGGTGATTTCCTGGGAACATGAAATCCAACCCAGTCTCCCAGCCTAAGGCATCACCTTACTACTAGGTTCAGTTCAGTTCAGTTGCTCAGTCATGTCCGACTATTTGCGACCCCATGAATTGCAGCATGCCAGGCCTCCCTGTCCATCACCAACTCCCAGAGTTCACGCAGACTCACATCCATCAAGTCAGTGATGCCATCCAGCCATCTCATCCTCTGTCGTCCCCTTCTCCTCCTGCCCCCAATCCCTTCCAGCATCAGAGTCTTTTCCAATGAGTCAACTCTTCACATGAGGTGGCCAAAGTATTGGAGTTTCAGCTTTAGCATCATTCCTTCCAAAGAAATCCCAGGGCTGATCTCCTTCAGAATGGACTGGTTGGATCTCCTTGCAGTCCAAGGGACTCTCAAGAGTCTTCTCCAACACCACAGTTCAAAAGCATCAATTCTTCGGCGCTCAGCCTTCTTCACAGTCCAACTCTCACATCCATACATGACCACTGGAAAAACCATAGCCTTGACTAGATGGACCTTTGTTGGCAAAGTAATGTCTCTGCTTTTGAATATACTATCTAGGTTGGTCATAACTTTTCTTCCAAGGAGTAAGCGTCTTTTAATTTCATGGCTGCAGTCACCATCTGCAGTGATTTTGGAGCCCAAAAAGATAAAGTCTGACACTGTTTCCACTGTTTCCCCATCTATTTCCCATTCATCTGTTCTTAAAGCCACTGTATCTTTGAGGCATTTTGTTATAATCAAAAATTCTAATGTGTAGCCAGTAATTTTTAAAAAATCAATAATGTACTGTGATCTAGTAGAATTTATTCCAGTAATACAAGATTCAACCAATCAATGTAGGTAATCTGTCATCTTGACAGAATATAAAAGAGAATATAATTATTGACATTAAAAGAATGATTGACAAATCCATGCCCTCTTATAGTAAATTTCTCAAGAAACAAGAATAGGAGAGAAAATTCTTCAAATTGATAAAGGACTAGAGCAAAGAACCTATGAAGAGTCACATGCTTAATGTTGAAGACTGGACACATTCTTCCAAAAATCAGGAACAAGGCAAGGATGCCTGTTATAAACACTTTTACTCAGTGCTAGACTGGGAGACCTGGTAACAATAAAGCAAGATAAAAGGCAAGCATACTTTTTCAGTATTTCAGCAGAAGACATGATTGTGAACAAAGAAGGGCTCTCTTCTGGGTCACAGTCTTCTCCCTGTGTTCTCACAAGGTGAAAGGGTAAGGGGGTTCTTCACTTCTCCTTTAGAAGAGTGTTAATCCCTTTCCTGAGGGCTCCACCCCCTTGACATCATCAATTCCCAAAGGCCCCACCTCCTAACACCATCCCACTGGGGATTAGGATAGCAACATAGGAATCTGGGAGAGACACAAAAGTTCAGACCAGAGCAACAGCCACTCTTGTTCTCTGCCGGGGGCTCTGACACTGAATCCAAGCACAAACTTTGAAATCAAATACGTATGAGTTTGCATTTGCTCCACAGCCTAACAGCTTCACGGTTCTGAGTTACTCACCCCTATACTGGTTTCCTGCAACATCACTTCTAAGATGGAATAAAAAATGCTCCCCTCCAAATGTTTCTGAAGAACCTGAGATATTACATACAAACTGCCTGGAGTACTACAGGGGCTGTTCTTTGTTCTTTAGTCGCTAAGTCATGTCTGACTCTTTGCAACCTCATGAACTGTAGCCCGCCAGACTCCTCTGTCCATGGGATTCTCCAGGCAAGATTATTGGGTGGGTTGCCATTTCCTTCTCCAAAGGTATCTTCCCAACCCAGAGATCGAACTGATGTCCCCTGCACTGCAGGCAGATTCTTTACGGTCTGAGCCACCAGGGAAGCTGTAATAAATATAAATAGCAAGCTCTCCTGAAGCTGTCTGCCTGCCTGAGATCTCCACATGAGCGCGCCTCTTTTCTTCTCTTTGCCCTGCTACACTCACCCACCGGAAAGACCGCAAAGCTTTCTGATCCCTGACATCACTAAGGGTGAATTTCTTTCCCCAGCTGCCCCCTCTTTCAGATGGACTGAACGCCTGACCATTTTCCATCTGTCCATGTCACAAAGGAACGACATCTTTCTCTGGAACTGTCAGAGGTATTGTAAGACTGTCGTTTTTGTTTGCTTGGCTTCTGTTTTCCTTTCCTCCAAACTTCTCTGCATCTGTATTGGAGACCGCCACCCTACCTTGTAGGCACACCCCTTCTCGGTGGCTCCCTGAGCTGAGGGGGATGTGGTTTCCAAAGTGCTAGGGAACATTTCCTTCATTGGAAGACTTGCTTATGGTAAGTGATTTAAAAAAAAATTTTTTTTTTTACAATCATGCACCATTTTGGCACATAAGAATACTCTAGATCTCATTACGGATACTGACTGAATTTCTCACCCTTTGAATACCCGATTGAATATCTTTGCCCTTTGATATGTAATTTTGAGTTCTTCCCTTAAAAGCAGAATACATCCCCGCTACCATTTGATTTGGGGCTTTTGTCTCATGCCTTGCTTTGATCAATAGAATAAGAAGGAAGTGACAGTGTGTCTGTTCAAAGCTGAGACTTTGAGAAGCTTTGAGCGTTCCCGCTTGCCCTCTCACACTTCTGCGATCCCTGTGAGAAGACAAACACACCTGGGCTACTCTGTTCATCTCAGATGGATGATTAAAAATAACTGGAGAGAGGGCCTTCCTGGCGGTCCAGTGATTACTGCACTTTTAAATGCAGGGGCGACGGTTCCATCCCTGGTTGGGAAACAAGATCCTACATGCCATGGGGCATGGCAAAAAAAAAAAAAAAAAAAGAAGGCACAAATGCAAAACCAAATAATGAATCCTTAAAACAACAACAGCAAAAATGGAAGAAGTCCTGCCTCAGCAGAGTCACCTGTCGTGTCCTCTCTGGAGAGTCAGCCTCCAGCCAGCCCACCCAATCATGGCTGATATTGATAAGACTGCTCCATGATATGGTTTGACCCCACTTCCTGTTAATATTAGGTGGTTTGCGCATGCTTACTAAGTAAAGCTTCAGTCGTGTCTGACTCTTTGCGACCCTATGGATCGTAACCTGCCAGGCTTCTCTGTCCATGGGAGTCTCCAGGTAAGAATACTGGAGTGGGTTGCCATGCCCTCTGCCAGGGCATCTTTCGAATCCAGGGATCGAACCCACATCTCTTATGTCTCCTGCATTGGTGGGAGGGTTCTTTACCACAGGAGCCACCTGGGAAGCCCAATCGGTGGTTTATTTTATAGCAAAAGTTAACTGATATAAAGTGTGGGGCAGATTCATCATAACCTGCCAACTCTTCAGGATTTTGTACATTTTGCATTGTTACTATTGACGCTAATTTGGAAGAGATATATAAATTTTGCAAATATGATTGGATTTGGTAGATCAGTGGGAAAACAAATCTGATTCCAATGGAGCTTTTTGATGGAAAGGATTTTTCCTAAACAGCCAAGTCATTCTGTCTTATCTTCTCCCTTTTTCCTCCACTCATGTCCCCTATCACACTTGGTTTCAGGAACACACTGAATGGACATCACCTGAGGACGCATCTTCAGAACAGAATGAGTTCTTGAGGGCCCTCCTTAGAATACAGATGTTTTCTGAAACGCCAACCTGATGGACGAGCCAAGAAGAGAAAGGGACTCCTGATAATCTCTGCCTTTCTCTAGATAATGTGTCTGTGATTGTGGAACAATGGGGAAAATTGCTAAATCTTCGATTTTATTCAGCACACAATTTTTTGAGGTTACAGTGATCACCCAGGTCTCAGTATTTTACAGGAACTTGCAGTACAATACATTCAAAGTGAATTCTGAATGACCGAAAGCTACTTGTTCAGAAGAACTTAATTTATGATAAGACTCACCACTTCAAAGTCAGTCCTGTGTCTTTTTTTATCCAGAGGCTACGGAATGAATCATTTTCTGCAGATTGCAGTTAAGTTCACATACTGCATACTTAGAGAGAGTTAAAATTACTAAGATCCCGGATCTGAAACAATTACCACTAGAACCACGTTTTGCGTCACTCCATGGTAGTGTTATGCTCTCGAAACTGGAGTGTTCTTTCCTGTTTATCACAATTTAACCCTGATATACATCTTTGCTTACCTGTTTACCACACACTTTCCACTTTCACATGCTCTTTTTATTTTGCAGCTGATTCCCAACATTTCTGACATACGATGCTCACCTAACCCTCTATTGCCATGCGAATCATGGCATGCATATTTCATGCTTCAGGAGAACATAATGGGAGTCCCCAAGGGTTACCCCACACCCCTCTCCGCTCTCTTGCCGAAGCCTGCTCTCTCCCTGCAGCAGATCAGAGCAGGTGGAGGAGAGGTGAGCAGAGTGACCCGGGAAGACTCTAACATTTTACCCCTTCTACACCTGGATAAAATGAGCCTAGAACAGATTATGTACTTTTCCTGGATTTACAATGCTAGTTTTTGCTAGAACTATATGTGAAACTCAAAGGGTTTTAACTAAATATCCATATCCTTTCCCTCTTACTTCACTGGGGAAAAGTCCAAAACTAATCTTTGAAATGAATACACATTTGACATTTAAATATTTTCTATTTTTAGTTCAACTATGCACCCAATACGTAATTTTAATCCAACGTTGCAAAAGATGGTTTTTCTACTGTGCAGGTGAAAAAATGCATTTCAGATCTCATTTTTCATCATTTCACTCACGGTGCATTTGCTTCAATCAGGTGCTTTGTATGGCTGTCTCTGAGCAAGGGAATAAAGGATACTGCTGTCCCCTTAACACCTTCTGAAGACTAATAAAATTAAGTAGTCGTTTAGAGCACAGGGCAGGTAGTTTTAACTGGGGCACAAAAGAAGACTATTGCAAAGAGAAGGCACCAGTGTTTATAAATGTCAACACCGAGGAGCAGTGATTTAAGTGGCATGAGCCACATCTCGCTTGCACAACTTGCACACCTCTGCGTGCCTGCAGTCCTGTGACTCTACACGGAGCACAAAACCCCACGAAGACAGTGGGGCGTTTTACATTTACTCATTTATCTTATTTATTTGGCTGCACCAGGTCTCAGTTGCAGTATGTGGGACCTTTTAATCGCAGCATGTGGGATCCAGTTCCCTGACCAGGGATCGAACCCAGGCCCCCTGCATCAGGAGCACAGAGTCCCAGTCACGGGACTACCAGGTGGGGCATTTAAAAGCAGAAGTGAACTCACTGCTTTGGGGAATCTTGCAATGTGTCTTGTTCAGTCAAGACAATAAAATTAAGGAGACACCAAGACTCTACGCCTCGTGCGTCTAAAGCTCCTCTCTGAGATGGGTGGCCAGGTGTGGGCTCACTGACGGACTGCTAAAATGCAAGCTCACAGGTTCACAGAGACGCAGAGGGACCCTTGAGGAAGTAATTAATGCCAAGCACTGAGAAACACAGCCTTAAATCCAGACTCTGCAGTTATATGCTGTGGACATCAGATAAGTCAGTGGACCTTGCAGATTGTCTGTGTCCTCCCCTAGGAGAGAACTCTGTTATCCAGGTGTTTGTCTCACAGGACTGCACCTGTAAGGACTCAACAGATGGCAGCTGCCATCCAGCGACTGCCGTCCCTATTTCCCCCTCCACACACTCGTGTTCCCGGGCATGTTTCAGAAAGGGATGCATGTGTGTGTGCTCAGTCACTTGTCGTGTCTGACTTTTTGACCCCATGGACTGTAGCCCGTAAGGCTCCTCTGTCCATGTGATTCTCCAGGCAAGAATACTGGAGTGGGTGGTCATGCCCTCCTCTGGAGGATCTTCCTGACTCAGGAATCGAACCCGTGTTTCCTGCCATCTCCTGCATTGGCAGGAGAATTTTTTTTTAAACCACTAGCACCACCTGGAAAGCCTCATGAAATGGGTGAGGGTGCTTATAATAATCTCAAAGACATGATCCTAGTATTTTATGACTCTACTATATGATAAAAGGAAAGAAAAAAATATTGTCAGCTTCACTGGTATGGTTACAGTTGTTCAAAGATGAACCGAGACATATGAAAAAAATTTAAGAATTTGAGCAAAGATCGATCTGAACCAATTCCTGTGTAGCACATAGAAAATGGGCTGTGAGGAGCAGTATAAAATGAGAGACTTTCACAGGCAGAAGGGAGCAGGGACAAGGAGGTCATGCTGGGCAGAAAAGCAGGTTGGTTACTGCAAAGCCCTTTCCTTAGGGAATGCATTGTTGTCCAATCACTAAGCCACGTGTGACTCTTTGTGACCTCATGAACATCAGCATGCCAGGCTCCTCCGTCCTCCACTATTTCATGGAGTTTGTTCAGATTCATGTCCATTGAGTCGGTGATGCCATACAACCATCCTTAGGGGCTGACAGGGGTCTATCAGGCAGATGACCTCGCTAGCACTGCCCAGGTGATACGTGATGGGCTGGTTTGAAATTCCATTTCTGCAATTAAACCTCAGTTTGGGCTTCCATGATAGCTCAGTTGGTAAAGAATCTGCCTGCAATGCAGGAAACCCAGGTTTGATTCCTGGGTCGGGAAGATCCACTGAAGAAGGGATAGGCTACCCACTCCAGTATTCTTGAGTTTCCCTCGTGACTCAGATGGTAAAGAATCCGTCTGCAATGTGGGAGACCTGGGTTAGATCCCTGGGTTGGGAAGATCCCTTGGAGAAGGGAAAGGCTCCCCACTCCAGTATGCTGGCCTAGAATTCCATGGACTGTATATCTATGGGGTCGCAAAGAGTTGGACAAGACTGAACAACTTTCACTTTCACTTTGGTGATGTGAGACTTTGCAGAAGAAACTCCATTTTGAGTCTTATTGTTTTGTTTTTAACAAAATAATTAGATTCTTTCTGAGAAAGAAAAATAAAAAATAGATTGGAATACACACACACACCCCCCACACAAATACACAGTGAGGACACAGGTTTTCGGGGCTGCTTGGACAAGGGTCATATCTAGTTGACAATCTATTGGCTACCAAAGGCCAGTTCTGGACTTTCTTTAAAAGTGACAACTTTTATCTTCAACGTCTTCTAAAGAACATTCGTGTTCCTCATGTTTGAGAAGCTGGGGTGTGTTTTTTATGGCGACATACCCGGATGGAGCAGTAATTGCTTTCAGGTGAATAAAAGAAACCACACAAAAGAGCTGGAGGCTAATAAGTGACTCCAGCTACAGGTTCTGAACCAGTCGTAAGCGACCCACCCCTGCATGTTTGTGACCTGAGTCAAGACTCAGCTCGCTGTGCTTCTGAGCCAGGATCACCAAATATACTACAAACTGGCCCATCCTCAAGAAGAATCTGCCAGGACACAGAACCACACCGACATCATCCACCACGAAGATCTCTGCTAAACCTGTCCCACTTGTTGTCTCTATCTCGGGAATTCCTCTCTAACTGATTTCAAGCTCTTAGGAATCATGAAAGACAATAAGAAAATTCAAGGAAGTTCCACAACTCCCCCACACCCCATGGATAGCCTGTGACAAGCCACCACATTCATTTCAGTATTTTCATATCAAAACAAAAGAAATGTGTTATTTGGGGGTGGGAGGGACTTTATATCCATAACCTTTTCTTTCCCAGATGTACAAAATTCAGCATTGTAGAATTTTTTTGCTAAAAAAATGGAAATTTATTTGGCGATCAAGAGAAAAAAAATCAACCAAGCTACTTCGAAAGGGAGGATTTGGCCAGAATACAGGTTGTTTTTCCCTTTTCAAGGGCTGCTTTCTCGGTTTTTATAGTGTAATGAGCAAAAAGGATTTTAAAGATCATCTAAATAACAACACACCACATTGAACTCCCCCCCCCGCCCCCGCAATTCTCAACAGACATCATTTTTTTTTTTACACAAGTCCTTATTGTCCATCAAATGCTACCATGAAATCAGTCTGAGTAACAGCAGTTTTATAGACCACATTTTCACAAGTCACACCACTTCATGATTACATAGCAAAGACATTCACGATGCCAACCAATCTGTCAGCATTTAAATGAGGCATTTGGAAAAAAAAAAAGTCAGACACAGTGTAAATTTGCCTAATGCTGCAGTATTGTAAGCCATGCCCTGATAGAAATGCAATGTAACTCTGTCCCCCTCAGTCATATGCTGTTTCTTTTGATGAAGCAAGATTAATTCCTCAGTATTACCTGTGCCAATGACCTTAATTTGACATATACCTGCCAAATTGAGCTCCTTCTTTTCTCCTTTTTAAACACCTGTATCCAGGCCTGATTGTGAAGTGATTTGACTTCCAGAACCATGTTTTGAAAACAAGTGACATACTACTCAGAAAAGAATTTAGGAACCAGACAGATCTGGGTGTCAATATTCACTGTCATATAGTAAATATATGACTTAAGGCAACTCACTGAATCTCTTAAAAGCCTCAATTACTTCCTCTGTAAAATGGAAATAGTCATATCAGTTTCCAAGTTGGATGTGTCTAAATTATATTATCCTCTTAAAATTTCCACATACAGTAAGTACCTTCTTCATTTTAACTAGTCGCTTTTATACTTATCATCACTTTCCACATTTTTAATGTATTTATTTTAGTGTGTTACCAAATTATATGGTAGCTTCATCAAATCCGTATGGAAAAGGGGAGACTGTAAGTAGATGGAGATGAAATGCCCACAGGGTCTTAATTCTCACTTTGGTAAAGAGATCTGATAACTCAGTGTTGTGTGTTTCCCAGCCAGATTTGCATTTTCACTTCTCATTCAGCCCAAGGGCTAAAGTTCTTAAGGCGAAACCTCAGGCACAATCAGAAAACACAGAATCCCGATGGACATGCGGGAGAAGGGGTAAAGCTAGGGAAGAGTTCGTCCCCCTCCCGTGTCCCTGAAAGCAGACCATATGGGCAGGTGCTGGCTCCATCCTCGAGTCAGGTCAGCCCTGCCAATATGAGATATTGAAACCACTGAGATTTCATCTGCCTGGTTGAATCAAAATTGAAAGGATCAGTTCAAACCAGATGGACCGAGAAACCACAATAATTGCCGAGGAGGATCTCTGTTTGAATTTAAAGAGCCCGGTGCCTGCAGGGTGTGAGGGACAGAGCCATCCCCGGTACTACTCTCAGGCTTGCCAGTCACCACCAGGACCTGAACTCCACCTTGGAAGGGCCAGCCAGCCTACTGCCTCACAAGGCTGGATTCACAGCTTCCAGGGCCGGACTTACTGAAAGTTTAAGTGCTGGAGCAGAAACAGAGAAATAGGAGATGGAATCCAGGGGGCAGCTGGGTCAACTGCTTTTTTGGGGGGTACCTAAGGTTCAATACTGAAGAGATTAAATCCAGATACCAAGTTCATTGGCCAGAGATGGGAGAGGCGTCATTGAGTTAGGATCTTGACAGAGAATCAGAGAGCTGGAACACCAGTAAGCAGCAGGTACATTCAGGATGCCATACGTGGTTGCTACAATGCCCTGGGTGTCCAAAGGTCTCCCTGCGGGGCTGTGGGTGCATGGCCTCTGCTGAGCTGATGTCAGAGTCTAAGAAAGCATAAGCTCCTTCTGCATGGTCTCCTTTTCTGAGTGCAGAAAATGTGGCCCCAGAAGAGGGACCTAAAACCTGGAAGTAAGGGCACGCAGAAATAACTAAGAATCACTGAGCAGTGAGGAAGGATCACCATGGAATCCCTTGGACAGAACTAAGGCATCGTGTCTGAGGGCAAGGAACCAGCCTGGGATCTTCTATGGACCCAGTGTATGTGTGTGTCCCCAAATTCGTAAGTCCTAACCTCTAGTGTGATGTTATTAGGAGTCAGGGCCTTTGGGAGGTAAATAGAGTTAGATTAGTTTAAAAGGGAGCCTCATGATGGGTTCTTTCAGTTCAGTCACTCAGTCGTGTCCGACTCTTTGCGACCCCATGAATAGCAGCATGCCAGGCCTCCCTGTCCATCACCAATTCCTGGAGTTCACTCAGACTCACATCCATCGAGTCAGTGATGCCATCCAGCCATCTCATCCTCTGTCA
Organism: Oryx dammah; assembly: GCF_014754425.2. Taxonomy (NCBI): domain Eukaryota; kingdom Metazoa; phylum Chordata; class Mammalia; order Artiodactyla; family Bovidae; genus Oryx; species Oryx dammah. Next base: position 89,494,846 of record NW_024070209.1, on the reverse strand, counting down.
TCCCCTTCTCCTCCTGCCCCCAACCCCTCCCAGCATCAGAGTCTTTTCCAATGAGTCAACTCTTCACATGAGGTGGCCTTGTAAGAGGAAGAAAGAATAATCTGTCTCTCTCTGCACACATTGAGGATGCTGTGTGAAGACCCAGAGGGAAGAAGGCTGTGGACCAGCCAGGAAGGGCAACCAGAACTCAGCCCTGCTGACACGTCTGTCGTGGACTGACAGCTCCATATCTGTGACACAGAACGTCTGTTGTTTATGCCACCCAGTCTAGGGTATTTTGTTACAGCACCTGCAGCTGACTGAGATTGGATCAGGGACAAAGAACCAGCAGAAAAGAGCAGTTCGGTGGCGGGGGGCACGGGCAGGAGGCCTGGGACTGAATCCACCCATCTAGGGAGAAGGACGTGGTCCCTGTACCTTCCCTGGCGGTGGGGGAGGTGTGACTGTAGAAGATACAATGTCGAATGTAGAAGCTGTTTCGAGGAGTCACTACGAAGCCACATGTTCACAGCATCAGGGCAGGGAGAGAGGCTCTGCCGCGTCTACCAGGGACAGGCTTGTTCAGCGAGGGTGAGACACCCCCAGTTCAAAGAGATCTGTGTGGACCGAATTAAAGCTTCTAAACAGAGAGCTGTGTGAGGCCAGCCCACGAGGTTGGCTTCATCTGGGGAGGAAGTGAAGCCTCACTCTACTGGGCAAGGACGGAGTGGGAAGAGACGCAGTGATGTGAAGGGAGGCGCCCGTCCCAGTTAGCCCACAGAGGCCGGCGCGGGGACAAGGACACCATCCCGATAGACACACAGGGGCTCTGGGGGCAGGGACAGAGGACAGCAGACGGGCAGTCACGACAGCCCCACGTGAATGACCACCAGCAGCCTCAGAGGCGAGAAGCATGGGCTGAACCTGGAGCCGGTGGCAGGACTCAGTGAGGCAGACGAGGACATGCGGGTCAAAGGGAGAATTAAAGGGGACTCCAAGCCAGGAGCAACCTTCCCTGTACACAGACGTCCATTCAGAGATGGACTCTCCAGCAGTGGTTTCGGGAAAATAAGTACACTGATTAGGATCAAACGGAGTGTGCTTGATTGAAAATACAGATCACGCGCTCCATTCATTCACTTGTTCCTTTCCATATGTGGAGCCCCCACAATTTCACAAGCTGTGGTCATTGTCTTATTTTAAATTTATTTTTTAAAAAATCAGGACTTCTCTGGTTGTACACTGGGTAAGAATTCACCTGCCAATGCAGGGGACACGGGTTCAATCCCTGGTCCAGGAAGATCCCAGATGCTGCGGAGCAACTAATGCCATGTGCCTCGGCTACTGCAGCCTGAGAGCCTAGAGCCTGTGTTCCACAGGAGAAGCCATCGCAACGAGAAACCCATGCATTGCAATGGAGAGTAGCTCCCGCTTGCCACAACCAGAGAAAGCCTGAGCATACCAACAAAGACCCAATGCAACCAAAAATGAAAGCATATAAATAAATAAAATTTTAAAAAATAGATCAAAAATGTGACTCTCCTAAGTTCAAGACACATGTTCAAACACTCGCAGGTACCTAGGAACTGGCCTGGTGCAAAGCCTGATACTTAACAGTCCGTGATAAGCACGTGGAATTTAGATTCTTTTATTCTAGGCTGCTGAAAACTTACCACTAAATGAACATTTTTCATAAATTGCAAAACTGTAGTTCTCTAAATTCTGTATTTTTTGTAAATATCAAAACAGATATATTGTTTCAAAATATCAGTAGATTTAGTGGAAAAGCCAGTATACAAATATATTTGTAGTTGGTGACTGTAAACTGTTTCTAAGTTATGCAAAGCCATTCAATTTTTGTTTCAGATCTTTTACATATTTTGTTATTCTAATAAATTTCTAAATCTTCCATGTGTTGCCAGAAACTTTTCTTTATATCAGGCTTACTAAAGCAAGCTTTTGGTAAAAGTTATTTAATTCAAATATCTAGATATTTCTGTAATTACCCTCTGTAATATATCCTATTAATAGTATATGAATTTAGTGGATTTTTAAAGTGAAATACCATAGAAATCAGGAAGGCACTAAGTGATAACAGATAATGGAATACATTTGATGTAAATCATGTTATCCAAATCAAGTATCTGGTTTCATGTATTAAACCACATACTCATAATCATAAATTTAAGAGTGATAAATTTTATTACCTGATTTTAGAGATATCAGCTAAAACTTAACCATTGTTCATTTGGCTACATTTTCCTCTATTAAATCATTTTCCTAATATTTGCTATCTAGGTTATGTAGCATTTCAAAAGTGACATTGTATTATTCTGGTTTTTGACAAGAGTGGGTTTTCTGCTACCTTTGCTGAATCAAAGAAGCTAGATGATATGAATGACAAAATGTATGTCATGTGATTTTATTCTCATCTCATATATATGTATACACACACACACACACACACACACACATATGATAGTGCGTTCAACACTCTCTTAAATCTTTGAGGAGAGAACTTTGACTCTCAAATCCTCTCCTGAGCCCATGTTACTGGCTCTTCCACCACTTGCATTATGGTGACCCTTCCTCTCCCCTTTAGTGAAGTGCTTGCTGACCAATTATATATTTCTAACATACAGGTCCCATTGTCAAAATCGGGTGAACTTGATAGGATATTTATCAAGAGCAGCTAATCATTAGGTAATAGGTAACCATTAGGTAACCAAGAGGATGAATACAAAATATGATAAAGTAGGAAACTAAAATAACCATAATTTGCATGAAGTCAAAGATGTAATATGAAGCCACATCATCAAGTGGCTTCAGCATCCAGTGACTTCGGGCCAGGAAGTAGAGGCAAACTGCCCAAGACTGACACCAGGACAACCTGAGGACGCCCGAGGCTGCAGTGGCTGCTGAAAATACGCGTGTCTATCTTCCCAGCCATCCCAGCGGGCAGTAACTGTAACTTGCCTGCTTCCACTTGGTTTCTTTTCACTAAGGCGTCAGGGCACGTATCTCATTTCCTGTTTGGAAAAAAGAAAGTCATCACTTTGGCCATTTCAGCAGCTTTCAGTGACCTCGTAGAATTTCATCCGATGACAGGGAGAGGAAGTTCCTTGTGAAGGAGACACGCCTTTCTCTAAGCGCCTCTGTCTGTTTCTCTTTATCATCGGCCAAAACCAGGTCCCGTGGACACCCTCCACTGTGTCCAGCAAAAGGAAGAATCTATCTTTGAACCTCTGTACCAGGAGGAATTTCTATCAGCAGGAAAGAAAACCAAAAGAAGGGATGCTGATTAGAAACCCAGTCTCCCCCACACCCCAGCAAACGTCCTTGTGGTGGGACAGGAATGAATGAGCAGTCCTCTGTAGGAGGGGCAGCAAATGGACAGGGATGGAAAGTCAGAAACCACAGCTCAGAGAAAGAAGAGGTGGGGCAGGGGCTTGTTCTCTCCCGAGAACTCAGCATCCCTTATCCTCTGCTTCCTTTCTGCTTAGTCTCTAAGAGCTTGCAGAGAGATTGCACATTTACTCAACTACCTTCTTGTGCCAAGAGGATGTCGTTTGTATATTTCTCTAAAATGTAGCTGATCTTCTTGGCCAACCCCCACCCTGAAAAGTACATAAGCAAACTACAAAGCTTAGGCCAGTCCTGCTTTAAATCACATCTGCTTTAGTGACATAATTTGATGTAGGTTGTCGATTCCGGAGAAGTTTCTGTCTGCAAGCCCACCCTCCTCTCCCAAGCTTTTCTCCAGGAGGGTGTCAGGGGCCCGCACAATGCTGGGCTGCCTCTCTCGTCACCGATCCCCTGACACGATGCTTCTGATCTTGGCTTTCCCTCTGCGGGCCTTGACTCTCACCCCATCTCCCCTTTATCTCAGGGGATCAGAAAATGTACTCTCCCTGTTTGACAGGGGTGCCAATTTGAGACCTCCAGAAGCACTGATAAACATGGGATGACATCAGCAGGAGACTAATTGAGGGGTGAAGGGTCAAAGAGGAGGGAACTGGCCGGGACAGCCTTCCGCCCTGGCGCAGGGGTCACACCTGCGCAAGGAGAGTGAGAAGAACAATGTGAGTAGGAAGGGCCTCTGCACACTGAGGTCTGAGGACATCTCAACAACAGCCGGGTGAGTCCCCAGATGTAGCTGGCTACTGGAGGCTGTTGCGTCAGCGGGAAGCTGTCCGCACTCGTGCTCCCACTGTGCTCGGTCAAGGGCCAGGAACAAGCAGAAGGAGCCTGGCTCAGCAGTCGTGGGCAGTGAGTACAGGTCCTCATCACTTCTGCTGCTGCAGTAGGTTTCCTCAAGATCCAAACGCCCGACAATCACAGTGACCACATGATCCATATCAGAGTTGAAAAGTGAAAGTGAAAGTCTTTCGGTCTTGTCCGACTCTTTGTGACCCCACAGACTATACAGTCCATGGAATTCTCCAGGCCAGAATACTGGAGCAGGTAGCCTTTCCCTTTTCCAGGGGATCTTCCCAACCCAGGGACCAAACCCAGGTCTCCCGCTTTGCAGGCAGATTCTTTACCAGCTGAGCCATAAGGGAAGCCCAAGAATCCTGGAGCGGGGAGCCTATCCCTTCTCCAGACGATCTTCCCCACCCCGGAATCGAACCGTGATTTCCCACATTGCAGGCAGATTCTTTATCAACTGAGCTCTCAGAGAAGCCCATATCAGAGTGAAATGAGCTCTTTTCCTAAAGTCTGAGTCAGTCAGTCTTCAACATTATCACACACAGGCTCCCCACCGCCCAGTCCCAGGACCACACCAAACTCAGCCCACATATCTCTCAATCTCTCGTCACTGAGTGCATGTATTACCAGGTTATGTGTGGTTACCCACAAGCTCAACAAGCTCTGTTCACTTGCCAAAGTGAATTCTGTTTCTCGTTGGTAAAAAGTTAGCTTCTGGCGACTCCCAGAGGCAGTTGTCCTCTTGGTGGGGGCTCAGGGGTGCAGGCTGCATCTCATGTCAGCTCATGCCCCAGGGGTTACCATGGTAGAAGAGTGCAAGAGAAGGTCTCCAGCTTGGAAGGGGCACCTGCCACTTGCCCTCACACTGCATCTTCCAGGACTGGTCAAATCACTGGTATGGAAACAGGGGTGAAAGAGGCACCTCTGTCCTCGGGAGGAGATGAGAACTGGTTACAGGGTGGAGGTCTTTAACCCTAGACTCAGACAACTGCAGGATTCAGTTCACCCCAAGACAACCCTATAGATCTTAAACGTGAGCCAATTAAAGCAACACTGACATATATGCACTATCGTGTGTAAAACTGATAACTAGTGGGAAGTTGCTGTATAGCACAGGTAGCCCAGCCTGGGGGTCTGTGATGACCTGGTGGGGTTGAATGGGCGGTGGGGAGGGGGGCCCCCAGGGGAGGGGGCTTATAAATATACATAATTATGACTGATTCACATTGATGTATGACAGAGACCACCACAACATTGTAAAGCAATTATCCTCCAATTATTAATAAAAATGAAAGTCCTGAGGAAATCATACCCTGCAGACTATGGTAAGCCCAGCTTTCCTAGAACATGTCTAGAAACTTCTAGAAACACCTGCCCTGCTGGTGTTAGAAGCACTTGACGGGAAGTGTGTGTGTGTGTGTAGGAGAGTAGTGGGCGGGGAGTGGGCTTCAGGGCACACAGCATGCACTTATAAAGATCATGCAAAAAATATTATCGAAGGACTAAGAGGAACAAAACTTTCCACCCTAAGCACTTACTCTGTACAAAAATATTTTCATACACTTGTCCTGCTTTTAATTTTGCAAAAGCTAATTGGTATTTTTATAGTCAAAACAGTTTTCCGAAGAGCCCCACTGCTAATGGTGATGAAAGTGGAGAAAAGAGCTCTGTTAGAAAAACCAAGCATATGTTTCATATTAAAAAAAAAATCCTAAATATATCTCTTTCCATTCCGCTTTCCATCCAGTCCCCCAAAGAAAAGAGGTGAGAAAACTAACAGTGTACCTGGTGAATGGCCGATTACCCGATCTGCTCTCCACGCCTCCTGGGGGTGGTTCTTACTCTTTCCACCTGGCTGGAAAGCACACCCCGGTTAGTCTGAGCCCACCAGGACGACCCCCGCCGCCATGTCAGCACCTCCTCCCGCCACCCCCCGGCATCATCAGCACCTCACAGCACCGATTTCCTGACTGCTTTACAAGCTGCTGTCAGGAATTTAGTACCTTAAGGCTGACTTCAACACCTTGCTTTCATGTTTTATTTTTTTTATTTTTTTTTTCCAGGTTTACAGTCCTCACACAGCTGCAGAAAATGGCTACAAATCAGCTGAATGACTTAGAGCCCTGCAGGGAGGGGGAGAAGGTGTCCGCGCCTTGCCACTGCACCATGTGATCTCAGATACAGGTAAACCTTTATTAAAACAATAAGTAACATTTCGGCTGGCAGGAGGAAGCATATTCTGCTTTCTCTGTTGATGACCGTAAATAAAACGAATATCTCTTCCCCTCCGTGTGGTTGGAGGGGAGGTGGTGATGGCCCAGCCCTCTACTCAGAGGGGAGGATGGGGAGGTGGTAGCCACCCAGGCTCAGTGAGGCTCCAGCCTCAACACCACCTCCAATGTGGAAAGACGCTCCTCCTTCTCTAGGGATGGGCAGTCCTCTTAACAAACACATCCCTCAGGGGACAGGGCAAAAGAGAGTTTCAAGTCAATGTTCTCCCTGAAATGCTGGTAGAAATCTTACCCTGAATAATTTAAATGTTCTCATTTCACTGTCTTACCTGTAGAGTATCTGAAATCCTTTATTTAAAAAATTGGGATATTTAAAAATTGGGATTCGGACATGGCCAAGCACACGGAGTGGGGGGAATCTGGTGGAGCAGGTTCAGGCAGGTTCATTTGCCTGAGGATTTAAGAGCTCCTAGGGGAGAAATCCTGAAGGAAGGAGCCAGACATAAAATATTCTGAGGGAGAGGGCAATTCTGAGTTCAGCATGATATCCACCACTTGAATTTATGATGTTGCCAAAGCGCTGTCTGAAGGTGCACGCTCTGTAGAAAAACAGAGTTACTTCAGTCAAAACTCTACAGCCACATGTTGATAAAAGGAGAGAGTGAACCGGGTCCCTCTGTGCAAGTGTGCAAGCTAGAGCAGAGGTCCCTAACCCCTGTTCATGGACCAGTCTGTGGTCTATGGTACCAAGCCGCAGCCTGTTAGGAACCAGGCCATGCTGCAGGAGGTGAGAGGCAGACAAGCAAGTGAAGCTTCATCTGTATTTACAGCCTCTCCCCATTATCCCCTGAGCTCAGGGAAACAAGCTCAGGGCTCCCGCTGATCTTGCATTAGGGTGAGCTCTACAATTATTTCATTATGTATCACAATGTCATAATAATAGAAATAAAGTGCACAGTAAATGTAGGAGGACTGACTCATCCCCAAACCATCCCCTCCCCCTTGGTCCATAGAAAAATCCTCTTCCGTGAATCCAGCCCCTCATGCCGAAAAGGTTAGGGATTGCTGAGCTAAAGCAAAGATGCCTGGTGGTTGGGGGGGTTCTTGAATCCAGCAGGGCACTGCCAAGGTGAAGGGGACCAGGATATGAATGGTCCCAGGGTGGGACATTCACGGAGCTGCTGTCCAGATGGGGATGCATGGGTAGTGAGCACACAGAAGCAGGGCCACTGTTGCAAACTGTTCAAGTTCTTGGAGGGAAAAGCAAGGCTGTGAGAAGAGGAAACATTTCTGGCGGTGTTCACGGGGTGAAGAATCAGGAAATGCTTCTGAAGATGTGACACTGAAGCCTGGACCTGGTGAGTGAGTAGCAGTTTGCAGCATAAAGCATGAGAAGAAGAGCTCTGCGGGTAGAAGCAGCATAGTTTGCAAAGTTCCAGGGCCAAGGAGCCCCTCCCGTGTGGTCAGGTTTTCTCCTTCCCCCTCCTTCTGCTCCTTTCCTTGCTCCCCTCATAGGAATTGACTGAATGGTCCTCCAGGAGAGGACCATGATGGACCACCGCCCCACCTAAATCCACAACACAGTGGGCCTTGGGGAAGCTCTGGCTGTGTGTGTGTATTACTTTCCTATGGCTGCTGTGACAAATTACCACAAACCCTAGTGGCATAAAAGCAACCCACATTCACCCTTAGAGTTCTGGAAATCGGAAATTGGAAACCAAGCTTTCAGCACACTGTGTTCCTTAGGAAGAACTCCAACATCTTAAGGTATTCTAGAAAAACACAAACTATACAAAAGTGAGTAGAAATACATATTTAACATTTACATGATAATGATAAAACCAATACCTATTGTTAGGTAAAGACGACGAGGTACACCAAAAAAAATCTCTGACAGGCTTTAATGGCGGAGCGCTCCCGGGCGGGGTTCCCAGACCCAAACGGGGCAGGTCGAGGGAATCTGTGCGGAACCGCGTTGGGAGTTTGTTTATATATGCACGTTGCGAGGGATGGCTGGGTTAGCGGATGGGAGTTTGGATAGGCTGCTGGTTCGCGGCGTTGCGAGCTGATAGGTTTCTCCATGCAGCTGAGGCGGGGCGGTTCATGCAGCTGGGGGCGGGGCGGCTTTAGCTGGCGCAGTGTGCTGTCCTTGGTCCCTGGCATCTGGGAGGCTCCCTCCGTTAGGGACTTCCCCGCCGGCGGGGGGAGAGGAGGGGCAGCCCATCATGGCCCCCAGGGTCCGACCTTACATTCTGACCCTTTTGATAGGATAAGGGGCGCCGTTATCGTTTCTCACTACTTCCTGCTGAACTGGGGCGTCGTTGGGGCTGAGGGTCGTGGCCGGATCCCGGTGACCTTTAGGGGCCTCAGGGTCTCTGGACAGGAGTTTGGAGTATGCGGCCACCATCAGCATCCGTCCAGTAGCCGTCTGGGTCAGGTCCCTGACCCTCTGGAGGATGATCTGAAAAACACAGGGTCCTATAGACAGGATGAGGAACAAGGCGGTGAGGGGTCCGAGAAGTGGGAAAAGCCATTTTGCCCAAGATGACTTCCACCATCCCCAAAAGTCGGAACCGCCTGACTCGGCCTGTCTAAGCCTGATGCTTTCTTTTAACTCTTGGACCTTGTTCTGAACTATCCCCGAGACATTAATGAAAAGTCTTCCCCTAAGAACTGACAAGTTCCCCCTTTTTCGGCCGTTAACAGGTCTAGGGCCCTTCAATTTTGGAGAGCTACACCTGCCAGAGAGGTTATCTGGGTCTGTAATGCCATCAAGGAGTCTGCCACCTTGTCCAGGTCTCGATTGAGGTCCGCAGAGAGCTTATAGTAAAAGTGTGTGGCTGATCCCAGTCCCCCTGCCCCCAGTCCTAAGGCTGTGAATAAACCTCCTCTGAGGAGTAGGGGAGCCGCAGCCAATGCCCTCCGTCTGCGGTGGGTTGGTCGGATCCGATCTTCCATCGCCTGTGGTGTCAGAATGGTCAGATAGGGCATAAGGAAAACTGGGGTGCAAGGCTGAGTCCAGTTGGGTGGAAAACATTGTAGTAAGGTGGTCTGATTACAGAAAAGAATATTCCAGGTTTTCCACATATTGGAGGGTTTGGGGATAGGGGGCCTCGTCTTGAGCCATCACAGGCCACCTCATGGTGTCGTTGGCCAGAACACAAGAGGTATTGGCCGGTAGATACAGTACCTCGGTGGTCATGGGCCCCATTGGCCAGGTTACTTTTATGGCATTTTGAGTGAGATTTTGGGCCTCTATCCATTTGCTGGGAATCGGTTGGGCAAGAAATGGTTGGGGTCTCAAGGGAAGACAGAGCCAACATGAGAGGTTTGGTAAGGTTTCAGTCAGGGTCTGATAGGTGTCAGTGATGCTGGTGAAAATTTGGGATGAAAAATCTAAGGGTTTGAGTGCCTGATGAACCTGGTCCAAGAGTTTGTTGGGCTCATGGTGTGGATTAGAGGTGTCAGTTGCTAACTTTATGAGGTCTTGTCGGACCTTATGTTGGATTTGTTTTCACCTCTGATCTTGGGCCCCTTCCCCATCTGTTATTCCATAGTGAGTTTGCATGGTAAAACAGAGATCTGTGCCTCTAGCTTTATGGCAGGTAGAGGCTGAACCTGATTTAGCCGTCCCTAGGCTCTTAGCCGTCCAATACCATTTATCTCCATGAGAGCACGGCTGGGCAGGTGAAGCATAACAGTCTCGGTGGACATAAGTGTAGGCTGTGAACCCAGTTCCCCAGCGGCTTCGTTCTGTGCAGCCCTGGGGGCAGGGTGCGGGTTGTCCAGTTTGTATTATTATGGCCAGGAAGAAGAGTGGCAAGAACATGTTTAGTTATAATATTAAAAGGAGAGTGATAAAAGAGAAGAAGTCAATTTGAAACTCTGTAAAAAGGAGGAAGGTTCCCTGTAAAAGTAGATCAAAAATTGCCTGAAAGAAAGAGTCACAGTCGGTGATCGGGGTGGCTAGCCAAAGGTCCTGTAGTAGGGCCAAGATGAAGTCCTCAAGGCAGGCTAGGGTGAGAGACATATGGCCAGGTCAGGGTGCCCTAAGGGAATAGCACCCCACGAGTAAAGAACAGATGGCAAGGTAAGCAAGGGCCAGTGAAATTCGGAGTGTGAGTGGCCAGTCCCGGGGAGCCGTGACAGCCAGCCCAATGGCGAAGAGTAAGGTCAAAGCTGCGACTGGCAGCAGCCAAAGCTGATGATGCCAGACAAGCATTGGATGGGACGTGTTAGTCATTGGTGAGAGGCAAGGGTATCTTAGTAATGGTGATCTTGGTAGGTCCAGAGATTTTAGAGGTATAAGTTTCTAGGGGCTTGGGAGGAGGCAGGCTGTGTAGGGGAGCCCACTTGAGCCATGTGATGTGGTACCAGGACTCGTGTCCCCACAGTTTGGCTGCTGTAGGGGTGGTGAGGACCACCGTGAAAGGCCCAGTCCACTGGGGCTGAAGGGGTTGAGGCGTCAGCGTTTTAAGGAGGACCTGATCTCCTGGCGCCAAAGCGGGGGGTGGGATCTCTTGGTTATGGTCTCCGACGGGTTGAGGGAGGACACGGTCAGCGTGTTCTCTGAGTAGGGACCTTAGAAGGGTGAAGTAAGGCAAGTAAGTCCCCAGAGGAGGGGTCGGGGGATCTGGAAGGTTGATCAGTAGATATGGCCTACCGTACAGCAGTTCAAAAGGTGTCAAACCCATTTTAGCATGAGGAGTTGTCCGTATGCGGGTCAGAGCTGCTGGCAGGAGATCAACCCAGGAGAGACGGAGTTCCGCTGTTAATCTGGTCAGATGAGCCTTGAGGATGCCGTTGGCCCGTTCTACCTTGCCTGATGACTGAGGCCTGTATGGGACATGTAAGTGCCAAGAAATGTTTAAAGCCTCGGCTATTTGCTGAGTGATTTGAGAAACAAAAGCAGGCCCATTATCAGACTGAATGGAGTTGGGAAGCCCGAACCGTGGAATGAGGTGTGTTAAAAGAGTGTTGGCGACGGTGTTGGCCGTCTCCCAGACAGTGGGGAATGCTCCTACCCATCCAGAAAAAGTGTCGACACAGACCAGCATATATCAGAAGGTCCGATGTCTAGGCATGTGAGTAAAGTCTATCTGCCAGTCCTGTCCTGGCAGGTGTCCCCTCAACTGGTGAGTTTCTTGTGGCAGTCTGAGTCCACCTTGAGGAGAGGTCTTGGCACAGATTAGGCAGTGACGGTGGACCGCCTGTATAGTAGGTCGGAGATGTAACGGGGAAAAGAGAGGGCTAAGGAAGGTTAAGAGTGCACAGGGCCCGATGTGTAAAGAGTCATGGATCTGGGTGATAATGGACATTGCCTGTTTTTCAGGTAGGACTAGTTTGTCGGGGAGTGTGATCCATCCCGAGGGGTGTTTGGAGGCGTCCTCCTGTGAGAGGAGGGCCTCCATTTTGGCCTTTGAGTAGCTAGGTGTGAGAGAGGTCTTAAGAAATAATATAGGCAGAGGCCCCTGCTGTAAGGCTATCTGTCGGGCCACCTGATCAGCCCTATTGTTGCCTAAGGAAACTGTGTCATGAGTCGTTTGATGTCCTTTGCAGTGTAGGATGGCTACCTGAGCGGGCTGTGAGATGGCCTCCAGGAGCGTGGTGATCAGGGGGGCATTAGAGATGGGTGATCCCTTGGTGGTGAGGAATCCTCTCTCCCTCCAGATAGCTGAATGTGAATGTACAATTAAAAAGGCATATTTGGAATCGGTATAAATGTTAACACGTTTTCCCGTTGCCAGGTGTAAGGCTCTAGTGAGTGCTATTAGTTCTGCCTTTTGGGAGGTAGTTCCCTCTGGCAATGGGCGAGCCTCGAGGATGTCATTGGTGGTCACAATGGCATATGCAGCGGCCCGGTGCCCGGTAGGGTCTCGTTTTGAACTGCCATCTACAAACAGTGTGAGGTCTGGGTTCTGCAGTGGAGTAGCAAAAAGGTTTGGGGGCGGTTGGGTGAGAGTGTCTAGGACCGCTATGCATGAGTGAGGCTCTGTGTCCTTGCCTGAAGGACAGGTCGGAAGTGAAGGGAGAGAAGATAGGGGGTTTAGTTGGGAACTGCGGCCCAAAGTAACCTGGGGGTTATCTAGAAAGACTAAGTGGAATTGTTGGAGCCGAGAGTCGCTGAGGTCCGACAGGAATCTGGAAGCCAAGAGGTCAGCCAGACGGTGAGGTGAGAATATATTTAGGGGTTGATCTAGAATTAGCTTTTTTGCATCTGCATATAGAGAAGCTGCTGCTGCCAGGGCATGTAGGCAGGGGAACCAGCCCCGGGCAGTGGGGTCTAGCTGTTTGGAGATAAATGCCACTGGCAGCATTTCAGGGCCCGCAGGCTGTATAAGGGCTCCAAAAGCTATGCCCCCTTTTTCATCAGTATACAAGTGATAGGGGAGATTGGGATTGGGCAAGAAGAGTGGGGAAGAGGACAGCAAAGCTGAACAGAGGTTGTGGAAAGCCTTTTTGACCTCTATCTCTGAAGACAGTGGTCCAGTAGGGGCGTCTTTTGCGGCTGTGTAGAGAGGTTTAGCCAGTGAAGCATAATTGGGGACCCAGTGCCGGAAATATCCTGTCAACCCCCAAAAGGATAAGATTTGTTCCCCAGTGGTAGGGGGGCAGAGGTCTCGGTCAAGACTGAGTCTGTCAGTAGTTATCGCTTTAGTCGTTGGGGTAATCTGCGGACCTAGGTATGTTACAGAGGTCTGAGTGAGTTGGGCCTTTTGTTGGGATGCTCGATATCCCTTAGAGCTAAGGAAGTTAAGAAGAATAGCGGTATGTGTTTGAGAGAGAACTTGTGAGGGGCTGCAGAGCAGAAGGTCATCCACATACTGTACGAGGACACTAGGGGCCAGAGGACATGAAGCCAGATCTCGGGCCAGAGCCTGGCCAAAGAAATGGGGGCTGTCTCGAAACCCTTGGGGAAGGACTGTCCATGTTAGCTGGGAGGATTGTCGGGTTTCTGGGTCGGTCCATGTGAAAGCAAAGAGGAATTGGCAGTCTGGGTGTAGGGGAATAGTGAAGAAGGCATCTTTGAGGTCTATGACAGAAAAGTGAGTCGTATTGCTAGAGATGTCAGAAAGTAAGGTATAAGGGTTGGGGACAATTGGATGAGTAGGGATTATGGCCTCGTTTATCAGTCGAAGGTCCTGGACCAGTCGGTAGCCGCCGGAAGCTTTCCGTACCGGGAGAATGGGGGTATTGCAGGGGGAGGCTGTGGGGACCAAGAGGCCCTGGCCTAAGAGGCGGTCTATGATTGGCTTAAGACCATGCAGGTGAGTCTGAGAGATGGGGAATTGAGGGCGGCTTGGGAAATGGGAAGGATTACATAGTTTAATCAGGATGGGGGTGTGATGGGTGGCTACCAGAGGGATTTCAGTGTCCCAAATGGTAGGGTCAACAATTGGGGCTTCAGGGGAGCAGAGGAGGAGTAGGGGCAAGGTGGTAGATTGGCAAAGTGGAAGAGATAAGTGAATGGTGGCCTTAAGTTTAGCTAAAATGTCTCGCCCTAGCAGGGGAGTGGGACATGAAGGGATTATCAAAAAAGAGTGAGTGAACAAGAAGTGGTCAAGTTGACAGGGCTGTGGCCCAGTCTGCAAGGGTCGTGAAGATGTGCCATCTATACCTACCACCGAGACCTGGGAAGGATGTAAGGTGCCCCCAAAGGAGGGAAGAACCGAATAAGTAGCCCCCGTATCTATCAAAAAATTGATAGACTTACCCGCCACTTGTAGCATTACCCTGGGCTAGGCTTGGGTTATGGGGGTCCCCGAGTCTGGGCGCCATCAATCTTGATCAAAGGAGAGAAGTTCCAAGGCGGGATGGGGAGAGGAAATGTCCTTTTGGGGGCCCAGACCTCGGCCCGGTAAGGTCGGGGTCTGAGTCGCCTGGGGACAATCACGCGCCCAATGTCCCCGCTGTTTGCAACGAGGGCACGGCTTTGTCGGGGGCCAGGGATTTGGGCATTGGCGGGCCCAGTGCCCCTCATGACCACATTTGAAGCAGGCTCCCAGTGGTGGCTTCTGGGGACCCACCTTTTGTCCCATGGCCGGCCGCAGGGCTGCCACCAGTGCCTGGGTGTGTTTTTCAAGGAGGTCGGCCTGGAGTTTGGCTTTTTGTTTAAGCCTTGCCTTGCGGCTAGCTTCAGTGGCTTCTTCTCGGGCATTGTAAACCTTAAAGGCCATTTTTACCAGGTCTCGGAGGAGGGTCTGGGGCCCATCCTCAGCCTTGGAGAGTTTTTTCCTGATGTCTGGAGCTGATTGGGATATAAAACGGTTGGCTAGGGTAGTAACCCCCGCCGGAGAATCTGGGGCAATCCGGGTGTAGGTGGTGAGAGCCTCTGTCAGCCTGTTAAGAAAGGCTGCTGGGTTTTCATCGGGGCCCTGGGTCACTTCATCTAGTTTAAGTAGGTTTACTACCTTAAGGAAGGTGGTTTCCATTCCCTCTAATAGGCATTCTATCATGTATTGAATATTGGCTTTTCCTCTTTGTCCCTCCTGATAGTCCCAGTCTGGGTCTATGTCTGGAACAGCAGCTGCTCCAGGTGGCCGAGCAGGGTCGGCTGGGTTGACTAGATGCCTCCGGTCTGCTATCTCCCTTGCTGTGGCCCAAATGGCCCTTCTCTCTTCTGGGGTAATAGTGGACCCCAGGATGACAAATATATCTTGCCAAGTGAGGGCATAAGATCGATACAGCTGGGTGAAGTTTTTAATGTAATTGGAAGGGTTGGCTGAGTAGGAGCCTAGGTGTTGATTCGATATGGGCAAGGTCCTGGAGTGAAAAGGGTAGGTGGACATAGATGAGACCCTCTGGGCCGGCCACCTGGTGGAGAGGAAACAGGGAAGCTGGCGGCTGATTGGGAGTGGTCTGGGATCTTGTGTGTGAGCTGACTGGTGAGTCAGAAAGGGGGGGTGCAGGGAGGAAGGGGTGGACATTGAGGTGGAACCATGGGAGTGGCGAGGGGCATGGTCACAGACAAGTCAGGCTATGAGAATTGTGAAGGGGGGCCCAACACGGGGGGAAGGGGTGGATGGAGAGACGGAGCCAAGGACGGACCCAAGGACGGACCCAAGGGAACGGCGGGAGGCATGGCCACAGGAGAGCTGGATATGGAGGGAGTGGGTGAGGGCGATAGAGGGGGGGTTGGCGGAGTAGCCGGGGCTGGAGTGTAGGGTGGGGGGGCCATTAGGTCTTCTGGAGGCACTGTAAGGGCAGAAGTTTCTGCCTCAGGTGTCTCTGGCTGGGCCGCTGATGGCCTCCCTGGTGATATAGGGCTAGAGAGAGCCATGGTTAGGAGAATTTCAGAAGGGGAACAGCGGGTGCATAGAATGGGATGGGAGTGCAACAGCCAGAAAGCCTGTACATAGGGCACCTCAGACCATTTTCCCATCCTCTGGCAGTAATTATCTAAGTCACGGAAGATATCAAAATCGAAAGTCCCGGTTGGCGGCCACTGTGAGCCGTTATCTAAAGAATATTGGGGCCATGCCTCAGAACAAAGGTGAGTTAAGCGCTTGGAACGAATTTCTCTGGAGATATGTAGAGTTCTGAGGTTGGCAAGTAAACATTCTAGTGGTGTAGACCAGGGCCAGTCAGGCTTGAAGGCAGCTGCCCCCATGGCGAGTATGAAATGAAGGTCCTGGACCAATCGTTAACAGGGCTGGGAGTGATCCGGTCAGGCGTCCCCGAACGGGCCGTCAACCCAGCGAGGAGAAGGCCACTCAGTCAAGATGGACATCTCCAAATTGGCAGGTGGCGAGGAAGCAAGCCTGGCTTGCGGAGGAGGGGTCCGGACGTGGCCGCGATTTAGTGGAACCTGGACACCCTAGGCATAATCGCCATGGAAGCAAAAACCCCCAGAGCCCGACTGATGGAACTTACCCCGTATCCTGCCAGACGGCTGAATGGTCCCGGAGGAGTGACGGGGTGACCTGGTCCGGCGCGGGCCAGGCCCGAGGGGGCCGCAAATCCCGCTCTCAGTGGGATGGGCCCTCGTCTCGGGCCCCATGTTGGGCGCCAAATGTTAGGTAAAGACGACGAGGTACACCAAAAAAAATCTCTGACAGGCTTTAATGGCGGAGCGCTCCCGGGCGGGGTTCCCAGACCCGAACGGGGCAGGTCGAGGGAATCCGCGCGGAACCGCGTTGGGAGTTTGTTTATATATGCACGTTGCGAGGGATGGCTGGGTTAGCGGATGGGAGTTTGGATAGGCTGCTGGTTCGCGGCGTTGCGAGCTGATAGGTTTCTCCATGCGGCTGAGGCGGGGCGGCTTGTGCAGCTGAGGTGCAGCGGCTTATGCAGCTGAGGTGGCGCGGTTCATGCAGCTGGGGGCGGGGCGGCTTTAGCTGGCGCAGTGTGCTGTCCTTGGTCCCTGGCATCTGGGAGGCTCCCTCCGTTAGGGACTTCCCCCGCCGGCGGGGGGAGAGGAGGGGCAGCCCATCATGGCCCCCGGGGTCCAACCTTACACCTATGAGTTTACCATCAATTTTTCTAATTGCCACCAGATTCGAAATCTCTTATTTGCATTTCTTATAATGCCCCTCCCTCTCTCCTAACCTGGAATAATTACTACCTCTATTTGTGTTAATCCCTTCCTTAATTTTCCTTAAAGATTTAGTGCCCAAATAAATAATTCTATAATTATAATGATAGTAATTTCCAAGGTTTCAACCTTTATACAAATGGAACCAGAAATATGTGCATTATTCTTTTCTTTGCTTCACCTGACATTACATTTTCTCCACACATCTCTACTGATGCATCTCTGAAGCTGATTAACTATCACTCTGTGCTGGATTCCATCATACGAGTCCACAACTTACACATTTGATAGACATGTGGGTGGTTCTTTTCCAATGGTTTGCTGTTAAAAACAATGCCTTGATTATGCATTTACATGTCTTAATTCTCTTGAGCTCAGGGTTTTCTAGGATGCCTATGTAGAAGGAGAATTTCTGGATCTGGCATATAGAATTCTGCAGCTTTACAGTGTCCTGGAGAGAGACTAGTTTATCCGTAGTCCCCTAGGAAGGTTATGGGAGTTCCTGCGTCTCTGTATCTCACCAACACTTAATATTATCATGCTACACCCCCCATCCAATCCCCTAGGTGATAAATAGTAACACATTCAGGATCTGAATTCACATTTTCATGATTACTAATGAAGATGAACACCTTTTCATACATTTATTCATGATTTGTGTTGACTTTTATATGAAATTGCTGCATTTTCCCCTATTTTTCCACTGAGTTTTGTCTTTACCTCAAGTCATAGAAAAAATTAAAAATCCATTGTGATAATAAACTTCTTTGGTTACGTGTGTTCTCATGATTTTCTCCCAAGTAATAGCTTGCCTTTCAAGTGTTTTGATGAAGAAAGTTTCTTAATTTTAATGTAATGAGATACACTTTGTATTTCCTTTATGGCTTAATATCATATACAGCTGGTTTGTATATGTGTTGTGAGTTAAGGATGCAAGTTGATTTGCTTTTCATTCAAATAACCAATTATCTCAGCACTGTTTGTTCAAAACTTTACACTTTCATCACTCTCCTCCAACGCCAGCTCTGAGAAATACTACTATGTGTCTGAAAGAATTTACTGGGTGTTTGTCTCCCTTGTTTCATTCATCTACATGTCAGCATTAACATTAATTAATGAAGCAATTAGTGTCACTTTATAATAGATATCAATACTGCGAGTGGAAACAAAACATACCTTTTCTTCCAGCTATTTAGTTTTCAGGAGAACTAGACACAGGAATTTAAAGCAGAGACATTACTTTGCCAACAAAGGTCCAACTAGTCAAAGCTATGGTTTTTCCAGTAGTCAAGTATGGATGTGAGAGTTGGACTACAAAGAAAACTGAGCATCAAAGAATTGATGCTTTTGAACTGGTGTTGGAGAAGACTCTTGAAAGTCCCTTGGACTGCAAGGAGATCAAACCAGTCCATCCTAAAGGAAATCCGTCCTGAATATTCATTGGAAGGACTGATGCTGAAGCTGAAGCTCTAATACTCTCGCCACCTGATACGAAAAACTGACTCATTCGAAAAGACCTCAGTGCTGGGAAAGATTGAAGGCAGGAGGAGAAGAGGATGACATAAGACAAGATGGCTGGATGGCATCACTGACTCAATGGACATGAGTTGGTGATGGACAAGGAAGCCTGGTGTGCTGCAGTCCACGGGGTTGCAAAGAGTCAGACATGACTGAGCAAATGAACTGAACTGAACTAAGACACAGGAAGACACATCATAGGAATCCTTCTGGTAACAAAATAGAATCAGAAGACTCAGGTTAGAATTTTATTTTTTTCCCGTTTAGTAGATGAGTAATGTTAGGAAGTTTAATTAAACACTTTAATGGTGTTTCCTCCATCATAAAATGAAGGACTTATGCTCATCTTTCCAGGAGTAAAAATGCCAGCCTCCTTCTACAGTATCTGTCATGGAGGTGAGACTCAGAGTATGACAGCTTCCTTTTGTCTCTGTATTACATTTTGATTTTCTGAAAGAAAAAAAAAATGTAAGAGTAATTGCAAGAAGAGTTTGTCTTTCAGGACTGCACCACATGTATATGCATTATATCAACTAAACTCTAACTATTGGGCCAAATCTGTGTTTATTTAAAAAATATCTAGATAATAGCATAATATGATTATCTAGGCATGGGTTACAGAAAAGGATAAAAACAATTGCTTAGGGCCTGAATTATCCCATGCCAATGGCTCAATAAAACATTTACTTAGCTATTTATCTTCACGGTGACATTATAATACTGCATGTTTTTGAGGACAGAAAAATACTTTTTTGAGGGAAGAAAACATAATATAGAGACAGAAGGATTCCTATAATGTAACTTACTTATAGTTAAAAAAATCAAAGACCTATTTTTGTCATGAATGGTTTAGCTGCAAAGCACTCCTGGGAAATAGACGGCACAGGCAAATTCAAGAGTGGAGAGGAATTTTACTACCAAGTCCCTTGTTTATAAAAATAGAGGCAGTTTTTGTAATTCCTATTATCCTCACAGACGGTGAGTGGGCTGCTGTAAAACCATGAAGGGAACCTCCACCCACACATGGGAATAGAGCTCTCTGCCCAGCCTCTCCACGCCCACAGTCTATAGGCTGCAGGGAGATAGCTAACACTCATTGAGTCAGATTCTGTGTGTTAAGAATA
Organism: Oryx dammah; assembly: GCF_014754425.2. Lineage (NCBI taxonomy): Eukaryota > Metazoa > Chordata > Mammalia > Artiodactyla > Bovidae > Oryx > Oryx dammah. Next base: position 89,475,251 of record NW_024070209.1, on the reverse strand, counting down.
GTGTGAGATGCTTTACATATGTTATTTCATTTCCTCTGCATAACTGCAATCAATCTTTATTCCCATTTCAGAGGTGATCTAAGTAGGTTTGAAGAGGCTGACTTTTCCAAACCTCATACTTGTTTAGGGTCCTGCTGCTGCTGCTGCTAAGTCGCTTCAGTCGTGTCCGACTCTGCACAACCCCAGAGACGGCAGCCCACCAGGCTCCCCTGTTCCTGGGATTCTCCAGGCAAGAACACTGGAGTGGGTTGCCATTTCCTTCTCCAATGCATGAAAGGGAAAAGTGAAAGTGAAGTTGCTCAGTCATGTCCGACTCTTCGCGACCCCGTGGACTGCAGCCCACCAGGCTCCTCTGCCCATGAGATTTTCCAGGCAAGAGTACTGGAGTGGGGTGCCATTGCAGTTCAGTTCAGTTCAGTTCTGTGGCTCAGTCGTGTCCGACTCTTTGCGACCCCATGAATCGCAGCACACCATTGCAGTAGCGCAGCAATAATGAACAACCACAAACTTGGTGGCTTAAGGCAACAGAAATGTATCTCTGCACAGTTTTGCAGCTCAGAAATATGACTTCAAGGTGTCATCCGGGCAACATTCCCTCTGAACCTTCAGGGGAGCATCCTCACTTACTTCTTCCTAATTTCTGCTGTCACTGGAGATCTTTAGTATTGCTGGGATTGAAGACATATCACTCAGTCTCTCTTTCCTCCATCACATGGCATCCTTCTCTTGTGTCTGTGTATCCTAATGCCTTTCTTCTCAGAGGGAAGTCATTGGATCAGTGCCTACCGTAGTTGAGTGTGACCCAATGTTAACTTAACCTGATGACATCTATAGCAACTCTATTTCTGAGTAAGCTCACAATCACAATACAGAGGTGGAAGACTTCTTTTGGGGGAAAACAATTAAAGCAGCCACAGGAAGTTAGTAAATGACCTTTTTTCTTTTTCCTGAGTGTGAATCAGAAAGTTGCAGATATTTTTACAGTGAACTATGAGATAATGTCCATTTATTTCCTCATTTCTATGAGAATCAGGACAGTGAACAGAAATAAACCCTTTCAAATAGCCAATCACCTCAAAAATGACTAATGTGAGAATTATATAATGCCAATTTAGAGAGGTCCCAAAATTTAAGATGGCAATGCTATCATTGGGAAAATAACTTGCAGTAGTAATTTTTAATGGGCAAACTTATAGAACTAAAATCCACAGCAAGCTTAATAGGGAAAAAGAGTGTGTTATAATTCTCTCCACAAAGTTAATATGATGCTAACATTTATGGACTAGCTTCTAGAAATGAAGTGGGATGGCTTAGCAGGTAAAGAATCCACCTGCAATCCAGGAGACGCAGGAGATGTGAGTTCGATCACCGGGTCAAGAAGGTCCCTTGAAGAAGGAAATGGCAACACACTCCAGTATTCTTGCCTAGGAAATCCCATGGACAGAAGAGCCGGCAGGCTACTGTCCATAGGGTCACAGAGTCAGACACACTGAACAACTAAACAGAAGTCCTCTGCTGAGTAAACCATATTGGGAGTAATATGCTCCTCTCGTAATAAACATTCTGTCGAAAATAGGCTAAGCTGGTACAACAAGTGGATACAGACACGCACATCTCAAGCACAACAAAATTTTACTCTCCATCAGATAACAAGACAGAGTGCTGTAGGCTGAATATTTGTGCCCCCTCATTCATATATTGAAGCCCTAACCCCTGATTATGGTGGCATTTGAAGATAGGACCTTTGGGAGGTAATTGGGCTTACTACTACTACTAGTACTAAATCGCTTCAGTCGTGTCCGACTCTGTGCGACCCCAGAGACAGCAGCCCACCAGGCTCCCCAATCCCTGGGATTCTCCAGGCAAGAACACTGGAATGGGTTGCCATTTCCTTCTCCAAAGCAGAAAAGTGAAAAGTGAAAGTGAAGTTGCTCAGTCATGTCCGACTCTTCAAGATCCCATGGACTACAGCCTACCAGGCTCCTCCATCCATGGGATTTTCCAGGCAAGAGTACTGGAGTGGGTCGCCATTGCTTTGATGAGGCCAGAAGGATGTGGTATGATGACAAAATTACTGAGTTAATGCCCTTATAAGAAGAGGAAGAGAGTTTAGGGCTCTCTCCCTCTTCCCCCACAGTTGGGAGGGCATGTGAGAAGGCAACTATCTACAGACCAGGAAGAGAATACTCACCAGGAACCAAATTCTGCTGACCCTTGATTTTGGATTTTCCAGCCTCCAATGCTGTGAGATAATATATCTCTGATGTTTAAGCCAGTCAGGCTACAGTATTTTGTTATGACAGCCTGAGCCAACTAAGACACAGAGGTGAGAGGAGCAAGACACAGCTCTGCTTCACGTGGACCTGGGGGCTTTTGTTCATGTTACTCTATTTTTCCAAGACTGTTGAGATATTGCTCATGATCAGAGCAGAGGTTTCTCATTGCTCTCCAGAATCTATCCTTCCTTTATTACTTTATTAGTATAATTCTACATATTTCAGCAAGGCAGTGATCACTCAGCTACAAACTCCATGTCCAAGGTCTGAGCCAAAGTTGTACCAATCAAATTTTAGTAGAAGTGACTCTGTGTCTGTGTCTGAAAAAAAACAAAAACTGCTGGAATGTGGATGTGGTTTTGGTGAGTCAGCTTTAACCATTCAAGATGCAACACTTTAATAATAAGGAGATCAATTAAGTAGAGAACAGTAGAGAATCATCTTTGAGAAAGAAGGACATCAGAAAATTGATCACCATATGCAGAAAAGAAAGTTTATTTTCCAATCATTTCAAAGACAGACAAAAACTAGTTCTCTACTTGGCCTCATCCTTCAAGTTATGATCTTACACCATTCTGAGTGGACACTTTCTTCCAACAACTGGAAAAATGAAAAACGTCAATCAATGGCTGAAACATAGGGGCTTTATGACTTCCTCTACATTTTTAGAAAAGAATCTTCAAAGCTGTACAAAATTGAACTCAAAAGTGAAATAAGCCAAGGTTATTTGTTGCAAAAAAAGCAAATTTCCTCCTTTCATTCTGAAAAATAATTCATATTTATGGGGTAAATTTTAAAAAGAGAGAGAGAGAGAAGAAACCAAACCTTAGTTGAATATATAGAAAAGCTACATGAGACCAGGCTAAGAGCCAGTAGCGACTATTCAGTTTATGCTTAACTTCCTAGGATGAGGAACTGTTCTGGAAAGGACACAATTTCAATTCTCCCTCAAGGTTGAAAAGTAGCCTCTATATTAGTTTTCCCATGATCACTTTTCATACCTACAGAGAAAGCATGGTGCATGCGTCCTTTGAATTCTTTCTAATCAGGTAGCTGGGAAATGCTGCTGTTCTCAGCTAACGTTTTCCCTGCAGCCACAGCCCAGGGGATTAGCTCTGATGCTCCTCAAGGACTCAGCAGCGAGGCTGACTTTGACCATCTTGGGTGGAGATGGGACGCCTGATGAGAATGGGGACTCAGCCAAGACAGATCCTCTCTTCCTCTCCTCAGCTCTCTTACACCCAGACACAATCAAGTCCTAGGCTCAGAGTCCCACTTGAGGACAAATGTCTGTTGCTCTTCAGTGAGGCTTTTTGCTGCCTACATATACTGTGAAAAGAATTTCAGAATCTTAGTTTTCCATAAAAATGGAACAGAAATGATAGAAAGGAGAAGAGACAGTGAAAGATGGCAATTATATGTTGCTATTGCCCATTTGACATTTATATTCATATTCAGATAGCACAGCTAAAACTCTGTTTTAAGTTTAGGTCTGTGGTGATGTCTAAGAAAAGGTAGTCACTAGTTGACTTACTGTTGACTCATCACAAGTTGCCCCCAGAATGTAGTGACTTAAACCAGCCATTTTAATATTTTTTTAGCTTAAAACAATGATTTATTATTTTTCATGATACTGTGGTTTGACTCTGTGGCTCTTCTGGTGATCTCAGTTGGGGTCACTAATTTGGCTGCATTTAGAGTGTAACTAGGCAGAGCTGGAAAATTCCAGAAGGTCTTGCTCCCATGTTTGGTTCCTTGTGCTGGATGTTGAGTGGGAGCGCCTCAGGTCTCCTTCCTGCTGCTTTGCTTCAGCAGGACAGCCTGAACTGCAGCACATGTGGCCGGATTCTGAGAATGAAAACTGCCAGCCCTCCCAAAAGCCAGAACCAGAGCTAGCACAGCGTTTCTTCTAATACGTTTTCTTGGTCAGACAAGTCAGAAGGCCAGCCTGGGTTCAAGAGGATGCGAAACAGAGAGTCCATCTCTTGATGGAAAGAGTGGCAAAGAATTTTCAGCCTCTTAATCTACAATAGTAGCATGGTGCCTTAATTTTCACTGGGTGTTTGCTGTCTGCCTCCCCTGTTTATCCCTTATGCTTCTTCCTTTGAGTTCAGTTCAGTCGCTCAGTCGTGTCTGACTCTTTGAGACCCCATGGACTACAGCATTCCAGGCCTCCCCGTCCATCACCAACTCCTGGAATTTACTCAAACTCATGTCCATGGTCATGTCCATGATGCTTTCCAACCATCTGATCCTCTGTCGTCCCCTTCTCCTCCCACTTTCAATCTTTCCCTTCCTTTACGTTTTACGTTTTTCTGTTTTAATGATTTAGATTTCTGTTCTTTTGATACAGTTCTGTCTTTTCTTTTTTTTTTGGACAAGAACTTTCATGGGCTATCCTTATGTAGGATCTTTCACCGCGGCAGTTAGACCCAGGGGAGGGTACACGAACCCCACCTTTCCAAGGAGAAACTTCAAAGGATTTGTAGACATCTTTTTAAATGGTCAGTCATTTTCAATGATGATCTTTCATGAAATAGTGTTTCCATCTTTGCCTATACTTTACTTATTTTCTTAAGTCATTTGGCCCCAGCCCAAGAAAAAAAATGAGGTTAACTCATTTGTCAGAAACCTTATGATCCACAAAAATTTCACTCCCTTCTTCCTGCACACATATTTGTACAACAATCTTTTCATAGGGTTGAGAGTAGGAAAATTAAAAAATGAACAATTAGCAAAATTTTTAAAGGCTCACAACTTTTTTCCGTTTCTTCATGTCTGATCATTATAATGTGATGTTCCCCAGGTTAAAATATGACCTAAGCAAAACACCTAGTTTTTATCTTTCCAGAGCCTATGCTAAGAGGAACATGAGAAGAAAACACACTTGAAAATGTGGTGTGTATTTGCCAAATGATATCTATTAGAGCAGTTTAAAAGGTGAGATCTGCTTGGCTTAAGGCATGCCTTGTCTCCATCTGAGTCATTTTTGCATCTTGTCAATGGGAGATTCTAAGCCCTACCCTTGCCAGCTCACAGGGTGCTCAAAAGAGCGGGACGCACACAGTGGAGAGTGCACTTCAAAGCAGTCAGCATCGGCCCGAAGACAAAGATTTATTTATTTACCTAGTTGATGAAAGTCCACAGACAGATGTGTGCTTTGATTTCCAACTGGATTCTCATTTTACCAAACATGAAAACACAAAGTTATCCTAAAATCGATTCTTCGATTCTGGGATCTTCGAAACTCCTAAGAATTCATTCTCCAATTCTCACCATTCTCCCATTTTAGAAGTGAGTGATTAGAGCCCGCCATGGGTGGCGTGGTGTTCATGACATGGAATAGCCACATGGTATGTTGTGGAGTCATGTGCTGGAGGGTGGGGGGGTGGGGGGTGGAGGGTGGAGGATCAGAAGGGTCCCAAAGGAGCAGTAAGCATTCCTCCAAATTTCTGCTTCAGTACAACTAAAAGTATTTTAAAATTCCACAGAATGTGTCCTGTATTTTCTTACATTTAAAATTTTTATTATAAATTATATAATTGCAAAAGAAGCAGTGTCCAGTATATTAAACTATAACATACTGGGGTACTTTAAAATAAGATGATTGTCTCACTCTAAAAGGGATCCAATGGAACCTAAATACCATAGACATTTATTACCTAACAAACTCTTCCTTATCAGGCCAGTATTTCACCTGCTCTATTTCCCTTGGAGCTGGTATTTTATATCTACTTTACACAAAAATCTTATTTTAGTTCCAATATGCTTTTGTGCTCAACAGGAGGCTTTTATTACTGACACTCCCTCTTATAGTTCAGTAAAAATATATATGAGAATTAAAATTAATATTTGCACATCATTACAACCATGGGCATAGATGCTTAAAAATTTATTCCAGTTGAATTATTATTAGAAATATTAGTAATACATAAGTGAACAGTAAAACATAAAGGTATTAAAATTTTATGAGTAATTATTAACACAAAAATTAAACTTCTATCACAAAAGCATCTCTTAATGAGATGGGTTGGGTTGGGGGACAATTAGATGCTTTAATTAAAGGAACTACTGAATTGTGCCTGCTCCAGTGCCTCACCAGGTTAAGCTCATCCAAGATTTATGATTTTTTTCTTATAAAATATGAAAAGGGGATTATGAACAGGGGAAGTTCAAGACTAAAATCTCCCTTTTGAGTCCATCCTTGGGTAGATCAACTAAGAAGAGTATGAATGTTGAATATCTGGAAAATGATTCCCTTAAACCACTCAGGCATATTCCTTGCAAATGGTCCCATTCAAATGCCTGTTTGCAGGAGTTTGCAGTGGGGAACCTGATGGGAGAAATATCTGATCAAACTCCTTGGAGATATGGCCAGGCTGGGGATTCTGAAGACCAGGTTGGACAGGGTTTTGGGGTCTGCAGAGGCCACAGGATTGGAAAAGGTCAGTTTTCATTCCAATCCCAAAGAAAGGCAATGCCAAAGAATGCTCAAACTACCTCACAATTGTACTCATCTCACACGCTAGTGAAGTAATGCTCAAAATTCTCCAAGCCAGGCTTCAGCAATACGTGAACCGTGAACTTCCAGATGTTCAAGCTGGTTTTAGAAAAGGCAGAGGAACCAGAGATCAAATTGCCAACATCTGCTGGATCATCGAAAAAGCAAGAGAATTCCAGAAAAACATCGATTTCTGCTTTATTGACTATGCCAAAGCCTTTGACTGTGTGGATCACAAGAAACTGTGGAAAATTCTGAAAGAGATGGGAATCCCAGACCACCTGACCTGCCTCTTGAGAAACCTATATGCAGGTCGGGAAGCAACAGTCAGAACTGGACATGGAACAACAGACTGCTTCCAAATAGAAAAAGGAGTACGTCAAGGCTGCATATTGTCACCCTGCTTATTTAACGTCTATGCAGAGTACATCATGAGAAACGCTGGGCTGGAGGAAGCACAAGCTGGAATCAAGACTGCTGGGAGAAATATCAATAACCTCAGATATGCAGATGATACCACCCTTTTGGCAGAAAGTGAGGAGGAACTAAAGAGCCTTTTGTTGAAAGTGAAAGAGGAGAGTGAAAATGTTGGCTTAAAGCTCAACATTCAGAAAACGAAGATCATGGCATCTGGTCCCATCACTTCATGGGAAATAGATGGGGAAACAGTGGGAACAGTGTCAGACTTTATTTTGGGGGGCTCCAAAATCACTGCAGATGGTGATTGCAACCATGAAATTAAGAGACGCTTGCTCCTTGGAAGAAAAGTTATGACCAACCTAGATAGCATATTCAAAAGCAGAGACATTAGTTTGCCAACAAAGGTCCGTCTAGTCAAGGCTATGGTTTTTCCAGTGGTCGTGTATGGCTGTGAGAGTTGAACTGTGAAGAAAGCTGAGCACTGAAGAACTGATGCTTTTTGAACTGTGGTGTTGGAGAAGATTCTTGAGAGTCCCTTGGATTGCAAGGAGATCCAACCAGTCCATCCTAAGGGAGATCAGTCCTGGGTGTTCATTGGAAGAACTGATGCTGAAGTTGAAACTCCAATATTTTGTCCACCTCAAATGAAGGGTTGACTCATTAGAAAAGACCCTGATGCTGGGAGGGATTGGGGGCAGGAGGAGAAGGGGACAACAGAGGATGAGATGGCTGGATGGCATCACCAACTCAATGGACATGAGTTTGGGTGGACTCTGGGAGTTGGTGATAGACAGGGAGGCCTGCTGTGCTGTGATTCATGGGGTCTCAAAGAATCAGACATGACTGAGCGACTGAACTGAACTGAACTCAGGGTCCACCGGAGGTCACTCAGGGCAGCACTCCAGGGCCAAAGGTCAGCGTGAGAAAGGGCAGGTTCAGTGTCACTGAACCAGGGCCAGGCGAGAGGCAAACACAGAAGCCAGGAAAACAAAGTGTGCCCTGGAAAATCATACAGAAAGATTTCATGAGAAAGGGTAGGAGGGGTACAGTGCCGAGTGAGGAAGCTGCTTATTAAGAGGTCAACACTTCTGGCACAGAGATGCACACTCCAAACAAAGTCTGAAACCATACCCTCAGCTCAGCTTCAGTCTAAGCAATTCTTCCTGAAAGTTTTAGGAGCTAGAACCTAATAATTTAAGAGAAGTTGTGATTCTGGTTAATTTTATTGCCTACTTAGACAGATATATGGTGCCCAGAAGTTTGATCAAACTCTAGACTGGATGTTGCTGTCAGTCTTTTTTTAGATAATGCAATTGGCATTTAAATCTACAGACTGTGACTAAATTAAATCACCCTCTATAATGTGGGTGGGCCTTGTCCAATCAGCTGATGGACTAAAGAACCAAGAAAGAGGTTTCCCAGAGAAGAAGAAATTACCTTCAAGAATGTAATACAGACTGAGCTGAGCTCCTTGTGTTATACAGAAGCTTCCCACTAGCTATCTATTTTACCTCTGATAGTGTAAATATGGGTACCCTAATTTGTCCCATGCTTCCTTTCCCCTACCGTGTTCACATATCCATTCTCTACATCTGTGTCTACTCCTGCCCTGCAAATAGATTCATCTTTCTTTCTAGATTCCATGTATACTCTGGTGGGATGGGGGTGGTGGGAGGGAGGCTAACCAGGAAGGGGATATAAGTATACATATAGCTGATCCACTTTATTGTACAGCAGAAACTAACACATCATTGTAAAACAATTACACTCCAAAAATAAAATAGATAAATAAATCAGAAAAAAAAAAAAGGATGCAACATAAACCTTGCTTGCATTTCTAGTCTGCTGGCCTGTGCTGAAGATTTCAGAGTTGTCAACACTAAGTCCTGTGAGCCAACATATGTGTGTGTGTGTGTGTGTGTGTGTGTGTGTATTGTAGATAGATGGATAAGTAGGTAGTCTGCTGATTCTAATACAGGCATCTTGAATTAGAATACTTGATTTCAAACTGTCTGCCAAATGCTAATGATTTGACCTCGGACAAATCAGTGAATCTCTTTAAGTCTCCCTTTTCTCCTCTCAGAAAGGAATCATGCCAACACCCACATCTTTGAACTATTGAAAAGGACAAGTAAGGTCATATATACTCAAATCCTGGCACATAGAAAGTGGTCAGTAAGTGTTAGCATTTATTATCCTTTTTCTTTCCTGTAAAGAAAATATACATGTCTCCTATTGCCATGCACAGGGTTCCTCGAATTTGGCTATCCACGTACTTTCAGAACATGGTGACATTTGTATCTTTAACTCCAGTCTCTCAACCCGGATGATGTTAGTATGAATTTTTTTTAAAAAAGTAAGCACATGGTCTCGCAAAGCAAAACAATAATGATGACATAAAATAAATAAGTAAATCAGTATGATGCATTATTTAAAGTTTCCATTAATATTCATTTGCAACGTGTTCATTCATTTGTCATCTGCTAGCGCAGAGAAGTAGTAGCAGGTGCCATGATTAAAAATATATCATGGAAGGAAAAGTTGAAAGTGAGAAAATCCTCTCCATTCATTAAATGTGTTCTGCCGGTTTGAAAAAAAGAATCAAGCTGCTCTGTTTAGTAGCAGAACATGTCTACTCTGGATAACTCATGCCAAGAAGTACCTTCAGAACCATTGTCCTGGACTTCCCTGCTCATCCAGTAGTAACGAATCCGCCTGCCAGTTCAGAGGGCACGGGTTCAATCCCTGTTCCAGACAGAGTCCACATGCCATGGAGCAACTAAGCCTGCAAGCCACAACTACCACAAGCCCACACACCCTCGAGCCCAGGCTCTTCAACAGGAGAAGCCACCAGTATCAGAGGCCCACATACCACAACTAGAGAAACTCTGTGTGCAGCAACGAAGACCCAGGGCCGCAAATAATAACACTAATGAAGAAAGAACCATTGTCCACCTCCATCAGATACCACTTCCTTCTAGATACATCCCCTGATACTCCAGACAAGGCTGGTATTCATACTGTATGAAGACTACCTTCACAGTATTCATCTCACCTGTGATAACCTAATTGTGGCTGTAATAATTTATTTTATGTCTATCTTCCCCACTAGACAATGACTTCCATATTCTTACTTCTTTTATTTGAAGAGCTCCACAGTGTACCTGAGTATTCGATAAATATCTTACAAATGCATGAAGCATGCATGAACCAACTTGCTTGACTTCCAAATTACCTCCAGTTGTATTTAATCACATGTGATCCCCCCAGGCGTGTCACTCTTACTCCATCTCCATCAATTTCCTCAGAAATTCCCTCTAAGTTCCTTCTGATATACTCTAGCATCCCTCTATGCTTGGGGAGCTATTAGTGTGAATTATCTTCAGAGTTTGCTGCAAGCTTCTGCCTTCATCAAGGGTAGACTGCTGCACCTTCAACCATATCCATGACTCTATCCTCTGAAGTTCATTTTCTCCTCCAGGTCAGACAGCTGAAGTCAAAGTGCCCAGAGTCCTCCTCATGCATTTGCTGAAAATTGCTATTAACATAACTGTGATGAGTCATAGTTAGACACACAATTGGCCATCCCATTTTCCCCCACACATGACAATTGCTAACTTCAATTAAGGACAGTAGCTCAGCTATCATTTTTCTGGACCTGAAAATGACTGGCTTGCTGATATCTAGCAACAATTTTAGGAATATGGACTCTAATTTTGTCAAGTGTCAGTTGGCTGTCATTAGCCATGCTTCCACTCCACTCTGTAAGACTATGAACTATAGTAGATTTCTTTGAAAGGGCAAAAGGGTTAGTAATAAGAGCTTTTAGTGGCGTGCTAGCCATTCAGTCTTTTCTGAGGTTTGGCTACTTGGCTTTTGGAAGAATTATAGGATTTTTATCTCAGTGAAAGGAAATTTCTCTCACTTCCACTGTGAAATACGGTATGATTATATATGACGGCATCTATTCGTGTACTTAGCAACACTACCAGCCGTTATAAATTCACTGGTGTTGCACTCACTCCAGGTGCCCTTAAAGTGTCATTGTTGAATTAGGATAAAAACGGACGGCCATTTAAATGGTCAAACAAGAGAATAGGAAACTAATCAAGCTAACCCCTAAAGGGGTATGTGGAAGCAATACGTAAAGGAGTTAAAGTTTCTGCTTAATTTTTCAACTGTGGTTCATCCCTGCTCTCCTGACAGTGGGATTGCCTGATGCTCTTAGTCCCTCACTTAACATTTTTACATTTAAACAGTGGCTCATGTCTCCAGCAGGCATGTCTCAACCAGTATCAAAAGTCTGTTTCAAGAACAATTATGCATTTGTTTCACTGAATCTAAAGGCAGATACTACGTGTTAATTTAATTGGGAGATTGGGGTTGATATATATATACACTATCATGTGTAAAACAGATAACTAGTGGGTACCTACAGCCCGGCACAGGGATCTCAGCTCCGTGCTCTGTGATGACCCAGCGGGGTGGGATGCGAAGGTGGGTGGGAGGTTCCAGGAGAGGGGATATATGTGTACATGTAGCGGATTGACTTATTGTACAGCAAGAAACTAACACAACATTGTAAGGCAATTACACTCCAATTTTTAAAAAGGCACACCTTAAACGTACACAATGTTCTATGTCTATTGTATCTCAGTAAAGTTGGGGAAAAATAATAGATAAAAAGTGGTGTCAAAAACATCAGCATTTACATTTTTGACCAGGAGTGGTAATATCTGGAATGAGTTTTTTGTTTTTGTTTCCACAATCAGACAACACAACTGGTATGGAGGATGTCATAGGAAGTGAAATCTGCTCATACACAGAGTGGATCCCTCGTGTTTTCTGGATCTTTCTCATGAGTGAGGTCACAGCCCTTGCATCACTGGAGCTGAAGCCTGGGAAGGTGACCCTGACGGAGCGTGGGGTCCGGGTCCACATCTCCAGACACGCTCACTGCTGTCACCTCCCGCGTGCCTCTCTGGGACACATAGGCTGAAAGCCTAGTCCTCGGATAGGTTTCAAAAATTCATGTTTCATACGAGGAAAAATAGGTGCCCCTCTAAGAAAACTTAGTTCTCTAAGTTTTCCGACTTATTTTCCTAAGAAGGAAAGAGCTGTAGACAAGTCCAAACACCACATATGTAGGTTACTATCCAGGTCTCCTATATTTATTAATTGCAAAAAAAAAGAAAAAGAAAAAAATAGGCAAATTCTGGAAGCAAAGTTTTGTTAACCCTTCAGGGGCAATTTCTCATTCTTTCTTCTCAGAACTTCTTCCGGCCGAAGATCACACAGGTAGAGCCACAACATAGGGGAGACTGGGAGAGTCCAGGGCAGAGCTTAAAATAAAGCACCTTCCCACCTCAAACAGATGGTGTAGTCCTGGGAACAGGCTCCATTCCTTACTCATGTCTGCCTTCCCTGGAATTACTTACGCTAGTCAAACCCAGATACTCCTTTCAGGGAAAATGGTTACATGAATAAATACTTATTCAATGGACAATTAAGAAAATCAATCTAATCAAGTCTTTACATAAGTAAAGATACTCTTGGGAATTACCTGGGGTCCAGTGGTTTGGGCCCCAAGCTTCCACTGCAAGGAGCACAGATTTAGTCCCTGGTTTGGGAACAAGATCACACAAGCTGTGTGGTATGGCAAAAAAAAAGAAAAAAAGATGCTCCAGATGGGAAGTCCCTTTGGCTAACTCAGTTCAGTTCAGTCACTCAGTTGTGTCTGACTCTGCAACCCCATGGATCCCAGCACTCCAGGCCTCCCTGTCCATCACCAACTCCTGGAATTTACTCAAACTCATGTCCATACAGTCAGTGACAGCATCCAACCCTCTCATCCTCTGTCTTCCCCTTCTGCCTTTAATCTTTCCCAGCATCAGGGTCTTTTCCAAAAGAAATTTGCGTGTTTCTGCATGCTTCTATCTTGTGCACAGGAAGCCTGTGGTTCCAATTACCAGTAATTCTGAAATGTCATACTCAGCACATAGACAAAGGCAATGAAAGAGCTTGTTTCAAATCTCAGGTAAGAGTATGACAGGCAGAGATTGAAAGATACTTGAATTTATTTTGCCCAGTGGTATGTCTCAAGTTCCCTGGCATGGAGAGTCCTGATTTCAAATATTTTGCTCCATGAAGCCCCATTCAGACTTTCATACCTATCCAAGTAGTAATATGATTTCAGTTTAGTTAATCTCCAACTCAAAAGTGTTTTCAGATCTTTGTCAAAGATGTTTCTAAATAAAATTTCTTCTAATTCTGGTTATACAATTAAAATGGAAACAAGAAAAAAAACAAAATTAAAAGTCAATACAACTGAGTTTTTAAAACATTTTACCAAATTATACAAAAAGACAGGTCCAAAATTATTAAATACCCAATGTTTAGAAGTTCATTTTCCCCAACTGTGACATGAAATATATCAGCATATTGATCAGCTATCAATATTTTTAAATGACAAGCTTGTTCATATTTAACTGGTAGACTCTTACCCTCATTTGGGTGCTGAATACATTCCCTTCAATTCGGTTCAGTCACTCAGTTATGTCTGATTCTTTGTGACCTCATGAACTGCAGCATGCCAGGCCTCCCTGTCCATCACCAGTTCCCAGAATTTACTCAAACTCATGTCTATTGAGTCAGTGATGCCATCCAACCATCTCATCCTCTGTCATCCCCTCTCCTCCTCCCTTCAATCTTTCCCAGCATCAGGGTCTTTTCCAACGAGTCAGTTCTTCGCATCAGGTGGCCAAAGTATTGGAGCTTCAGCTTCAACATCAGTCCTTCTAGGACTGATTTCCTTTAGAATGGACTGGTTGAATTTCCTTGCAGCCCAAGGGACTCTCAAGAGTCTTCTCCAACACCACAGTTCAAAAGCATCAATTCTTCGGCACTCAGCTTTTGTCACAGTCCAACTCTCACATCCATACATGATCACTGGAAAAACCATAGCTTTGACTAGATGGACCTTTGTTGGCAAAGTAATGTCTCTGGTTTTAATAAACTGACTAGGTTTGTCATAAGTTTTCTTCCAAGGAATAAACGTCTTTGAATTTCATGGCTGCAGTCACCATCTGCAGTGATTTTGGAGCCCGCGAAAATAAAGTCAGCCACTGTTTCCATTGTTTCCCCATCTATTTGTCATGAAGTGATGGGACTAGATGCCATGATCTTAGTTTTCTGAATGTTGAGTTTTAAGCCAACTTTTTCACTCTCCTTTTTCACTTTCATCAAGAGGCTCTTCTTCGTTTTCTGCCATAAGGGTGGTGTCATCTGCAAATCCAAGGTTATTAATATTTCTCCTGGCAATCTTGATTCCAGCTTGTGCTTCATGCAGTCCAGCATTTCTCATGATGTATTCTGCATATAAATTATGTACTCATATGTACTCTGCAAATAAGCAGGTTGACAATATATAGCCTTGAGGTACTCCTTTCCTGATTTGGAACCAGTCTGTTGTTCCATGTCCAGTTCTAACTGTTGCTTCTTGACCTACACACAGATTTCTCAGGATGCAGTTCAGGTGGTCTGGTATTCCCATCTCTTGAAGAATTTTCCACAGTTTGTTGTGATCCACACAGTCAAAGGCGTTGGCATAATCAATAAAGCAGAAGTAGATGTTTTTCTGGAAATTTCTTGCTAACTAGGGCTTTATAATCATTATAAATGATTATAGAATGTGTGCCATTCTAAGTTGCTTCAGTTATGTCCAACTCTGTGCAACCCTATGGACTACAGACTGCCAGGCTCCTGGGTCCATGGGATTCTCCAGGCAGGAGTACAGGAAGGGATCTTCCCAACCCAGAGGTCAAACCAGAGTCTCTTGCATCTAACCTGCATTGACAGGCGGGTTCTTTATCATTGGCACCACCTGGGAAGCCCAATCATCATTATATCTGTGATCTATGGCCTCAGCAACCAGAGGTAAGATATTCCCAGGTGGCTCAGTGATAAAGAATCTGTCTGCCAATGCAGAAGACAGAGAAGACTCAGATTTGACCCCTGAGTCAGGAAGATCCCCTAGAGGGGGAATTGGCAACCCACTCCAGTATTCTTGCCTGGGAAATCCCATGGACAGAGGAGCTTGGTGGGCTACAGTCCATGGGGTCGCAAAGAGTCAGACACAGTAGAGCAACTGAGCATGCTCACATGCAACCTGGGGTAAAGCACAAACACAAAACCCAGTGGCTTAAGGAAATAGTTACCTAGCTCACAGGTCTGAGGTGGGCTCAGCTGTCTTTCTGCTCCCAGCTGGGCTCCCCCCAAAGCTGCAGCCAACTGAGTGTGACCCAGGGGATGCAGAGTAGAACAGCTCTGCCTGCCCAGTGTTTCCTGGTCATGGCTAAGCTATCATTTCTCTCCCACAGCAGGCAATCTGAGCTCAGTTTCATTCCAGGGTGGCTTTTCAAGACAGTGAATAGAAACTGGCAAGTGCTCCTGAGGCCAGGCTCCGGGTCAGTACACTGTTACCTCTGCTGCATCCTCTTGACCAGAGCACATTGCAAGGCTGGTCCAGATGCATGGAGTGAGAAAGAAAAACCACCTCTGGATGCAGGGCTTGGAAAGGGCATGGATGCTGGCTAGGCTTTGAGGAAATGTGGCTACTTTTCAATCTTCCACACTGTTATGGACAGAACTGTGCCCCCTACCTCCTTCGAAATCCATATGTTGAATCTGCAACCTTCACCCCCACCCCAGTACCATGGAAAGTAACCTTGGAAATAGGGCCTTTGCAGAGGTAATTAAGTTTAAATGAAGCTCTTTGGTGGTCCGAATCCAACCTGACTAGTGTTCTTGTAAGAAGGAGAGCTAAGGACTCAGAGTGGGGTAGGTGCACAGAGGGATGACCATGTGAGGACCACAGAGAAGCCACCATCTACCAGCCGAGAAGAGACCAAACCTACAGACAGCTCAGTCTCATACTTCTTGTCTCCAGGACTCTGAGGAAATTAACTTCTGCTGTTCAAGCCATCCAGTGTTATGGAGGCCCTCGCCGAGGAATACACGCTTAAAGGAAGGTGTATGTCAGTTCAGTCGCTCAGTCATGTCCAACTCTTTGTAACCCCATGGACTGCAGCATTTCAGGCCTCCCTGTCCATCACCAACTCCCAGAACTTACCCAAACTCATGTCCATTGAGTGGGTGATGCCATCCAACCATCTCATCCTCTGTCGTCCCCTTCTCCTCCTGCCCTCAGTCTTTCCCAGCATCAGGGTCTTTTCCAATGAGTCAGTTTGAAAGGAAAGTGTATATGTGGAACAATAACAGAGTAGTAGACATTCCAACTGTGTGGTGAAACTAGTGTTCTCTCTGGAAATAGAACTCGGAGAGTAAACACTGTAACGGGAAAGAAAACAGCATGTGAGGAGAGATAGATAATCTTGCATCCAACACGCCCCACAAGAAACCCAAGGCAGTTTAAGAAATGAGCACAGAGAAGGGCAGGAATACTTACTGGTTTTAGTACTTTATCTGGCACTTATAAAACTTTGGTTTCCACATTGGGTATATAGATGAGTGGTGAGTATTTAATGGGCTATATTTCTATGTGTCTTAAACTCTAAATAAATAATTTATATATCCCCCCCAGACATGGTTGTGAGCCTTCCCAGGTGGCACTAGTGGTAAAGAACCCACCTGCCAATGCAAGAGACATAAGAGGCCAGGGTTTTATCCCCAGGTCAGGAGGATCCCCTGGAGGAGGGCACGGCAACCCACTCCAGTATTCTTGCTTGGAGAATCCCATGGACAGAGAAACCTGGTAGGCTACCGTCCATGGGGTCGCAAAGAGTTGGACACGACTGAGTGACTTACAAGCAAGAAGCAGATGCAGTTGCAACAATACTTCATAGAACAGATAACAGATTTCTTTTCCCAGTGGCATATTGATCAGGATTGCAGTTTCTGCCGTGGCATCAAATAAACTTGAAATCTTAATGTGAGTCTATAATAAAATTTTATTATTATTCACATTGGCCCAAAATGCATCAAAGGACGCTTCCCTTATCTGTGGCCATGCCACCTGGCCTTTGTTGTGCTGAAGCAGCAGAGGAGAGATGCAAAAAGGGGCATAAAACAAAGGGAGAGGAACACAAAACATGTGGCAGATCATGTCTCCTAATTTTTATAATATTATCATAAAAAGGCTGTCTTATTTGTTTGTGTCTGTGTTCTTGATAGACATGGGATGTAGCGATAACCCATTTAGGTTGCCTCTGCCATGTGGGAAGAAGATATTAGAAGACAGAAGAGACCTTGGCTATAGCGCTGCCCTCCAAGCTAACAGCTGCCCAGTGGCTCGAGTGTGGACAGGGCTGGATATAAGGGGGAATGTCCAGCCCAGGGCCCCCACTAGAAAACACCTGTTATTTCCACTGCCCTCCTCTCCTTCCTCCATCTAAGCTTAGTGGAGGGGCCTCATGCTATTGCAAGGGGCAAAAATAGAAGAAGACTAATTGTTTGAGAGGTTTCTGCATACAGGGAAACATATTTTGGTCCCAGTGTTACCACACTGGTTCAAGGTCAGTTGCTTCCAATGTCTACCATCAGCTGTGGCCTCATCTTTCATTAAATGTGAATGACCAAGGGAGGGACAGTATGATGGTACCGCCTAAATCATCCCTCCCCCTTGCACCTCATTGTGACCATGGCAGACGCCCACGTGAGGGCCACAAGTCATTCATCCAGGCAAACAAAGGAGCATCCAGATTTATGAATGTGAAGTCATGTAACAAGTTACAGATCCTGGGTTCAAAGCTTCAATAGTATGCACACAGTTAATCCTTGAGGCAACACGACAAAGCAGGTTTCCCAACTGTTACATTACAGGTGCAATACGGTGCCTCGTAAAAGAGCCAGAGCTAGGATGCTAAGGAACTCTGCCTGACATGTGTCCTTTCTGCTAGAATATTTACAAAGCTACTACCATGTTGTGACAATTCAGTCACAAATGTGGCAAAAACAAGGAAGGGAGCTTTTATAATCAGTCCTCTCCTTCAAACTTGACATGTCCTTGCATACTTTGAACAAACCACAACCTTTGCATCACAGGAGCAAGTGAGTCCATCATTATATTGAGTTCACTACCACTTCCCTGAACTGAGCCTAATTCACCATTTATTCCAGAAAGCACCAATTTGCTAGAGTACAATCTCCTTCAAGACATCCTCCCTGTTCAATTATGGCCAGCCAGTGACTAGGTCCAGATTAGTAGGCAGACCGAGTGACTCATGCCTGCAGCATTCATGATGATAAGGATAGCTGTGTTCAAGGGAAGAACAAGATTTATGGATCTCCTTACTGATATGATTTACTGAAAGTCGGCTTTTATTACCTATGAGCCAGCCGAGGACATGTGCTGGGTGCATTCCAGAAAAATGCCTGGGGTATAGCTCTGTGGGCAGCTGCTAGCAGCAAGGAATAAGAAAGGGAGAGAAATAGAGAAATGGTTTCACAGATGAGACACTTGTCAAAAATTCTGGGGCTCCAGTCCTCCAGGAACACCTGTGATGAGGAGCTTAAGGGGAAAAAAAGCACCGATTTCAGGCAATGAACATTTGGAGACCTTGTCAGGCTAACTGCTGAGTGTACAAGACTGAGTTATGGGTGGGCCGATAATGGTAAAGAAATAAAGATTGATTTGCTCCAGAACATGTTTGGAGAGTAGTGGCGGCAATGGAGAAAATAGGGGAGGGATATCGTGGATTCTGAGAAAAGTCTTGTCTGGAGATACATACTCAGGATAGGTCTGGGAACAAGAAGATGATGAGAAAATTCATAATTATGCAAATTACTGTCACGTAGATGTGGACAGATTGCAACGGATGCTGTGATGTCTGCACTCCAAGCGACTACACATGTATGGCTGTATTTGCTGTTGTTGCTGCTGCTAAGTCACTTCAGTCGTGTCCGACTCTGTGCGACCCCATAGACGGCAGCCCACCAGGCTCCCCTGTCCTTGGGATTCTCCAGGCAAGAACACTGGAGTGGGTTGCCATTTCCTTCTCCAATGTATAAAAGTGAAAAGTGAAGTCTCTCAGTCGTGTCCGACTCTTAGCGACCCCATGGACTGCAGCCTACCAGGCTCCTCTGTCCATGGGATTTTCCAGGCAAGAGTACTGGAGTGGGTTGTCATTGCCTTCTCCATACGGCTGTATTAACCCTGTGTTAATCTATGCCCAGGGCTCTACTAAGTACCACAAATGTAGAAAGAAACTTAAGATTCAAGCCACTTTCTTGGAAGATAGGGTGATAGCACTTCTGAAAAAAAAGGTATGCAAAGCTAACAAGCAGTGACAGAGCCCTGATAATACACCATGCAGGGACCCGGACTACTTTCTCCCGCTCAGTGAAAGCGAAGTCCCTCAGTTGTGTCTGACTCTTTGCGACCCCATGGACTGTAGACTACCAGGCTCCTCTGTCCATGGGATTTTCCAGGCGAGAGTACTGGAGTGGGTTGCCATTTCCTTCTCCAGGGGATCTTCCCAACCCAGGGGTCGAACCCGGGTCTCCTGCATTGCAAGCAGATGCTTTACCGTCCTTATCTCAGTTGACACCTCCTTGGAGAAATCAGGAAAGACCTTGAAAAGGTGTCATTCCACATAACAATGTGACTTCCTTCTAAAACAAACAGCTTAATTATTTCATACTGATCACTTTTCTGCTTATTGTCTTTCTCCCTAGACGTTACACTGTAAGTTGGCTGTGAGCAAAGACATTATATTGCAAACGATAGATGCTTTATAAGTATCTACTGAATTGTCTGCTCTATTCATTCATTCATTCAAAAATATTTACTAAATGACTACCATATTCAGGCTTCCTTGGTGGTTCAGACGGTAAAGAATCTGCCTTTAATGTGGGTGACCCAGGTTCGATCCCTAGGTTGGGAAGATCCCCTGGAGAAAGGAGTGGCAAACCACTCCAGTATTCTGGCCTAGAGAATTCCATGGACAGAGGGGCCTGGCAGGCTACAGTCCATGGGGTCGCAAAGAGTTGGACACACCATATTCTAGGTGCTAAAAAATATATACACTCAACGGCGATATGTGTTAAGGAAGAGAATATGAGGAGAGAATGAAGGTGCTGAGTGGCTATTTTAATCTGGGGAATCAGGGGCTGTCTGTGATGCTTGAGCTGGTACAGTATAATAAGAAGAGCCTGCCATTCGGATATCAGAAAGAACACTGGCAGAAGAAAGTGGTAACCAAAACAACCTGAGCAAGGAGTGATGTTTACCTGTTTGAGGAATAGGAAAAACTAGCACAACTAGAGCTGAGTTGATTCACTTATTTGCTTATCTATTCATTTCTTCATGTACTTATTCTTTTGATAACACAGGTCTCTGCACCAGGTACCGGAAACACAGACACATAAAACATTCACTCTGCTTCTTCCCTAACAGCTGGCAGCCTAATGACATAGCTCAGAGGTTCAGAGAGAGCAGGACACGGTGGGTCTGAAGACCCTGGGCATCCCTGAGACATTTTTGGGAGTCCCAGCAGTCATAGCTGCTTTCATAAGACATTAAATGTCAGGCCCCTTACAGTGTTCACATTCACAACGGGGGCTTCAAAGTCACGGTGACAAAAACTGCTGGCATTTTAGCCTGAATGAGGGCATTTGCACACACTGTATCTGTGAACATTGAAAAAATAGTGACAATTAAAAAAAAAAAGATATACTTTAGAAGCTACTTGATTAATCAGTAAAGTTATTTTGCTAAATTTATCTTTGATTTCATTTCTTTCAAAAATTCTCTATGAAGAAATGAGAAGAGGCATAAGTGCTTCTGCTACATATGGAACCACAAAGGTCGTCTCCAGGAAATCATTTTGTGATTATTTGTTACTAGTCTCTTCCTTTTTTTTTTTTTATACAACACTGCATTTACCTAACAGAACCTCTACCTGCAAACTTTAATTGCAGAGCTTGAATGTCAGACATATTCTTTAAAATGAGCAGCACCAGCCTGTCACTTCAGGAAAATCAATTGGCAATGTTTGTTGCCAAATATAAAGTTCAAGCTCTCAAGAGAAAAATTATAATTTTGGAAAACTCAACTCTGCCACTGTGATTCTGACAGCTTCCCAATAAGTAGAGAATTTTCTGATGAAATACGTGGTGAAAATAGTGTATAATAAAATGTGTTAATAGTTGCAAGAACTGTGCAATTCAAGTGAGTCAACAATTTTTCAAATGATCAATGTAAGATGTTACAAAATCATGGATGGGGAAAAGACGCACAGTATGAAGACAGAACAATGAATTGCAATGTGCAGTGGTATGGACATTTGTACAAAATAAATCTTTCCACGTTTACCCAGAAAAGTTATTAAAATACCCTTTGTTTTCCCAACTACATGTCTGTATATTGCAACAGATTAAATACAAAAGCAAGTACCAAACACCTCTTCTGTGATGAGACATTAAGGAGATATATAATATTATACATAAAACAGTGTCACTCTTCTTGACAATTCTATACCTTGAAAGACCTGTCATTTTTCATTCAAAAATTGTGTTTATGTTAACATGCAATAGATTTTTATTTTAAAACATTATATAATAAAATTTTTAAAATATATCAGTTTTAACTACTAATGTGGTATATATTGATAGATATAATCCACAGAAACAAGACACAAAGGATACCAAAGATCAATATACTTGAGAACAATTGCTCTGAGGTATAGTGAGAGAAAAAAAAGTCAAAACTGTATAAAGTTAAAAGTATATGAAATTTCTAATTGCTCAAATTCTTAAGCAAATATGATAATGAAAGTTATTCCCAGTATATAGGTTTTAAAATAATATTTCTTCTAAAGATAACCCCAAAATTCACAAATTTTCCTAATATGAAAGATGCTTTATCAGCAGATATATCATACATGATTTCACTAGAAAACATTTCAAAACATCAATTTTCAAGGCTCTATCCTGAGAAATTTATATGTATTAACTTAATTCTTAAATCAATCTTGTGAAAATATACAATTATTTTCATTTATTTAGATGAATAATTTAAACTAAAAAAACATGAAGCAATTTCTCTAAGTTTTCCCTGTAGTCAGTAGTAGATGCACTGAGGCAGTGGACTCCAGAATCTACCACACAGCTAGAGAGTTTATCCACAGAATATAGCAAACAACAGCATGTCACATTCATATACCTTCTTTTAAAAATGCAGTTTTTGCAGGCAGGTTGACATTAGGAGTTACAGACAAGGCAGCCACTCTGCAGATGTTTAAAGACTGAATTTCTTTGATTGCCTGGAACTTCTCCTGTGATATTCACCCACCATTCATCACTGTGTCTGCCCTACACCTCTCTCTCTCTCTCTCTCTCTCTCACACACACACACACACACACACACACACACATGCCCGGAAGCAGAGGGTTACTCCTCTCTTCCTGTAAAACATTAAATCCATACATTTGTTATGCACGACCTATTAGATATTTCCCAATAAAGGAACATAATTCTCTTCTCCAAGCACCACTGGAATTTTCATCCTTAGTCTCATTATGCTTTAGTCTTCTGATGGATGAGCAACCCGAGTGTTTAACAGTAATGGAGTCTGTGATGGCATCTGCAGATGGGCGAGCCGGGTCCCTCAGATCTGGCTGTCTCCCTCCTAGAATTACCCTAGTGTTTGAACTCTTGGCCAATTACCCGTAAGCCTTCTGCCCTCGCCTCCCAAGCGCTGCCCAGGTGGCTTTGATTTGGGCGCACTCAATTTATCAAAACAGTTTGTTATGTTAAAAACCTATTTGATGTCAAAGAAGCCATATGACCCTTTTTATGTGTAGTTTTCCTGGAATAAGAAATCACTTTGCCCATTTTAAACCAAGTTGGGGTCTAAAGAGACTTGAACCCGTGCTACATTCATAAACCAATGAGAAAATTGGACTTAGAAACACACAGCCTCCCATTTCTGGAATCACAGGGTGTTAGGAACAGTGGGGTCTTCTGCCGGGTGTGACCTTCTTCCTCAGCCTGCCTCAGGTCCACTTGGGGGTCTGGTTACAAAGACAGCTGTCTGAGCTCCACTCCTGAGAGTCTGACTCAGCGAAGTCCTGACTTGGGACCCGGGAGTCTGAATTTTCACAAGGATGCCTGGTGATTCCGGTGCAAAGCTTTAGACCATGATCTGAAAAGCAATGTTTTTCACCATCCACATCCTGTCCTGAGAATAATGTCCACTAAATGTTCCAGTCATCCTTTCCTCCCACCTCACCCCGCACATGTGAATTCTGAGTTTTGTATGGGGTTCCATGCCTGCAGACCTGCCTTACTACGGTGCAACAAACACTCACTAAGGATCCCAATCATGGAGCTCCACATGTGAGTTCCTTCTAAACTTCAGACCTGGTTGCTGGAGTGTCTGGTTCTCTCAGAGGCCCTTTAGGTTAAAGTTTGAAGGTTTCTGTGCCTATAGTGTGCTGCTACTGTGGGGTCTGTAGAATGATTCCTGATCCAGAGGAGAGCCATATCTGATTAAAGATGATCCTGGTAATCACAACCCTCCTTGCCAGGGAACCAAGCTACAGCCCAGCATGGATGAACTAGGCTACAGCCCAGAGTGGATGCCATTCTTCAAGCCATCAGAGTGGGTTCCGTAATGAGCACATACACGGATCATGGCAAATCCAATGAGAAGAAATGTGTCATAAGAAGGAGTCACCAATGTCTCTTCAGATGGATGCTCTGTTGGTGCCCTGATAGCCAGCACTGCTGCAGCCACTTACGGAGGCAAACACCTACAGAGTCTAAAGGTGAGTCAAGATAATGACGAGACATAGAACAGCTTTTCTTACCTATAGACTTCCAGTTACTGTGGACAATTTGCTTACTGCTGAGACTCTTAACTGGATTTCTGGTTGGAGTTCCCTTTTCTGTTAGCATTGAAGGCATCCAACTGAAACAGATAATGCTATGGTGGTCTGAATGTTTCAGTTCAGTCACTCAGTCGTGTTCGACTCTTTACCAACCCATGGACTGTAGCATACCAGGCTTCCCTGTCCATCGCCAACTCCTGGAGCCTGCTCAAACTCATGTCCATTGAGTTAGTGATGCCATCCAACCATCTCATCCTCTGTCATCCCCTTCTCCTCCTGCCCTCAATCTTTCCCAGCATCAAGGTCTTTTCAAATAAGTCAATTCTTCGCATCACGTGACCAAAGTATTGGAGCTTCAGCTTCAACATCGTCCTTCCAATGAATATTCATGACTGACTTCCTTTAGGATTGACTGGTTTGATCTCCTTGCAGTCCAAGGGACTCTCAAGAATCTTCTCCAACACCACAGTTCAAAGCTATCAATTCTTCAGCCCTCAGCTTTCTTTATGGTCCAACTCTCACATCCATACATGACCACAGGAAAAAACAGCTTTGACTACGGGGACATTTGTCGGCAAAGTAATATCTCTGCTTTTTAAAATGCCGTCTAGCTTGGTCATAACTTTTCTTCTGAGGAGCAAGCATCTTTTAATTTCGTGGCTGCAGTCACCATCTGAATGTATGTGTCCTTCCAAATCCATATGTTTGTATCCAGGTGATGTTTTAGGAGATAGAGCCATTGGGAGATGATTAGGTCATGAGTGGAACTAGTTTCCAAGAAGAAGTAAAGAGCCTCTTGGTGAAAGTGAAAGAGGAGAGTGAAAAAGTTGGCTTAAAACTCAGCATTCAAAAAACTAAGATCATGGCATCCAGTCCCATCACTTCATGGCAGATAGATGGGGAAACAATGGAAACAGTGACAGACTTTATTTTAGGGGGCTCCAAAATCACTGCAGATGGTGACTGCAGCCATGAAATTAAAAGACGCTTGCTCCTTGGAAGAAAAACTATGACCAGCCTAGACAGCATATTAGAAAGCAGAGATATTATTTTGCCTACAAATATCCCTCTAGTCAAAGCGATGGTTTTTCCAGTAGTCATGTATGGATGTGAACGTTGGACAATAAAGAAAGCTGGGTGCTGAAGAATTGATGCTTTTTAACTGTGGCGTTGGAGAAGACTCTTGAGAGTTCCTTGGACTGCAAGAGATCCAACCAGTCCGTCCTAAAGGAAATCAGTCCTGAATATTCATTGGAAGGACTTATGTTGAAGCTAAAGCTCCAATACTTTGGCCACCTAATGAGAAAAACTGACTCATTTGAAAAGACCCTGATGCTGGGAAAGGTTGAAGGCAGGAAGAGAAGGGGATGACAGAAGATGAGATGGTTGGAGGGCATCATCGACTCAATGGACATGAATTTGAGCAAGCTCCAGGAGTTGGTAATGGACAGGGAGGCCTGGCCTGCTGCAGTCCATGGGGTCACTCCATGGGGTCACAATGAGTCGGACATGACTGAGCAACTGAACTGAACTGAAATGAGCAGACTCCCATGTCATCCCACCAGGTAAGGAGACAAGTCTGCTCTTTGCCATTGAGAACCCTCAGATAACCAGGCTTCCAGTCTGATCTCAGACTTACAGCCTCTAAAACTATGAGAAATAAATTTGTGTTGTTTATAAACCATCCAGTCTGTGGTATATTGTTATAGCTGCTGAAACAGACTACACAGAGAATACAAATGAACAGCAATGTGTTGAAGCTGCCTGGGGCTACTACTGCTGCTGCTGCTGCTAAGTCACTTCAGTCGTGTCCGACTCTGTGCGACCCCAGAGATGGCAGCCCACCAGGCTCCCCTGTCCCTGGGATTCTCCAGGCAAGAATACTGGAGTGGGTTGCCATTTCCTTCTCCAATGCATGAAAGTGAAAAGTGAAAGTGAAGTCGCTCAGTCGTGTCTGACTCTTAGCGACCCCATGGACTGCAGCCTACCAGGCTCCTCCGTCCATGGGATTTTCCAGGCAAGAGTACTGGAGTGGGCTGCCATTGCCTTCTCCTGGGCTACTACTGAATATGTATATGTATGTATTTAGCTATACAAGTGCCAGTACCTCAGTCGTGTCCTTTTCGTTGTGACCCATGGATTGTAGCCCTCCAAGATCCTCCTTCCATGGAATTCTCCAGGCAAGAATACTAGAGTGAGTTGCCATGCCCTCCTCCAGCGGATCTTCCCAACCCAAGGAATGAACCTCAGTCTCATGCATTGCAGGCAGATTCTTTACTGTCTGAGCCACCAGAGTATGTATATCTATGCACCATATGTGTAGTATATGGTTTATATATGCTGTGTATGTTGGTATATATCACCAGAATTTATCAGTAGACTTCCAGGTAAAATTTAATTTCTGCTTTTCTTGTATTCTTAAAATGAATAAATAATATGGTTCAATTTTAAGAAAACTTCAAGTATTGACCAAAAGCATGGCAAATAAAATTTAAACATTTTACACTTGAAATTCAAATATCCCCTAAGGAAATTAGAAAAAAAATTTTTTTTGGTGTGAACTGTATTTTTTACTGAAGCAATTTTGATTTATAACTTGATATAAGCTTTATGTGTGCAGCATTGTTTTTACTTCTGTATGCATGTGTCTACTCTGTAAACCCCGCCCCATGTCCACCACGAAGCGTGTAATTTCTATCCAACACCGTGAAGCTGATTCCCTTTACCCATTTTGCAGCCCTGTTTCTCCTCTGGTAACCACAGCCCTGCTCTCTGTATCTATACATTTGTTAGAAAATGCACTTTAAGGGGCCACTGCAAGGAGATCAAACCAGTCCATCCTAAAGGAAATCAGTCCTGAATATTCATTGGAAGGACTGATGCTGAAGCTGAAGCTCCAATACTTTGGCCACCTGATTCGAGGAACCAACTCAGTGGAAAAGACCCTGATACTGGGAAAGATTGAAGGCAGGAGGAGAAGAGGATGATAGAGGATGAGATGGTTGGATGGCATCACCAACTCAATGGACATGAGTTTGAGCAAGTTCTGGGAGTTGGTGATGGACAGGGAGGCCTGGCCTGCTGCAGTCCATGGGGTCACAAAGAGTCGGACATGACTGAACAACTGAACAAGGAGCTGGTATACATGCCCTAGGATCACCCTAATGAGCAAGTGAGGAGTTGACACCCACTGAGACCATTGCTAAGAAGGGATAGTTTACCTACTTTTTTCACCATCTTAGCTTTACCTGAAGAGGTGCCCCTCTCCAGGTTTAGGCAAAACACTGAAGGGCTTTACAAAATTTATATCCTGCCCCCACTCCAGAAAATACTCATATAATCACCCTCTTCTGGAGGGTGATCCCTGATACTCTACATGTGAATGGAGACTAAGTAGAAAAGGTAAGCAAATAAACAAAAACCTATAATTTGCAACAGTGCTCCTTTAAAATCCTATTGATCTCTTTCATTGATTACTCATTTTTTTCCCTTACTCTCCTATATTTTTATCACCTCAGTCTTTGTTGTTTTTTGTTTGTTTATTTTTTAAGCCTAGGTGCATAATGAAACCATCTTGGGAGTTTTTAAAATACTAATGCAGGGCCTCACTCCAGAACAAGAATTTAGAGGTTCTGGTGTGGAAGGTGGGCATCCTGTTTAAATGTCAATGTACGGCAAAAACCACTACAATATTGTAATTAGCCTCCAGTTAAAATAAATAAGTTAACTTAAAAAGATAAAATAAAGATCGCCCCGGTGACCCACTAGCTGCTGGCAAAGACTCTGCCTGACAGTGCAGGAAACGCAAGAGACACATGTTTGATCCCTGGGTAAGGAACATCCCTTGGAGGAAGAAATGGCAACCCACTCTAGTATTCTTGCCTGGAAAATCCCATGGACAGAAGAGCCTGGCAGGCTACAGGCCATGGGGTCACAGAGAGTCAAACAGAACTGAGCAACAAATCAGTAGCAAGTGACCCGAATGCACAGCGGAAAGGGAACCAGAGAGTTGGCCAGGGTTTACTTGTCCACCAGCGCCTTCAGAAGAGCTGAAGGTGGGTGAATGAAATAGACACAAGCCTTTATAAGGCTGCAGGGAGCTTGGTTTAAGTCTATATGCTGATGCCTCAACCTGTGAAGAAAAGTAAAAATGACCAACTCTACAGAGTACTGTTCATAAAGACACATCAAACTTTGTAGAATTGTTTTCTTACTTTCTTTGACCTGCTTGTGATCATTTAATCTTGCAAAAGTGAGATAATTTAAGGATAATTTTAGAATAATTAATTGCTAATGTTAAAAAAATCATGCTTTTTTCTAAAATTAAAATTTTTGTGGAAACACACTTTTTCTTAGCATAAAGCAAGGAGGGTTCTAAATGTAAGTTGTTTTGATTGTGAGAGAAAAATACATGAGCTTCCACAGTTATCATTCACTGAACTGAGATGTGAAAGGGAGGTCCTTGTTTGTTTCATTGGTTTTGCGATTTTATAGAAATTCATCTTGTCATTAGGCTCATACCCTGGACGGTAAAGTGTCTAAATAGAAAAAACTGTTGTTAACTGTATTCATTTTTGTTATATATACGTTAATATTTATGATGATTAGATACCATCACCAACTTAATGGAGATGAGTTTGAGCAAACTTCAGAAGATAGTGAAGGACAGGGAAGCTTGGCATGCTGCAGTCCATGGGGTCTCAAAAAGCCAGACACAATTTAGTGAATAAACAACAATAACAACATAATTATTAATATAAAATATGTTACATAATATTAATAATATAATCACTAATATATATTATTTATGTAAATTAATTAAATATTAAAGTATATTTTGTGCAAGTTATTAATGTTATATGACATTCAGTTTTAATTCATTTTTGCATGTCTCATCATAAATATATCATTCTATGGAAAGTTCTTCTATAGATTTGAAATTGATTTTCTCTGATCCCAGAAGGGGCACTAGAGTGAAGTGAAACTAACATGTATCAGTGACCTGGTATTTTCTAAACTTTTTCAATAACATATCTGATTTAACAGTCACTGTAGCCTCATCATGTAAGTGTTCATTCCTGCTCACAGGTGAAGACGGTGAGTCCCAGAATGAAGGCGTGACCTCTTGGAAGCCACAGGTCAAGCATGTGCTTGAAACAGGACCAAACCAAACGTGCAGATGTTGAGGGAGTAGACCCTCAGTTCAGCTGAGGAAGAAGTTTCCTGTAAGTGGAGCTATCTGTCATGGGGATGACAGCCCCTGGTAAGGTCTGATCACAGGGGAGATATCTCGGCAGAGGTTTAACATATGTGTTTACTCTTGAGAAGAATTTTCTTTCATTCCCCGTCCGATAAACATCCTCTCATCCTTCAGAGCCTGGCTCAAAGTCACTCCTCTGAGAATGCATTCTTGACTTCCTGGCCCCTTTGTCTTGTATTAAACACAACCTTGTCCACACCTCTGCAGTTCACACCACATTGCATGGCACGTGTTGATGCCATCAAGGTTCCCACCAGTTTTCTACTCCCATTGTCTTAGTGCAGTGGTTTGCACATGGTAACGACTGGAATAGCATCAGTCAATAGAATGAATATTCAAGAGTTAGTGCCGTAGTCAGACTTCTCCAGAGAAACGGAACCAGTAGGATGCACACGTACATATATACATAGTTGCTGTTCAGTAGCTCAGTCACGTCCAACTCCTTGGGACACCATGGACTGTGGCATGCCAGGCTTCCCTGTCCTTTACCATCTCCCAGAGTTTGCTCAAACTCATGTTCATTGAGTCAGTGATGCCATCCAACCATCTCATAGTAAATATATACATGAAGAGAGGTTTATTTTGGGAATTGTCCCATGTAATTGTGTGCGCTGGAAAGTTTGAATACTAAAGGGGAAACCATCAGGCTGGACATTCTGGCAGGATACTCCTGCTACAATCTTGGGTCCAAAGGTGGTCTAGAGACAGAATTCCTTCCTTTTAGGGGGAACCTCAGACTTTTCTCTAAAAACTTCAGCTGATTGGATTAGGCCCATCCACATAATGAAGCATAATCTGCTTTACTCTATATCTGCTGATTTAAACGTTAATCACATCTATTAATAAAAAATACTTCCAAAACAAGATCTAGAATGGTGCTTGAGCAAACAACTGGGCAGCACAACCACAATTAGGCAACTGCCACATACAATTAACCCTCACAGTCAGTGCCTGTGTGCATGCTAATGCGCTTCAGTTCAATTCAGTTCAGTGCAGTCGCTCAGTCGTGTCCGACTCTTTGAGACCCCATGAATCACAGCACGCCTGGCCTCCCTGTCCATCACCAATTCCCCGAGTACACTCAAACTTACGTCGAACCATCGAGTCGGTGATGCCATCCAGCCATCTCATCCTCTGTTGTCTCCTTTTCCTCCTACCCCAATCTCTCCCAGCATCAGAGTCTTTTCCAATGAGTTAACTCTTCACATGAGGTGGCCCAAGTAGTGGAGCTTCAGCTTCAGCATCATTCCTTCCAAAAAGTACACCCAGGGCTGATCTCCTTTAGAATGGACTGGTTGGATCTCCTTGCAGTTCAAGGGACTCTCAAGAGTCTTCTCCAACAGCACAGTTCAAAAGCATGAACTCTTCAGCGCTCAGCTTTCTTCACAGTCCAACTCTCACATCCACACATGACCACAGGAAAAACAATAGCCTTGACTAGACAGTCCTTCGTTGGCAGAGTAATGTCTCTGCTTTTGAATATGCTATGTAGGTTGCTCATAACTTTTCTTCCAAGGAGGAAGCATCTTTTAATTTCATGGCTGCAATCACCATCTGCAGTGATTTTGGAGCCCCCAAAATAAAGTCTGACACTGTTTCCACTGTTTCCCCATCTATTTCCCATGAAGTGATGGGACCAGATGCCATGATCTTCATTTTCTGAATGTTGAGCTTTAAGCCAAGCTTTTCACTCTCCTCTTTCACTTTCATCAAGAGGCTTTTTAGTTCCTCTTCACTTTCTGCCATAAGGGTGGTGTCATCTGTATATCTGAGATTATTGATATTTCTTCTGGCAATCTTGATTCCAGCTTGTGGTTCTTCCAGCCCAGGGTTTCTCATGATGTACTCTGCATAGAAGTTAAATAAGCAGGGTGACAGTATACAGCCTTGACGTACTCCTTTTCCTATTTGGAAGCAGTCTGTTGTTCCATGTCCAGTTCTAACTGTTGCTTCCTGACCTGCATATAGGTTTCTCAAGAGGCAGATCAGGTAGTCTGGTATTCCCATCTCCATGTCCAACTCTGTGACCCCCACGGAATTGAGCCCCCCAAGCTCCTCTGTCCATGGGATTCTCCAAGCAAGGATACTGGAGTGGGTTGCCTTGCCCTCCTCCATGGGATCTTCCCAACCCAGGAATCAAATTTTCATCTCTTATGTCACAATCAGTAAAGGACATCAAACTAGTTTGGTAATATCCAGATCCTGAATTTCCCAAGTGAATAAAATTTTAAATAGCATAAAATTCATTCAGTTCAGTTCAGTTGCTCAGTCATGGCTGACTCTATGCGACCTCATGGACCACAGCATACAAGGCCTCCCTGTCCATCACCAACTCCCAGGGTTTACTCAAACTCATCTCCATTGAGTCTGTGATGCCATACAAACATCTCATCCTCTGTCATCCCCTTCTCCTCCTGCCTTCAGTCTTTCTCAGGATCAAGGTCTTTTCAAATGAGTCAGCTCTTCACATCAGATCGCCAAAGTATGGAGTTTAAGCTTCAGCATCAGTCCTTCCAATGAACACCCAGGACTGATCTCTTTTAGGATGGACTGTTTGGATCTCCTTGCAGTCCAAGGGACTCTCAAGAGTCTTGTCCAACACCACAGTTCAAAAGCATCAATTCTTTGGCGCTCAGCTTTCTTTAGAGTCCAAATTTCACTTCCATACATGACTACTGGAAAAATCATAGCCTTGATGAGACAGACCTTTTTTGGCAAAGTAATGTCTCTGCTCTTTAATATGCTGTCTAGGTTGGTCATAACTTTCCTTCCAAAGAGTAAAGGTATTTTAATTTCATGGCTGTAGTCACCATCTGCAGTGACTTTGAAGCCCTAAAAAAATAAAGTCTGCCACTGTTATCATTCTTTCTCCATCAATTTGCCATGATGTGATGGGACTGGATGCCATGATCTTAGTTTTCTGAATGCTAAGCATTAAGATGACTTTTCCACTCTCTTCTTTCACTTTCATCAAAAGGCTCTTTAGTTCTTCTGCACTTTCTGCCATAAGGGTGGTGTCATCTGCATATCTGAGGTTATTGATATTTCTCCCAGCAATCTTGATTCCAGCTTGTGTTTCATCCAGACCAGCATTTTGCATGATGTGCTCTGCATATACGTTAAATAAGCAGGGTGACAATATACAGCCTTGACGTACTCCTTTTCCTGTTTGGAACCAGTCTGTTGTTCCCTGTCCAATTCTAACTGTTGCTTTCTTACATGCATACAGATTTCTCAAGAGGCAGGTCAGATGTTCTGGTATTCCCATCTCTTTCAGAATTTTCCACAGTTTATTGTGATCCTCACAATCAAAGGCTTTGGCATAGTCAATAAAGCAGAAATATATATTTTTCTGAAACTTTCTTGCTTTTTCCATGATCCAGCGGATGTTGGCAATTTGATCTCTGGTTCCTCTGCCTTTTCTAAAACCAGCTTGAACATCAGGAAGTTCATGGTTCACGTACTGCTGAAGCCTGGATTGGAGAATTTTGAGCATTACTTTACTAGCATGTGAGATGAGTGCAATTGTGCAGTAGTTTGAGCATTCTTTGGCATTGCCTTTCTTTGGGATTGGAATGAAAACTGACCTTTTCCAGTCCTGTGGCCACTTCTGAGTCTTCCAAATTTGCTGGCATATTGAGTGCAGCACTTTCACAGCATCATCTTTCAGGATTTGAAATAGCTCCCCTGGAATTCCATCACCTCCACTAGCTTGTTTGTAGTGATGCTTTCTAAGGCCCACTTGACTTCATATTCCAGGATGTCTGGTTTTAGGTAAGTGATCACACCATCATGATTATCTGGTAATAAGGCCTTTTTCGTACAGTGCTTCTGTGTATTCTTGCCACCTCTTCTTAATACCTTATGCCTCTGTTAGGTCCATACCACTTCTGTCCTTTTTGAGCCCATTTTTGAGCCCATTTTTGCATGAAATGTTCCCTTGGTATCTAATTTTCTTGAAGAGATCTCTAGTCTTTCCCATTCTATTGTTTTCCTCTATTTCTTTGCACTGATCACTGAGGAAGGCTTTCTTATCTCTCCTTGCTATTCTTTGGAACTCCGCATTCATATGGGTTTATCTTTCTTTTTCTCCTTTACTTTTCACTTTTCTTCTATTCACAGCTATTTGTAAGGCCTCCTCAGATAGTCATTTTGCTTTTTTGCATTTCTTTTTCTTGAGGGTGGTCTTGATGCCTGTCTCCAGTACAATGTCACGAACCTCCATCCATAGTTCATCAGGCACTCCATCTATCAGATCTAGTCCCTTGAATCTATTTCTCACTTCTACTGTATAATCATAAGGGATATGATTTAGGTCATACCTGGGTGGTCTAGTGGTTTTCCCTATTTTCTTTCATTTAAGTCTGAATTTGGCAATAAGGAGTTAATGATCTGAGCCACAGTCAGCTCCTGGTCTTGTTTTTGCTGACTGTATAGAGCTTCTCCATCTTTGGCTGCAAAGAATATAACCAATCTGATTTCGGTGTTGACCATCGTGTGATGTCCATGTGTAGAGTCTTCTCTTGTGTTGTTGGAAGAGGGTGCTTGCTATGACCAGTGTGTTCTCTTGGCAAAACTCTATTAGCCTTTCCCCTGCTTTATTTTGTACTCCAAGACCAAATTTGCCTTTTCCTCCATTTGCATTCCAGTCTCCTTTAATGAAAAGGACATCTTTTTTGAGTGTTAGTTCTAAAAGATCTTGTAGGTCTTCATAGAACTGTTCAACTTCAGCTTCTTCAGCACTTGGATTACCATGGTATTGAATGGTTTGCCTTGGAAATGAACAGAGATCATTCTGTCGTTTTTGAGATTGCATCCAAGTACTGCATTTCGGACTCTTTTGTTGACTTTGACTGCTATTCCACTCCTTCTAAGGAATTCTTGTCCACAGTAGTAGACATAATGGTCATCTGAGTTAAATTCACCAATTCCAGTCCATTTTAGTTTGGTGATTCCTAAAATGTCAACATTCACTCTTGCCATCTGCTGTTTGACCACTTCCAATTTGCTTTGATTCGTGGACCTAACATTCCAGGTTCTTATGCAATATTTCTCCTTACAGAGTCAAACTTTACTTCCATCACCAGTCACATCAACAACTGGGTGTTGTTTTCACTTTGGCTCCATCTCTTCATTCTTTCTGGAGTTATTTCTCCACTGATCTCCAGTAGCATATTGGGCACCTACTCACCTAGGGAGTTCATCTTTCAGTGCCCTATCTTTTGCCTTTTCACACTGTTCATGGGGTTCTCAAGGCAAGAATACTGAAGTGGTTTGCCATTCCCTTCTCCAGTGGGCCACATTTTGTCATAAAATTAGGGCTAACCAATATGATTGACTTAAAGCTCAACATTCAGAAAACTAAGATCATGGCATCCAGTCCCATCACATCATGGCAGATAGATGGGGAAACAGTGGAAACAGTGTCAGACTTTATTTTGGGGGGCTCCAAAATCACTGCAGATGGTGACTGCAGACATAAAATTAAAAGACGCTTGCTCCTTGGAAGGAAAGCTATGACTAACCTAGACAGCATATTCAAAAGCAGAGACATTACTTTGCCAACAAAAGTTCCATCTAGTCAAGGCTATGGTTTTTCCAATAGTCATGTATGGATGTGAGAGTTGGACTATAAAGAATGCTGAGCACTGAAGAATTGATGCTTTTGAACTGGGGTGTTGGAGAAGACTCTTGAGAGTCCTTTGGACTGCAGGAGATCCAACCAGTCCATCCTAAAGGAAGTCAGTCCTGAATATTCATTGGAAGGGCTGATGTTGAAGCTGAAACTCCAATACTCTGGCTATCTGATGTGAAGAGCTGACTCATTTGGAAAGTTCCTGATGCTGGGGGAAATTGAAGGCAGGAGGAGAAGGGAATGACAGAGAATGAGATGTTTGGATGGCATCACTGACTCAATGCAGATGAGTTTGAGTAAACTCTGGGAATTGGTGATGGACAGGGAGGCCTGTCATGCTGCAGTCCATGGGGTTGCAAAGAGTAGGACATGACTGAGTGACTAAACTGAACTGAATATGATTTCTCAGCTCTGTTTTTGCTTTTCTTTCTTTCTTTCTTTCTTTTTTTTTTTTTGCCAAATTAAGAAATTAAACATCAAACATTAGTATCATTCAAAGAATTTAAAAAAAATAAGAAAGTGAACAGATGTAATAGTATAAAATATATTTGAAAAATATGGATTTAGAAACATAGTACCAGTATGTTTAACCATATTTAACCAGTATATTTAGGTTTTGTTTTCAGTCACTAAATTGAACCCAACTCCTTTGAGACCCCACGGACTGTAGCCCAGCTGGCTCTTCTGTCCATGGGATTTTCCAGGCAAGAATCCTGGAGTGGGTTGTCATTTCCTCCTCCAGGGGATCTTTCTGACCCAGGGATCAAACCCAAGTCTCCTGCATTGGCAGGTGGATTCTTTCCCACAGAGCCACCTGGGAAGACCATATTTAAGCTAATGCTGGTTTATAGACTAAGCAGTGCTCTCTATGCTGAGATTCTTGATTCTAATGTCCTAACACTTTGCACGTGGACTAATACTAAGAAGGCTACATGCAGATCGCCCTCCCACAGTCCCTCCTTCTGTCCTCCCTGTACCGTTTCCTCCCTTTGTAATGCTCTTATTTTCTTCCCCTCACTCGTTCTGCCAGTCATTTGTGGCTCCTATGAGGACACGTGTTTCATTTAAGCCATATTACTTGCAATGCTTCTGCCTCCAAAGAGTAGTAGAACCAATTCAAATGAGTTTCTCCCATAAGAAACAGCATAACATGAAATCTAAAGGTACAGTGGGCTTCAATATCAATCCAATACAGTTACCCTGGCTCAAGATTCCTCCTTCTCTGTCCCCCTCTGTAGGCCAGCAAACTAGCTGGTAGCAAGAGAGCGAAAGTCATCTTTAACCTTACATTTACATAGTGCAACACCGTGAGAAATTGAGAAAAGGTCACTGCCAGAGTTGTTAACAAGATAAAGAGAGACACTCCAAAAGCACCCATAAAAATCCCCTTGTCATCACTTGCCCAGTGGGTCTCAAGTCTGTTCCTCTTACTAAATAGCAAAGTAGAATTACCCTTAAATCAGTCTAGGTCATTCCTAGGATTGGGACATATGGGGTCTTTGAAAATGAGTGAATTGCAAAAACAAGTCAAGATTCCATTTGGAAGAAAGGAAGTGGTTTCTGAATCTGCAGTAACAATATCTACTGAAGTCTCTTCCATTATTCATCCAATGTTCACACATGAGCTACACGCATACACTCTCAAAACTGCTTATACCCATAAAAAATGCATTAATCTCCTCTCAAAAATTAGACAATACAAAGTCTTGTTGATGCTCTCAAATTGTAGTGCTGGAGAAGACTCTTGAGATTCCCTCGGACTGCAATGAGATCAAAACAGTCAAGCCTAAAGGAAATCAACCCTGAATATTTACTGGAAGATCTGATGCTGCCTAAAACATGAATACTCTGGCCACTTGATGTGAAAAGTCATTGGAAAAGACCCTGATGCTGGGAAAACTTGAACACAAGAGAAAGGGGTGGCAGAGTACGAGATGGTTAGATAGCATCACTGACTCAATGGACATGAATTTGAGCCAACTCTGGGAGATAGTGAAGGGCAGGGAAGGCTGGTGTTCTATAGTCCATGGGGTTGCAAAGAGTCAGACATGACTCAACTACTGTAGGAGACATGAGTTCCATTCCTCGGTTGGGAAGATCCCTTGGGGAAGGAAACGGCCACCCATCCCCGTATTCTTGCCTGGAAAATCCCATGGACAGAGGAGCCTAGTGGACTGTAGTCCATGTGGTCACAAAGAATCAGACATGACTTAGTGACTAAACTACAACAGCAAGATTACTTCTTTACGTTAAGTTCTTACTGATAACTGCAAGAGGCGGCAGATATAGCCCTAAATCCAGAAATGTTTTTTCCACCGCAGCCCCTTAAAATTCAACCATCAGTGGTCATCATAGATTAGAGTTTGGCTCACTATATTGCTTTGGCATGGGAAAAACTGCCAACAACCCAGCCCAGAAAAAAATATGATTTCTAGCCACCTTACCCCTGCCTCCTTCCCATGGTATCTGTCCCTGTTTTAGGCTTGTTCCCTGCAATAACTCATTTCTGGTCATCAAATTATGTGGGATACAAGAAACAGAAAAAAAAATGTGAATGTTCTTATCACCAAACTCCTAGTAAAAGCTGTGCTCTTGGAAATATATTTTGGAAACACTCATTGAACACAAGACAGTAAACAGTACAGTGATTTCTTTAGAAGGAGTGATTTGATGTTATGGCAGAAAACAGTAGACTCTTAATGAAGACAGCTGCATACTCCTGCCATTCATCAGCACAAAGGTTTCCTTTTGTAATGGGTTAAGTGGGTAGGTGATTAAAATATGAGAAATGGTTATTTTCTACCACAAATGTCTGTACTTAGCTGGTATAGAGATTCAAAATTGAGTGTCTAAACTCTGGAAACTTACAGGGATTTGTGTTATTAATATTTTAAAGACCTGTCTTCAACTTGTCAAGATGAATATCTCCATATATTGTTTATTTTCAGGTGCTAGAATCTCTATGTATACATTTGGTCTAAAATCAACCTTATGTTTTCTGTCTTCTATTTGGATTGTCTTAAGGAGATGACAGTAACTAATTCACAGGTCTGAATAGAAAAATCCTGTACATATTAGCCCCTTTCTGTGATGATTTACTGACATCTTAGACACTCTACTTTCATTTAAAAAATTTAGATGTATTGCATTTACAATATGCAATGGATAGCTCTTTCTTATCTCCTCTCATCAATTTTTATAGGTCTCCCAGTGCTGCATGGATCCAATACTCCTAGATTATTTAAAATCCCTAAATATCCCCTGAAATATGAGAACCTACAATAGTTGCTGGTGGAATTCATGAATTTTCCCTGGAAATTTATGTCACAGATGCAGTGTTGAGACTTTTTATCCCTTTGGTTTGACTTTTCTGCCAGCTGTCTCCTGAGCTCTGGGTGAATATGTTTATCTTAGTTTGCCTGAAAAGGCACTCCGGGATCCACAATCTGAACTTGATGAAGGATTGACCATTGAAAGTGGCTTTTTAAAAGACATTTTGGTTAAAAGTCATTTCAACAAAGGAAAACAACTTGTAGAAAGTGTATACAGAGTCAGTAATATTCCAGAGATAGGCAGGCCCTAGAGGGCAGTCAGTGAATCTCATACCAGTGCTGATTTTTAAATTCTCCAGCCTGGCTGAGAACTAAATTTCTTCTTACAGAAGTAGAGAGGCTGCTATCCTCATGAACTCCTTTCCCAGGGATCAGAGGAAAGCAGATCACATGATCAAATACCTGGTTTCAATTTGGAATATCATCTATTCCTGGGAAGATTCTCCCCTGACCCATAATCTTTCTATTGAGATGGGAAAAGATGCTTTCCACCGAGTGCCAAGAAAATAAACACACCAGTGATGGATCACCAACTGAGTAATGTCAGTAAACCTAAGCCTGGAGAGAAGCAGTTGCACACAGAATAAAGGCACTTCTCGCCTTATATCTGCAGAACAAATGCCCTTGAGAACACAGCTTTGATTCTGCAGAACGGAATTTGAAAGATTCCCCAGAGTGCCTTCTAAAATATAGACCTTTAGTTTCAAAAGATGCTCTGATGATCTCACTTGTAATTAATAACTGCTTACTAAAGAATGAACAGGCTTTTTATAATAAAATGTCTCTTTGACATAGACTATTGCTAAAATGTAAATAAAACCTGGGAAACACACCCAGACACACATTAAAATCAAAATACACGCATGATCCCTGATACAGATACAGGAACAAGGAAGGGTGAGATC
The DNA here is from genome assembly GCF_014754425.2 of Oryx dammah. Lineage (NCBI taxonomy): Eukaryota > Metazoa > Chordata > Mammalia > Artiodactyla > Bovidae > Oryx > Oryx dammah. The sequence continues at coordinate 89,436,071 of NW_024070209.1, read as the reverse complement.
GAATTGACAGAGGGAGAGAATTGAAGGAAAAGGGCTGATGGAGAAGGAAAGAAGGGAAGACCAGGAGAATAAAAAATGAAGAATAAAGCAAGTTCCAATTAGACTGTGAGTCTGAAAAGCCCCTCTCCTTTCCAGCCCTTTGAGAGTTTACTTATCTGACAACCCTGTTCACAGCTCTCCAATGTCCCTCTCTTCCTCCAAACTTTAGAGCCTTTGATGACTAGAATTACCAGAGTAGCCCTCGGGAAGGAAACTGCTAATCTGTGCTGAAGCGTCAGTGACCAGATCTATGGACACCTAGAGACCAAGCTGCAAGCTGGACCTGGCTGCCGGGTCAGAAGTTCAAGGTCTCCATCCCGCTCAGCCTCGGACGCGGTGGACATGAAGACACCCACAGCCCCCAGGACCACCAGTTAACACATTTACTGAAAACTGGCCGAAAAATGATGCTCCATCTGAGAAAGAGGCATGGCTTTTCTCCAGTGCATTTGTTTTTAATGTTTAACAAGCTGACAGGAGCGATTACTCAAGGACTCAGGGCAGACTTACTGGTTACTCCAACACAAACAAATCATCACCAGGCTGTCAGGACCTGCACAGTGTCCATTCTACAAAACAGGCCTCATGAAAAGTGAGACATCCTCTCCAATTCCTCACCCCACTCCCCAAACAATTGTTTGTTGTGTTTTCATTAAAAAGGTGGGAGGAAAGATTTTCCACAAAGGTGGGTTGTGGGAAACAAACAGAACTGGGGTGGGTCTGAAAGGCCCATAACCAGGTCACCATCTGCTTTCATTCATTAATCAGATAAAAGCTCTCCTCCAAACCGTTTATGCTCCCAGCTAAATTGTCTACGAAGGTGCCATGCCCTCAAGCCTTAGACATTCAGAATAAGTAAACCCCACCGCAGCCCATGTTAGGAAACATTCTGGAACTCATCACTGGACCAAACGTCACTCCCTTGTAAAAGAATCACTTAATTTTTTTAACGTGTTCCCTGAAATACAAAGCTAGTTCAAGTTTTCAGTGATTTAATGCTGATCTTGCTGTAAACTCTGGGCTGGGACTCCCACCAGGATTTGACGCAGAAGCAAAAGGGGAGTTGGAGGCTGCGGTTTCCGATTCATGAAGGTCTCCGAAGGGAACACACCGGCATACCTTGTCATTTCTGACCTGAGCGTGAGAGCTGGCCTCCTCCTACTTTCTCAGCCTCCTGCCCTCCTGACTCACGAAACAGAGTCTCCGAGTCCCTCGGAGTGGGCTGCAGCACCAGACCCCACAGCTAGCCTGCATGCTAGGAGGAACACAGCAGCTTAAGACAGATCAGAGAAAGTCACTCTTAAGGATAATGTTAGGAGAGTCAGCGTCATTAGCACAGTAACCTGGGTGGCCCAGACCTGCCAAGTCCCCTCTGAGCCCCCAGCTTGGCTTCCAGGCTTTGATTAATGGATGGTATTAGCAATTAGGAGACCCTCGCATGATGGAATCACTATACCTTCCAAGGCAGTTTTTATCTTTTGCTCAAAGGTAATGAAGAGTAAACAAGGAGTGGAGATAAACTCAGGCAGACAAGAATCAAATCCTCTCCCTAACACCACAATTCTTCATTTCTGCAATTCAGCCCACCAAAGGGGCCAGAGAGCCCATTTGTTTGCAAGAACTGATGAATAATTCTGCACTTTTGACTCAGCTGAATGTTTTCTTTGCATTTGTCCAGGTATTTGAAGAAGATAAGAGCTAAATGACAGTTTAAAAGGTATTAAGTAAATGTATACACAAACATAAGCGATCACATCTACCTTAGAGGTCCTTCAGACCAGCAGATGTCACATCAATACAGGCAACTGATGATACTGCTCACTTTTTAAAAAGTGTCCTGCAGCCATCTGGGTCTGTTAACATTTTTCACTGAATTAGTGCCTGTGATTTGGGCAAGGGAAAGAAAAAATGTAAGATGTTAACTAAAGCTAGCAGCCAGGTGGACGTGCTTTGTCTTCGGTGTGCCTTTCACTTAAGGGTCAGGAGATTCAATTTCATCTCTCATAGTTGAGGTCAGACACCTCCCCCTTGTGGTTCGGTGTAACTGGCTCCATCCTGTTGCCATCCATGTTCAGATACTGTGCTTCCACAAGTAGGGCCCTGGACAAGCAAACAGATCAGTGACATCTGTGTCATTACCACCAATAATATGGTCCTCAAGTGAGAATGAACCACGATGAGCACAGGACCTTAACACTAGCGAGAATTAATTCAGGACATACTTGTCGACATACAGCGAATTTCACCTGGGAATCTCAGTGTTCTGTTATCGGCTATATCATTATCACAGGTTGTTTGGGTTATTTAAAAAAATTGTGTGCAGCATACATAAGTAAAGGAAGGGATAAAAATTACTCAAGAATATGTTAAGAGTGTCTACAAATCAGTAAAAGAAAATATTCACACACTATTAGAAACTGAGCAAAGTAAATGAACAGGCAATACATGAAGAATTTTTACTGCCAATTAATACAGAAAAATAAACTTAATATCGTTAGTGGTCAAGTAAATACTAATTATAACAATAACTAAATATTATTTTTCACACAGTAGATTTGAAAAAAATTTTTAGTGGTTGAAAACAATGTGAGAAACTGGCAGTATCATACAGTTTTAATGGGAGTGCTGTACTCAGTCGCTCAGTCCTGTCCAACTCTTTGCAACCCCAAGAACTATAGTCTGCCAGGTTCATCTGTCCATGGGGATTCTCCAGGCAAGAATACTGGAGTGATCCCCATCCTGAACCCCCCTCCCTCCTCCCTCCCTGTACCATCCTTCTGGGTCGTCCCAGTGCACCAGCCCCAAGAATCCAGCATCATGCATCAAACCTCGACTGGCGATTCATTTCATATATGATATTATACATGTTTCAATGCCATTCTCCCAAATTATCCCACCCTTTCCCTCTCCCACAGAGTCCAAAACCCTGTTCTATACATCTGTGTCTCTAATTAACCTCCAATTAAAATAAATAAATTTATATTAAAAAAAAAAGAATACTGGAGTGAGTTGCCATGCCCTCCTCTAGGGATCTTCCCAACCCAGGGATTGAACCCAGACCTCCCACATTGCAGGCAGATTTGTTACCGTCTGAGTCACCAGGGGAGCCCTTTAATGGGAATATAAGTTGGTAAAATATTTATTAAGTGCTGATTGTCAGTACCATCAAAAACTTAATTTTTGTTTGATCTAGAAATTGGAGTTCTAGGAAACTCTTTTTATAAGAACATTCTAAAGAAAACAACTTTTGCATTTAAGAATATTTATTGCCACATCTGGCATAGTAGTAAATATTAGTAAATATTATAAATGTGCATCAGTGCTCTTAATTCTTTCCTTTATCTGGTTTGTGGGAACATGAAGTTGTCCACTCAACTGGGAATGTTAATATCCATTCTCTCCTACTCCCAAAATTCTATTAGTTTTGATTTGGGAACATTGCACAACTTGAATAAGGTCCCAAGAGCTCTTTTCTGCCTCTTCTGGTGTCAAACAGCACAGCAAGTTTGAGAACTGGCATATTGCATGAACCCCCTTTCTTATGTGTCTGACTGCTATTTCATACATTCAGCTACATCCTACCCTAAAAGCCCAAATAAATACCAGAGAGAATGACACTCATCTCCTGCTGTTGGAACTCCCAAATAGGTTGTAAGACTCACTCCTCATAGTCTGATGCAATTTCTTTAAAGGGAATCATGCCAAGTGCCTTGGCTAAACACATCTTATTTACACACTTGGGGCAAAGAGAAATAGATTAAGTATGGGCTGCGTGGGATTAGGGATGGCTTCTGGAACTGGAAAACTTGGCTACTCTCTACTGCCCTGCATTCATGAAGATTGGAATGAAGGGACTGCTATCAGTAAAAATAATAAACATCCTCCAGAGAAACAGAGCCTCTTAGAATGGAGAACAGCCAATGGATTCATGGTTGGAGCAGGAACATCAACATGTGCTCTGGTCTAGCCTGAATCCTCAGTCACAACTTCTAAGATGCTGTAGTACCAGGCAGGTACACTGAGATGGCCGACCACAGAGGATAAGTTACACCTGACTCCACAAGTCAGTTACCTTCATTCTCCAGACTACTGTTGCCTCTTCTTTTCTATCTTCATTTTTCTTTCCTAATAGTGTAGATAATAGTCATAAGAAGAAAAGATATCAGTTTGAACACTGACAATATACCAGGCACCAGGAGGTACTGTACTTAAATTCAGTTAACTCAGAAAATAATCTACTTGAGGTAAATGACATTGTACCTATTTTAGACATTGTAATTTGAAGCTCAGAGAGTTTAAATGGCTCACCAGTAGTCACACGTCAACTTCCCTTGGCTTCCATTTACAAATTCTCAACTCTGTCTAAAATGGCAAGATAACAAAATAGAAGGTTAATGGGAAACAACAAATCTAAGTGTGGGTAAGAAACCTGAAAAAAACAAACAGCACTTTTTAAAAAAAGATCACAATTTACCTTTTTCCATTCTATTTCAGTGGGGCTGAACCTCATTTCACTTAAGTCTTAATGCAATAAAATTCAGAGAATCGACACTGTAGATTACTCAAGATGATAGCTCCTTGTATACATGAAAGACTCCTTTATTGGGAGAAATAAAAGGAAAATAACCCCAAAATCACAACCCTAGAATTATAACCTTATTCAAAAGCCAAAAAGCAGTACCAGTTATCTGTTAAATTCATGCATACTTAAAAATTCAATAATGACTGTGTTGTGAATACCAACTTCAAAAAATGATCAGACTTGTGTATAATGAATATGCTTTCATATAAAAGGGAAAATAAATGACACTTCTTTGCCATAAATTAGAATTTATGCCTATCAGGATTTTCCAGAACATTTCTTATTTAAAAATAGCATAAATATATGTATATAGGATAGGCTTCCTTCATAGCTCAGTAGGTAAAAAGTTGCCTGCAATGCAGGAGACCCAGTTTCGATTCCTAGGTCAGGAAGATCCCCTGGAGAAAGAGATGGCAACTCACTCCAGTATTCTTGCCTGGAAAATCCCGTGGACAGAGGACCCTTGTAGGCTACAGTCCATGGGGTCACAAGAGTCGGACATGACTTAGGGACTAAACCACCCAAACCATATATATATGTATGTATATGCACTGTATCCTAGTTGTTTTTATTAAATATATTTAGCATATTTTATTAAACATATTTGGTTATTTCAGTTTAAAAAATTGAAGATGTTTTTATCTGTGATCAAAAAACATCCATATCAAGAAAAATGTTATCATTTTCATTTTGATGTTAAAAAAGACAGAAAGAAGCAACCACTAACTTAGATTACTTGCCAGGAGCAATAGAAGACACAGGCATGTACATATCTTTCGTGCTCCCTGTTTTGGACTTTTATTTTTTCCTCCAGAGTCTTTCATGTACACAACATGGAATTTTGCAGTGATTAAAAAGAGTTATTGATTTAGGTCATTGATATTAGTGCTTTAGTTTCCCACTGAGCACAAAAAGGATCAAAAACATAATAGTGGATGCTTAGCCTCTAGGGTGGGTAAAGAACATGCCTGCCGGTGCAGGAGGCATAAGAGATGCAGGTTCAATCCCTGGGTTGGAAAGATCCCCTGGAGGAGAGTATGACAACACACTCCAGGGTTCTTGCCTGGAAAATCCCATGGACAGAGAGCCTGGTGGGCTACAGTCCATAGGATCACAGAGTCTGACACCACTAAGGGGACTTAGTATGCATGCATGCAGCCCCGAGGGTACCATATTCATACAGGAGAGCCCAGAGAGTGAAATGAATGCATAAAAGCTATAAAATGTTACTTGCATTCCTATTTTCAGGGGGTAAAATAATTTGATCATAGACGTGTACTTCATAGAATTGAAATAACTTAATGTAATTGTTTTTGTTTTTATTCCTGTGTTAAAACATGACAAGAGAAGGCCAAATTTACATAATCCTGGATGGCATCACCAACTCGATGGACATGAGCCTGAGCAAGCTCCGGGAGTTGGGGATGGACAGGGAAGCCTCGCGTGCTATAGTCCATGGGGTCGCGAAGAGTCAGACAGGACTGAGACGTTGAACTGAATTGAACTGAGGACAGAAAAAAACCAGAAAGGTCCTGGTTTTAAGCACAAGAAAATAAAGACCTGTAAGTTGTTCCTGAGGCACTGAAGAACCCCATCACCCAAGGGTGGATTCATTGAAGGAGGCATGCACTAAGATAACTGAAAAAACGGTTCTTTTTTTATTCTGGTTATTATTTAACTTCTATGCAGAGCACATCATGAGAAATGCTGGGCTGGAAGAAGCACAAGCTGGAATCAAGACTGCCGGGAGAAGTATCACTAACCTCAGATATGCAGATGACACCACCCTTATGGCAGAAAGTGAAGAGGAATTAAAAAGCCTCTTGATGAAAGTGAAAGTGGAGAGTGAAAAAGTTGGCTTAAAGCTCAACATTCAGAAAACGAAGATCATGTCATCCAGTCCCATCACTTCATGGGAAATAGATGGGGAAACAGTGGAAACAGTGTCAGACTTTATTTTGGGGGGCTCCAAAATCATTGCAGATGGTGACTGCAGCCACGAAATTAAAAGATGCTTACTCCTTGGAAGAAAAGTTATGACCAACCTAGACAGCATATTCAAAAGCAGAGACATTACTTTGCCAACAAAGGTCTGTCTAGTCAAGGCTATGGTTTTTCCAGTATTCATGTATGGATGTGAGAGTTGGACTGTGAAGAAAGCTGAGCGCTGAAGAATTGATGCTTTTGAACTGTGGTGTTGGAGAAGACTCTTGAGAGTCCCTTGGACTGCAAGGAGATCCAACCAGTCTATCCTAAAGGAGATCAGTCCTGGGTGTTCTTTGGAAGGACTGATGCTAAAGCTGAAACTCCAATACTTTGGCCACCTCATTCGAAGAGTTGACTCATTGGAAAAGACTCTGATGCTGGGAGGGATTGGGGGCAGGAGGAGAAGGGGACAACTGAGGATGAGATAGCTGGATGGCATCACCGACTCAATGGATGTGAGTTTGAGTGAACTCCGGGAGTTGGTGATGGACAGGGAGGCCTGGTGTGCTGCAATTCATGGGGTCACAAAGAGTCGGACACGACTGAGCGACTGAACTGAACTGAAGGGGATGCAGGAGTGGCGGGTGCACAGTGCAGGAGTGGCTGACAGGAGATACCCCACGTCCAAGGTCAGGAGTGGTGGCCGTGAGGAGATACCCCAAGTCCAAGGTAAGGAGCTGCGGCTGTGCTTTGCTGGAGCAGCAATGAACAGATACCCCACATCCAAGGTAAGAAAAACCCAAGACAGATGGTAGGTGCTGAGAGAGGGCATCAGAGGGCAGACAGACTGAAACCATAATCACAGACAACTAGCCAATCTGATCACATGGACCACAGCCTTGTCTAACTCAGTGAAACTAAATCATGTCATGTGGGGCCACCCAAGACGAATAAGTCATGGTGGAGAGGTCTGACAAAATGTGGTCCACTGGAGAAAGGAATGGCAAACCACTTCAGTATTCGTGCCTTGAGAACCCCATGAACAGCATGAAAAGGCAAAAAGATAGGACACTGAAAGATGAATTCCCCAGGTTGGTAGGTGCCCAATACGCTACTGGAGATCAGTGGGAAAATAACTCCAAAAAGAATGAAGCGATGGAGCCAAAGCGAAAACAACACCCTGTTGTGGATGTGACTGGTGATAGAAGCAAGTTCCAATGTTGTAAAGAGCAATATTGCATAGGAACCTGGAATGTTAGGTCCAAGAATCAAGGTAAATTTGAAGTGGTCAAATAGCAGATGGCAAGAGTGAACATCCACATTTTAGGAATCAGCTAATTAAAATAGATTGGAATGGGTGAATTTAACTCAGATGACCATTATACTTACTACTGTGGCCAGGAATCCCTTAGAAGAAATGGAATAGCCATCATAATCAGCAGAAGAGCCTGATATGCAGTACTTGGATACAGTCTCAAAAATGACAGAATGATCTCTGTTCGTTTCCAAGGCAAACCATTCAATATCATAGTAATCCAAGTCTATGCCCCAACCAGTAACACTGAAGAAGCTGAAGTTGAATGGTTCTATGAAGACTTGCAAGACCTTTTGGAACTAACACCCCCAAAAGATGTCCTTTTTATTATAGGGGACTGGAATGCAAAAGCAGGTAGTCAAGAAATACCTGGAGTAACAGGCAGAATTGGCCTTGGAGTACAGAATGAAGCAGAGCAAAGGCCAATAGAGTTCTGCCAAGAGAACACACTGGTCATAGCAAACACCCTCTTCCAACCACACAGGAGGAGACTCTTCACATGGACATCATCAGATGGTCAACACCAAAATCAAATTGATATTCTTTGCAGCCAAAGATGGAGAAGCTCTATATAGTCAACAAAAACAAGACTGGGAGCTGACTGTGGCTCAGATGATGAACACTTTCTTGCCAAATTCAGACTTAAATTGAAGAAAGTGGGGAAAACCATTAGACCATTCAGGTATGACCTAAATCAAATCCCTTATGATTATACAGTAGAAGTGAGAAATAGATTTAAGGGCCTAGATCTGATAGATAGAGTGCCTGATGAACTATGGATGGAGGTTCGTGACACTGTAGAGGAGACAGGGATCAAGACCATCCCCAAGAAAAAGAAATGAAATTAAGCAAAATGACTGTCTGAGGAGGCCTTACAAATAGCTGTGAAAAGAAGAGAAGCGAAAAGCAAAGGAGAAAAGGAAAGATATACCCATATGAATGCAGAGTTTCAAAGAATAGCAAGGAGAGATAAGAAAGCATTCCTCAGTGATCAATGCAAAGAAATAGAGGAAAACAACAGAATGGGAAAGACTGGAGATCTCTTCAAGAAATTTAGAGATACCAAGGGAACATTTCATGCAAAGATGAGCTCAATAAAGGCCAGAAATGGTATGGACCTAAAAAAAAGCAGAAGATATTAAGAAGAGGTGGCAGGAATACACAGAACTATGCAAAGAAGATCTTCACAACCCAGATCACCTAGAGCCAGACATCCTGGAATGTGAAGTCAAGTGGGCTTTAGGAGATATCACTATGAACAAGGTTAGGGGAGGGATGAAATTCTAGTTGAGCTATTTCAAATCCTAAAAGATGATGCTGTGAAACTGCTGCACTCAATATGCGAGCCATTTTGGAAAACTCAGCAGTGGCCGCAGGAATGGAAAAGGTCAGGTTTCATCCCAATCCCAAAGAAAGGCAATGCCAAAGAACTGCCGCACAGTTGCACTCATCTCACATGCTAGTAAAGTATTGCTCAAAATTCTCCAAGCCAGCCTTCAGCAATATGTGAACCATGAACTTCCAAATGTTCAAGGTGGTTTCAGAAAAGGCAGAGGAACCAGAGATCAAATTGCTAGCATCCGCTGGATCATTGAAAAAGCAAGAGTTCCAGAAAAAACATCTATTTCTGCTTTATTGACTATGCCAAAGCCTTTGACTGTGTGGATCACAATAAACTGTGGAAAATTCTGAAAGAAATGGGAATACCAGATCACTTGACCTGTCTCTTGAGAAACCTGTATGCAGGTCAGGAAGCAACAGTTAGAACTGGACATGGAACAACAGACTGGTTCCAAATAGGAAAAGGAGTACATCAAGGCTGTATATTGTCATGCTGTTTATTTAACTTCTATGCAGAGTACATCATGAGAAACGCTGGGCTGGATGAAGCACAAGCTGGAATCAAGATTGCTGGGAGAAATATCAATAACCTCAGATATGCAGATGACACCACCCTTATGGCAGAAAGCGAGGAAGAACTAAAAAGCCTCTTGATGAAAGTGAAAGAGGAGAGTGAAAAGTTGGCTTAAAGCTCAACATTAAGAAAACTAAGAAAATGGCATCTAGTCCCATCACTTCATGGGAAATAGATGGGGAAACAGTGGAAACAGTGGCTGATTGTATTTTTGGGAGCTCCAAAATCACTGCAGATGATGATTGCAACCATGAAATTAAAAGACGCTTGCTCCTTGGAAGAAAAGTTATGACCAACCTAGACAGCATATTAAAAAACAGAGATATTACTTTGCCAACAAAGATCTGTCTTGTCAAGGCTATGATTTTTCCAGTAGTCATGTATGGATGTGAGAGTTGGACTATAAAGAACCTGAATGCTAAAGAATTGATGCTTTTGAACTGTGGTGCTTGAGAAGACTCTTGAGAGTCCCTTGGACTGCAAGGAGATCCAACCAGTCCATCATAAATGAAATTGGTCCTGAATATTCATTGGAAGAACTGATGTTGAAGCTGAAACTCCAATACTCTGGCCACCTGATGCGAAGAACTGACTCATTTGAAAAGACCCTGGTGCTGGGAAAGATTCAAGGTGGGAGGAGAAGGGGACGACAGAGTTTGAGATGGTTGGATGGCATCACCATTCAATGGACATGAGTTTGAGTAAACTTCAGGAGTTAGTGATGGATAGGGAGGCCTGGCGTGCTGCAGTTTATGGGGTCACAAAGAGTCAGACTGAGTGACTGAACTGAACTGAAGGGGATGTATTAAGCATGCAAATGAGGGCAAGTGTCTGCTTGTAAAAATGAACAACCTTGCCATTTAAAAATATTGATAGCTGATAAAAATGCTGATATCTTTCATGTCACAGTTGGGAAAAATGAACACTGGTTATTTAATTATTTGGGACCTGTCTTTTCTTATAATTTGGTAAAATGTTTTAAAAATTCAGTTGTGGTATTGATTTTTAATTTTGTTTTTAGTTTCTGTTTTAATTATATAACCACAAATCTAAGAAATTATACTTGGAAACATCTTGACAAGGAGCTGAAAACGCTTTTTAGTTGGGGATTAACTAAACTGAAATCATTTTACTACTTGAATAAGTATGGAAGTATAATGGGGCTTCATGGAGCAAAATATTTGAAATCAGGACTGTCCATGCCAGGGAAGTTAAGACCTACCATCGGGCAAAATAAATTGAAGTATCTTTCAATCTCTGCCTGTCACACTCTTACCTAACTGAGATTTGAAACAAGCTCTTTCAGTGCCTTTGTCTATGTGCTGAATATGACATTTCAGAATTACTGGTAATTGGAACCACAGGCTTCCTGTGCACAAGATAAAAGCATACAGAAACATGCTAATTTCCTAATTCCTCAGCTCCAATCTCACTCCTGCCAGAGAAAACACGCATTTCACCACGGCTGTGTTTCCTAGAGAGTGCATAATGAAATATTCAGGTGATATTTGCCCAAGCCTGCTGCTATTTTTCCTCTGGATCAAAATGCATATACATTATCTTCTTGTTAATTTTTTTCTTATTCTTTCTTACTCTCTCTCCCATCCTTCCTCCTTTTTTTTTCTTTCATTGTTTCCTTCTTAAATAGATGATGCTTTCAGTTCAAGCAAAACCTGGGGGTCTAGGACATTCCACACCAGAGAGCATATGCCTTTACCCTTCTCTGCAAACTGCCAATGTTCCAGGCAAGGAGTTACACTCACTCACTGAGTCATGTCCAACCTTTTGCAGCCACACGACTTGTAGCCCAGCAGGCTCATCTGTCCATGGACTTTTCCAAGCAAGAATACTGGAGCAGGTTGCCATTTCCTATTCCAGAGGATCTTCCAGACCCAGGGATCGAACCCATGTCTCTTGCTCTTCTTGTATTGGTAGGTGGATTATTTACCACTGTGCCACCGGGGGGAAATCTCTGTGCAAGGAACTACCTAGCAAAACAAGACCCCAAGGTCTCAGGTGCAAAAGTCCATGAGCAGGTTTACTTTGCCTCTGTCAGAGAGACAGACGGCCTCGAAGACTTCGAGGGACCCAGAAACAGAGCCTCTGACAACTCGGCCCCTGTTAGCTGTGCAGCTGCCTCTCCGGCCCGCCAGGCTGCTCGAGGCTGGCCAGTACAGGCCCAGCTGCTGCTCCCTGCTCCACAGGCAGCTGCTGCAACAAACAGACCTACCTCTTGGGGCCCTAGACTGGGAAGACTGCCTTTCAGCCCATTGCTCTGTTAGACACTGATTAACCCTGCTGCATTTAGAATAGGGGATTGCATCAATATCTACTGATCAGCTTTCGCAGTATGATAATCCTCCTGCTCTCATCAGGGCAATCTGGGCCTCACCATCCAGCAGCCGCTTTTCCCCAGTCCATGGATACCTTTGCCTGTGCTTGTCAGGACTCGTGAGATGCTGAAGGGAAGGTGAGCTGTCGTGGTGAGTGATTGCAGTTCCGGTAGATTACTTCTGCTCCGATATCTGCTTCCCTCATAACCGTCTGCCTGTTCTAAGCCGCCTTGAGCACTTTTAACAAATAAGAACACTGTATGAAACAAAAGTAGAATAATACTCTGACCCTCCTTCCTGGATTAGAAATCACCATAACTTTTTGGCCAGGTAGAAACTGATACAGGCAACTTCTGAGATCTGAAATCTTTCCAGTATCTGTGACAACAAAGCCATTCCACAAATTCGGTTTCATTTTCAAACCAGAGTTTATACATTGCTGTTTGTAATAGTGAAGTGGTTACCTTGGACTTGTTTCTCTCAGCTGGCTATTTTTCATTAACAAAAACTTTAGTGAGAAACAACCATTTCCTATATTTGATTTGCATGGATCTTTTTTTTTTCTTTTAATTGTCCCTAAAAACAATTGCATTTATTGATATGTTTAAGGAATCCATCTGGGAACGCAGAAGTTTTAAAGGAATATTAATGGTGGTGCAATGGTAAAAAGCCACCTATGCAGGCAACACAAGAGAAGTGAGTTCAATCCCTGGGTTGAGAAGATCCTCTAGAGTGGAAACTGGCAACCCACTCCAGTATTCTTGCTGAATAGAAAATCCCATGGAGTCTTCTCCAGTACCACGGTTCGAAGGCACCAATTCTTTGGCGTTCTGCCTTCTTTATGGTTCGTGTCTCACAACTGTACATGATCACTGGGAAGACCATAGCCTTGACTATATGGCCCTTTGTCAGCAGAGTCATGTCCCTGCTTTTCAACACACTGTCTAGACTTATCGTAGCTTCCCTGCCGAGCAGCAATCATCTTCTGATTTCATGGCTCCAGTCACCATCTGTAGTGGTTTTAGAGTCCAAGAGGAGGAAATCTGTCACCACTTCCACCTTTTCCCCTTCTATTTGCCATGAAGTGATGGGGCCGGAAATGGCAACCCACTCCAGTGTTCTTGCCTGGAGAATCCCAGGGACGGGGGAGCCGGGTGGGCTTCCGTCTGTGGGGTCGCACACAGTCAGACACGACTGAAGCAACTTAGCAGTAGCAGTAGCAGATGGGGCCGGATGCCATGATCTTAGTTTTTGTTTTTGTTTTAATGTTTAGTTTTATTTTCTTCTGTTAGGAAAATCTAAATCCATAAGTGGTAAGGTTTTGCACAAGGTTCCTATAGTCAGTAAAAAATAAAAGTGGAAATTAAGCTCAAGCTTTTCTAGGCAAAAAAATAATCTAAATTAGCACATCATCTCATGGCTCTGGAGTCAGAAGATACAGATCAGAGTCCACACTGGTCATCATCATTTCTCTGAAAATCTAGATGTGAAAGCTGCCCCACCCATAGCCCACTCAGAAAGAAGCAGCATCAGCTAATACTGGAAAGGCACCCCTGAACCCACTTGAAAGGTCACTCCTGGGCAGCCCAGCTGTAGCCTGGCAGGTGATCCAGTAAATTTCCCAATGTGAAGGGCTTTGCCCCACAGGTCCCGTGGTAATGAATTAAGCAAAACAGAGGGGAGCTTTCTGGAGTGTGTACTGGAGAAAGTCGAGAGAGACTCACCAAATCATAGGCAAAGGCCAGCGATGCACCCAAGTGGGAAAAGATGCTGTGAAAACGACGGCCTGTGAGAGTGAGAGAGAATCCAGACATCGGGTAAAATGCCCAGCTGCCAAGAACCCAGAAGGCTTCCCAGTTCCTGACCCCACCCATGGCTTTCCATGTCATTCTCTCTTTTATTCTATTTATTTGGCTGATTTTTTAATTAAGGAAAAACAAGTTTATGGTAACTTATTAACTCTTTTATGTTTTTTACACAAAATGTTAGCTTAATAATACTGCTAATGCCTTTGACTGTGTGGATCACAATAAACTGTGGAAAATTCTGAAAGAGATGTGAATACCAGACCACTTGACCTGCTTCTTGAGAAACCTATATGCAGGTCAGGAAGCAACAGTTAGAAATGGACAGGGAACAACAGACTGGTTCCAAATAGGAAAAGGAGTACATCAAGGCTGTATATTGTCCCCCTGCTTATTTAACTTATATGCAGAGTACATCATGAGAAACACTGGACTGGAAGAAGCACAAGCTGGAATCAAGATTGCTGAGAGAAATATCAGTCACCTCAGATATGCAGATGACACCACCCTTATGGCAGAAAATGAAGAGGAACTAAAAAGCCTCTTGATGAAAGTGAAAGAGGAGAGTGAAAAAGTTGGCTTAAAGCTCAACATTCAGAAAACGAAGATCATGGCATTCGGTCCCATCACTTCATGGCAAATAGATGGGGAAACAGTGGAAACAGTGTCAGACTTTATTTTAGGGGGCTCCAAAATCACTGCAGATGGTGATTGCAGCCATGAAATTAAAAGACGCTCACTCCTTGGAAGAAAAGTTATGACCAACCTAGATAGCATATTCAAAAGCAGAGACATTACTTTGCCAACAAAGGTCCATCTAGTCAAGGCTATGGTTTTTCCAGTGGTCATGTATGGATGTGAGAGTTGGACTGTGAAGAAAGCTGAGTGTCGAGGAATTGATGCTTTTGAACTGTGGTGTTGGAGAAGACTCTTGAGAGTCCCTTGGACTGCAAGGAGATCCAACCAGTCCATCCTAAAGGACCTAAAATCCTGGATGTTCATTGGAAAGACTGATGCTGAAGCTGAAACTCCAATACTTTGGCCACTTCATGTGAAGAGTTGACTCATTAGAAAAGACCCTGATGCTGGGAGGGATTGGGGGCAGGAGGAGAAGGGGACGACAGAGGATGAGATAGCTGGATGGCATCACCGACTCGATGGATATGAGTCTGAGTGAACTCCGGGAGTTGGTGATGGACAGGGAGGCCTGGCATGCTGCTATTCATGGGGTCGCAAAGAGTCAGACATGAATGAGCAACTGAACTGAACTGAATGTCTTTAAATCATAATGCATTCCTGAAGCAATTTTCATTCTTCTCACATTAATCATAGAATCATCTCTCAAAGTAAACTCAATCATAGAACTTTTTGTTAAAATTCAAAAGCACTGCCTTTAAAATCTGAAGACCCTGCATTCAGGTACCATCTCTAACTTTGAGGCCCACAGATTACTTAAGAAAATACCCATATCCTTCCTGAAGTTCTGCTTCTCATCCATGAAGAGGGGGTGGTATATCCCTCTAACCAACACACTGAACTGCAAAACAAATGTCCAAATATATGTAAAAGTTCATCGGAAATGCTAAAGCCTATCATAATAGAAGTTTGTTTTAACATCTGCAAAACACACTTATAATCATAAAGAACAAGATAGGGCAAAAATATAGACACAGAAAAATCTTCTCTGATTAAATGAACTATGAGTTGAGATATAGCATGGGTCTCTAGGTACAAAGGGGTGAGAAGAGTTCTTAACACAGGAATATAGCATATCCAAAAGTCCTGTATAGGCGAACTGGTGTGCTGTTATCAACAGAAACTGCCTTAAGAGAGCTAACAGTGAAATTTTCAGAAATGTTGTAAGCTGATTGGTAAACACGGCCATGTTTTACAAATTTGTTACATAATTTGTTTTGTAAAACAAATTATATCAGCTCACGATTAAGTAAATTATGTTAAAAATTCATTACTCAATTGTACTTTAGTAGTATGTCTTTTCTTTAGAGGCTTTGTGTAGGTTTTATTTGTATGGTAGAAATACTGCATAATGGGCTGTTATGGTAGTTCAGTGGTAAAGAACCCACCTGCAATGCAAGAGACAGGTTTTGCTCCCTGGGTTGGGAAGATCCCCTGGAGAAGAGAATGGAAACCCACTCCAATATTCTTGCCTGGAAAATTCCATGGACAGAGAAGGTTGGCTCTCTGCCATCCATAGGGTTTCAAAGAGTCAGACACAACTGAGTGACTAAACAACTACCACTAACCATACATTTCTTCCCAATTTCACACTCAGTAGCATCTCACTGACAGGTTGAAATCAGCCCTGGCAGGAATGTTTGCACAATAAAACAGACAAACTACAAATCAGGGCTTCATTTATAGTCGTGGTTAAAGATTAAGTTGTCTAGATTTAAGAAAGTGATGGAGACAATCTTAACCGTGCTGAACAAACTTTACATATGCATGTCAATAGCTCCTACATCGTAAATAGTCCCCCAAATTGAGGCAATATTCTTCCAGTAATTGAAAGCTCTTATCTTATTCTGCTAAGAAGTCACTCATTTCCTTCACAAATTTGAGTGGGGTTTCAACAGATTTTTCTTTTTTACTTTTGTCTTATTTGTTCATAAAATAGTACCAACCAACATTCATGTTGAAACTACATTCATTTATCAATGTTGTGAGCAACTTCTTTTCTGAATCTGACAGTAATTAAACATTTACTCATGGTTTGATTTTCATCAAGTTATGGTTTGATTGCAACCATAGGCTGGTGATGAATACAAGATCTTGGCAAGTATCAGTCAGCAAATTTTGTGGGAACCAACCAATTGGCAAATGAAACTTACTATAAAGTGCATTGCATATTATATTATTTGAAAATTGTACATTTAAAAAATAAGTTTACACACACACACACACACATTGTTTTTCCAGAGCTAGTCATTAAACATATATCACAACATCACTGTTTGGGAGATAAATTTGTCACAGAGTGATTAGAAGAACTGAAAGACAGACATTATGAAACAAATAGAGAGAAAGGCATAAAACAAGGAGAGATGACATTGGTAGGGACTAGATCCTACATGGAAGGGCTATCATACGAAGTTTGGAAAGCCATTAAAGATGTTAAGCAATGACACATACTTATCAAATTTTTGCTTCAAAAATAGATTGGAAGAGAGTGAGACAGCATGATCAAAGGTCAGTTTTAGGTTATTTCCATCTTCCAAATGAGAGATTATGGTAGCAACAGCTATGTGGTGGCAGAAATAGATAATCTGTATTAGTCAGGGTGTGTAACATCCAAATTCTGTGACAAAATGTTATTAAGATAAAGGTTTGTTGCTTACTCATAACAGTGCAGTGAAAAGTTGGTCAGTTTTGACATGATGGTTGAGGCATGAGCCTTTCCACTCAGTGGCTCCACTGAGCTATAGTAACTCCTGTTCTCTCCATAATCTGGACTGAAAAAAAAGGGAGCTGGGAGAGTGGAGGGTAAAAAGAAGGGGTTGGAAGTGGGTAGCATTCCATTGCCCTAAATATATCACTTAGTCTCATGGAGGTACCCGAGGACTGGGAAGTTCAACCTTCTTCTATTCCCAAAGGAAAATAAAATGATTTCACTCTGCTCAGTTTCACTTTGTAAATATCTCCATTCCTGACAGTTTGGAGACACTCAAATATTTGTTGACTGAATGCACAACCATGAGGTTTTCAGTTTTCTCATTCTAGAATTCACTAAAGAAATACAAAATCTGGTGCAGAAAAGTTTCTAGGAAGAGCAGAAAACCTAGGTTTGAGTTTGATTTGGTTTGGTCTCTCCTGCTTAATCTTTCTGTGACCTTTAACAAATTTTTCTCTTTTTACCTTGTCTGAGTCTCATTTTTGAAGCTATAAAATAAGGGAAATAATAGCTTTTCTACTGTGGAAAGTTCTAATAAAACCAAAGAAGTAGAAGCAAGAACATTTTGTAAAGTGTTGCTGCTGCTGCTGCTAAGTCGCTTCAGTCGTGTCCGACTCTGTGTGACCCCATAGACGGCAGCCCACCAGGCACTCAACAATTTCAGAGACCAGAGACCATCTTTATAAGGACTTCCAGGAATATGGCATGCGTTCCTAATAATGGAAAGGTACTCTGAGTTTTGGCAAATATCCCTCTTGCTTCACTGTTACCTGGCTTGCCCCATAAGAGCATAGTGCAAAATGAGTCAGCCCAGCTGTTTTCACCAGCTGCCTGCCCCTGGGCACAATAGTTAGCCTCATGACACATATTGCTAGGGCTTCCCTGGTGGCTCAGACGTTAAAGCATCTGCCTGTAATGTGGGAGACCCAGGTTCGATCCCTGAGTTGGGAAGATCCCCTAGAGTAGGACATGGCTACCTACTCCAGTATTCTTGCCTAGAGAATCTCATGGACAGAGGATCTGGACGGGCTACAGTCCAACATGACTGAGCAGCTAACACACACACACACATATTACTAAAAGGATTTTTGTGATTTCACTGAAATAAAAATACATTAATACATATTTTCTAGACACTGTAGATTTCTGTGTGATGAGTGGTGTAGGATCCTATTTAAATAGGAAAACTAGCAAACAAATAGGCTTTTTTAAATTTCTTCTTAGCAAGATAGAATTTACTTAGCAAATGGTTCTATTCAAGTGGAAAAGAGCATTAGTTTTAAAAAATCATCAGTGAATGAATCAATAGAGACATGCTATTTCTTGCTTTGTAGAAAGACAGTAGAATTTTTCATAATCCTACCCTACCAAAAACTAAAGATGCATTTTCTTATCTTCTCTATGTATCTTCCACAAATCTACCTTTCTCATCTGCCTGGCCCATCTCCATCATTTTCTTCCTCTGACTCTGACTCTAGATTTGCATATCTCCCCAATGCCCCCCATATATATAAACCTTAATCTTTATCACTAGTTCCTTTGTCAGTTGTTGTTTTGTTCATTTGCTCAGTCCCGTCCAACTCTTTCTGACCCCATGTACTGCAGCACACCACATTTCCTTGTCTTTCTCTATCTCCCAGAGTTTGCTCAAACTCATGTCCATTGAGTCAGTGATTCCATCCAACCATCTTATTCTCCGTCATGTCATTCCCTTGTCCTCAATCTTTCCCAGCATCAGGGTCTTTTCCAATGAGTCAGCTTTTCTCATCAGGTGGCCAACATATTGGAGCTTCAGCTTCAATATCAGTCCTTCCAATGAATATTTAGGGTTGATTTCCTTTAGGATTGACAGGTTTGATCTCCCTGCATTACTTTAGGCAAATGAAATCATACAATCTTTATGTCACATCTGAGATCACACGGTGTTCAGTCCTGCAGAGGGACCAAGGTATGAAATATGGCACTGTCGTCCTATTGGAAAAGTACAAATGGCTGAGTCTCCCTGTCAGTAGCAAGATTCATTAGGCACCGGTTAACCAGAAAGACTATTTTCCAGAAAGGTTTCTGCTCTATAGTAGAGAATTCTGTAGAACATTCTGGGCTCTGGTCACAAATAACCTTTCTCCTTTGTCAACAATGAGACAAGATTAGCATTCTTGCAGCATCATCTGAGGCTGAAATCCAATCAGCTCCCTTTCCAACTGTGTTTCAACAGCAGCAAGCAAAATTCATGTGGTAAATTTTCTCCCTGGACAATAATTTTGCATCTCATTAATATTCCTTTCTTCCTATTTGAGAAACTCTTAGAGACTGTCTTAGTCTACTTAGTGTAACAAAACTTCAGAGAATAGGTGGTTTATAAACCAAATAAACAAGACTTCTCACAATTCTGGAAGCTGGTAGTCCTCAAGAGCAAGATACTGGTACACTTGGTGTCTGGGGAGACCCTGTTTCCTAGCTCTCAGGCAGCATCTTCTCACTGTGTCCTCACTTGGCGGAAAGTGCGGTGAGCTCTCTGAGGTCTCCATTATAAGGGCATTAGTCCCTTCATAAGGACTCCAGACTCATGACCTGATCACCTCCCAAAGGTCCATCATTTTGGAGATTAAGTTCTCAACCTATGAAGTTTGGAGGGACACAAATATTTAGTCTACAACAGTGACCATCAAAAACTCAAACCTCTGAATCCACAATTACAAGTTGGTAAGAACAATAAGAGATGCATTTTGATTTTGTCTATGAAGTTAGCCACTTTAAAGTTTCCAAAGTTGCCCTCAGACAAGTCAACATCTGGTCTGCCGAGGACTGTCCCCCAGTTGACCTCTGCTGCTACTAAGTCACTTCAGTCGTGCCTGACTCTGTGCGACCCCATAGACGGCAGCCCACCAGGCTCCCCCGTCCCTGGGATTCTCCAGGCAAGAACACTGGGGTGGGTTGACATTTCCTTCTCCAATGCATGAAATTGAAAAGTGAAAGTGAAGTCACTCAGTCGTGTCCGACTCCTAGCGACCCCATGGGCTGCAGCCCACCAGGCTCCTCCGTCCATGGGATTTTCCAGGCAAGAGTACAGGAGTCGGGTGCCATTGCCTTCTCCCAGTTGACCTCTAATATCCTAATATTGCTGGATGCTCAGTCACTCAGGGCTTTGCTGAGTTTGTTCCACATAAATTCTATGCAGCTCCTAAGAGAAGGCTGAGTTTCCAGATTGGTCAAGAGAAAAGGAATATGCCTTCAGAATGACAAAAATTCTTTTACCTGGCGAAACTGTCATCCCAGTCATGTAGTGACATCCTTAGAGCTTTGTTTTCAAAGCAAACTTTGAGAACGCTTGGAAGCCAACTCTGTCTGGGAGCGTGCTCTGCCATCTCCTGATCCTGCAGTTACATTCTGAATTTTCCACATCTTTTGCATTAAAGAAACATTACACCCTCTAACTGTGTCTGTTGGCCTCTTTCCAGCAAACGTATTACCATCGAATGTGACAACCACACAGTTGATGTCATGGGGGACTGTTAGGAAAATCTTTCTAAGGAGCTGTAGTGGAGTGCTTTTGATGAAATTCTAGCAGGCAGATGTTTTGGTTCACTGTCTAGGGCTTGTTTCACCTGTAAGTCAATCTTGTCAGTAGCTGGCATTTGCCTCTTCAGACTCTAGTCATTCATTTATTCTGCTGGCAACTCTGAGGTTTAAAGTTTCTTAACTTTATGAGGATAATATCTCTGCTTTTCTGAGAAGTGTTCAATCCAGGGGTTATAATGAGAAGGCAGAGAAGCAAATTGATTGTAAATGAGGCAGCCGAACAGGTGGATTGAGTGCCATTACAGCACAGAAACTTCATGAAGGAGAAGGGGACACTCCAGGCAAAGGTGCTTGTGTGCTGCCCTGAAATATTGAAAAGCAGATTGGCTGCAGTGGGAAGAGCTCTAGAATTAACTATCATGAAGTGTGACAAGGAGACCATTGACAAACATAAAGCTGATCTCCGTTTTCTCATCTATAAAATGAAATGGTACCAGTTTTCAGGACTTCCCTGGTGACACAGTGGTTAAGACTCACCTTTCAAAGCGGGGGATGAGGGTTTGATACTTGGTGGGGAAACTAAGATCCCAAATGTCACTAAGGCAAAAAACCAAAACATAAGACAGAATTAATACTGTAAAAAATTCAACAAAGATTTTTTAAACTGTCTACATTAAACATCTTCAGATCAGTTCAGTTATACAGTCATGTCTGACTCTTGGCGACCCCATGGACTGCAGCACACCAGGCTTCCCTGTCCCTCACCAGCTCCCAGAGTTGACTCAAACTCACATCCATCAAGTCAGTGATGCGATCCAACCATCTCATTCTCTGTCGTCCCCTTCTCATCCCGCCTTCAATCCTACCCAGCATCAGGGTCTTTTTCAATGAGTCGGTTCTTCCCATTAGGTGGTCAAAGTATTGGAGTTTCAGCTTCAGCATCAGTCTTTCCAATGAATATTCAGGAATGATTTCCTTTAAGACTGACTGGTTGGATCTCCTTGAAATCCAAGGGACTCTCAAGTGTCTTCTCAAATACCACAGTTCAAAAGCATCAATTCTTCATGCTCAGCTTTCTTTATAGTCCAACTCTCACACCCATGCAAGACTACTGGGAAAAACATAGCTTTGACTAGATGGACCTCTGTCAGCAAAGTAATGTCTCTGCTTTTTAATATGCTGTCTAGGTTAGTTATAGCTTTTCTTCTGAGGAACAAGTGTCTTTAATTTAAAAAAAAATCTTAAAAAATTTTAAAAAAAAGAAATGACACCAACTTTAGAAGGTTGAGTGAAAAAATAAAGTTTTTGTGTAATGTTGAGTTTATACATCATTTGACACTTTGTTACTACTTATACTGTTAGCAAAAGCACATTTATAATAACCTCAATTTATCACCTGATGTTTCTTTTCTATTTAAGACACATCCATTTTCACAGCACTATTTGTTCTCACCAAGCCACAGTTACAGAATTCCTGTACTAACCCTTGAAAGAAACTTGTCTTCGCTGAAGCATAAAGGACATAAGCTCACCTTTTCCATCTTCGTGAATGTCTTTCTGAAGAGTT
This sequence comes from Oryx dammah, assembly GCF_014754425.2. Taxonomy (NCBI): domain Eukaryota; kingdom Metazoa; phylum Chordata; class Mammalia; order Artiodactyla; family Bovidae; genus Oryx; species Oryx dammah. Next base: position 89,413,661 of record NW_024070209.1, on the reverse strand, counting down.
TGGATTTTTATAGCAATTTCCCTAAGAAAATTTGGCTGTGTGAGTGAGCGATCTAAAGTTTCTGAGACCTCCACTCTTTAATAGATGTTCTCAGAGAACATTCAAAGCAGAAACAGTAAAGCTGGAAAAAATGTGGAAATCTACCAAAAGAAAATAGGACAAGCATAAGCAAAGTAGAGACACCCAAATCCTGGAGGTTGTAGATATACTGCAAGCTCTGTAGATGTTAGAGGGGATTCCGGCACCACCAGCTTTGGTTTCATTCAGGGCAAAATTGTTGGCATGATATGGTTCCAATGATCTAGAAACTTAGAAGTTGGTGAGATAAAATAAGGACACCAAAGGTCAAGGGAAAACAAGCATTATTTAATGTAATTATAATATTGCAGTAGACTTTTGTTGTTATTCAATTGCTAAGTCATGTATGACTCTTTGTGACACCATGGACTGTAACACGCCAGGCTCCTCAGTCCTCCAATAGCTCCCACAGTTTGCTCAGATTCATGTCCATGAGTCAGTGAGGCTAATTGAGTCAGTGAGGCTAACTAGCCATCTCATCCTCTGTCACCTTTCTCCTTTGGCTTCAATCTTTCCCAGCATCAGGGTCTTTTCCAATGAGTCAGCTCTTCATGTCAGGTGGTCAAAGTGTTGGAGTTTCAGCTTTAGTATCAGTCCTTCCAATGAATATTCAGGGTTGATTTCCTCTGGTTTGATCTTGCTGTCCAAAGGATTCTCAAGAGTCTTCTCCAACACCACAGTTCAAAAGCATCAGCTCTTTGATACTTACCCTTCTTTATGGTCCAACTCATACATCCATACTTGACTACTGGAAAACCATAGCTTTGACTATAGGGACCTTTGTCAACAAAGTGATGTCTTTGCTTTTTAATACACTGTCTATGTTTGTCATAGCTTTCCTTCCAAGGAGCAAGCATCTTTTAACGTCATGGCTGCAGTCACCATCCTCAGTGATTTTGAAGCCCAAGAAAATAAAATCTGTCACCACGGCCACTTTTCCCCTTTCTATTTGCTTTGAAGTGATAGGACCGAATGCCATGATCTTAGTAGATTAAATAAGGTTAATTAATTACTAAGCAAGAATTTTAGGCAACAGGTACAGACCATTTCATTTACATATGAATTGATCCATAAGGCTTGTTCCTTCAATATTTAGCTGCAAATATCTCCAAATACAATGTTTTATGTTCCCTTATCACTCTGGTAATAAAGATATATGTCTAAGAATATGAAGATATATCCAACATGTAGCACAAATATACATTTAAGTTTCTAACACTATAAATGACATGTTCCAATTCAATTCAAAATATTAGAATTGTTTTCAATCATGAAAAAATATGCTTCTACATTAAGAAAGCTTTTTAAAATCACCAATCAGAAAAGAGATCCATGCTAATTTAAGATTAGTAATCAAGTGAAAGATATAATCAGTGCACAGCTAATTCTATGTCAATATGTATTAATTATCTTAAAACTGAGCTTAAAAAAGCAAGTTTATTTGATAGTTAGGAAAATTATGTACCATATAATGTCCATGATTACTGATTTTATATTGAATTTGATAGGTATAATCAGCAAATTTTATTTTATATTTTTAACGAAGAAAATTTATGGAAGAATGTGTAGTCCAAACACATAAGTAATCTTTCAGCCTGATGATGAATGCATGAAAATGTGGCATAAAGTATCTGAAAATTTTTGTTACCAACTGGATTTATCTTCTCATGATGGGTTCTGAATTTTTAGAAATGGGTTTCTGAATTTTTAGAAATCACTAAATCATACTATCAAACTATAATGAAATAAAAAAGTAAAACAAGCATTTCCAGCTAGTATTTGTTTAGCAACTAGTATGTACAAGACATTATTCTAGGCACCAGAGACATGATAGAAAAACATATCATTTTTTAGGGAGCATAGATTTGAATGAAGAGAGATGGGTATGAAAGAAATAAAAATACATAATAAGTCAGGTGTGCTAAGGATTATTTTAAAATAGAGAATGAATATAAGAAATGGTAATTGATGTGATGGAGTAGCTTTTTAAGGGCATACTACATTGGCATTTTTTACAAGGAAAAATTTGAGCAAAGACAAATAATTTAAGGGAGCAAGTCACTGAGACTGTTCAGGAAAAAGCGTTTCTTGAACAATTGCAAGGAAACCAGCAGATGTGAATCAATATGAACAGAGTAGGGGCTGGGGTTAAAAGGGTGGACCTGCGGTGGGAGAAAGAGAGGAAGAGAGACCCTGCAGGGCGTTAAGGTGTTTGGTCTGGGTGAGAAGGGAAGGCACCTCAGTGTTTTTGAGGATGAGGGGTCCACAGCTGGCTTCTCCTTGGGCAGCAAGAGTGGAAGCTAGAATCCTATCAAGAGGTCATCACGATAGTTGGGCAGGAGACAAGGACGGCTTGGGTGAAGATGTAGCAGTGAAGAGGCTGAGGTAGGGTCAGAATCACAGCCTATTTTGGAGGTAAATATGCTGACACCTGAGGTTGATACAGTGTAGTAGACAATGGTGCCTCTCACTGGCATCGGTGCTGCAGACAAAGCCCAACAAGACTATATCAACATTCCGACTTCCCATCAGATCTTAGGTCTTGGCTCAAACTTACTCACACTTTAATAGCCCTTCCCTTTGAAAATATCTTTTTATCGCAATTTTGTAATGGGATATAACTTTTAAATTTCTTTTTGAGTTGATTCAAATGCGTGCCTATTCATGCTTAGGTGGGAGCATAGTAAGATTAACTTGATGTACCTTAAAATAGAGTTCAATAAATAGTAAGGTAATTTATTTCCCAATGAATCCCAAACAGACCAGAGCTACTTTTCTTTTATTGTAAACTATATGACATCTGTTTTAACAAGCTTCTTGAAATCATATGGCCAGAGAATGATAGGAAACAGTAGCTTATCCAATTGCTCATTAATGGGAGCCCATTTTCTTAGTGTCACTGCGTTGTTTTCAGTCCTTTTGATTTCTGTCTTTTATTTTCCCACCATGCAGCATGACTTATAGGATCTTACTTCCCAGATCTGGGGTTAAACCCAGGCCCCCAGCAGTGCAAGTGCAGAGTCGTAACGACTGGACCACCAGTAAAGTCCCAAGTCTTGTGTTCTTTTAATTGAAAAGTTGAATTGAACTCCTTAAAAAAATAAACAACAGAAATTTGTTTCTTGCAGTTCTGCAGGATGTGAAGTCCAGAATCAAGGCACCTTTTTTATACTGTTGGAATAAAAATCTCAAATAAACCCAAATTCAACCCCAAATTCCCCCTACCTGCTTTCAGCAGTTAATTGCCATGCTCTTAATAGCTCTTCTTCAAACAGCTTTCTGCATCAAGAAATCTGTCGGTACCATTGTCAGGATTTAACTTTAAGGGAAAAAAAAAAAATTGGCAGTAGCGGATATGGCATGGAAGAAAGAGAGACCAAAATAAATACACAATGGATAATAATTACAGGAGAATATATATATATACTCATATATATATGTATACTTCAAAACTTGTACTTGCAAAATTTCATTTTGGAAAGAAAAGCCTATCAAAGCATATCATTTTAATTATACTTCTATTACCAAGGGACTATGAAAGTGTATATTAAATTAATGGAATGGATTGCCTTGGTTCCACAGTGGTTATTAGCAGGAAGAGCTCCCAGTTTCCTTATTATGTACATCACTAACTTTAATTGCATTAGGCTGATCTGGGAGAGCTATTTTTAGGAAATATTTCATCCACAAAACAATTTCTGTTGGCAATAGGCCTACTACAGCTCCAGGACTGAGGTTTCTCTCATGAATGTTAACTTCTTGTATCTGTCAGTCATGCTGCAGCTCACATTACCTTATTAAAGAGACCCAAAAGGACTCTGGTCCTTCAGACTATCCCCTGAAGTTCCCAGGAGAAACCTGCTCGGGGAGGTCAGGCAGGTTTCCTCTGCTGGCACGTGGGGACAAGCGTGTGGACATGTACCTGACTGACACACACACACACACACCAGGACCCATGATTGGCACGTGGGACGGTAATGGCAGAGTCCAGACTACCGTAGATCAGGGATCACTGCTCACTTAATCCAGAGTATAAAGATTTTATACAATAAAAACTTCAAAGCCCTGAGCAAATTAGCTCTTAGCTGTTTGTGGCTGAAAACTCACTAAGTTGTCTAAATTTGGTCTACAGTTACGACTGCACTCTGAGATGGTCAGTACAGGACGATTCATTAATATCCTCATAGTTCTGATCTGGTGCCAAGGTCTTGATCAGAATTTAAGAACTGTAGGTTTCCTGGGAGGCAATTTAAAAATTATGTACCCCAAGCATTCCACATGATAGCTAAGTCCACTGATGAACAATTGACACAGGCTTTGAGAAATAAAACTTGGCAGAATCTCTCAAAATGTAAGACATGCATAGTTTCAACCCAGCAAGTCATCAGGTATAAACATATCTATATACATGCATATAATATAGGCAAGGCTAAGTGTAGCACTGCCTACAATGATGAAAAAATAGAACCTGAATGCGTCTTACAATGGAGTATTTATATAAAATGAGGTGTTGCTGTACTATGAAACGTTTTGGGGTTTAAAAAAAAATGATATAGTTTATCCATATCATTGAAAGTTCTCCAGTATATATCGCTGAAAAAAGAATTCACAATATACTACACAGAGCATAGCCCTTTTATATAAGTAAATGATGCAATGCAATTGATAAATTATGTGATTAGAGATATACATAGATTTCATGGATGTGAAACCTATATCTATATTTCTACATGTATTTTAAACTTATGAGACAGATTTTGTATATATATTTCATTACATCACACAGGCACATATATAAGGAAGGTTAAATAATAAATTTTTAATAGGGTTGGCAACTGAGTTTGAAGATAGGGGATGGGTATAAGTATTTCAAAGCTATGGTTTTTCCAGTAGTCATGTTTGGATGTGAGAGTTGAACCATAAAGCAAGCTGAGCACCGAAGAATTGATGCTTTTGAACTATGGTGTTGGAGGAGACTCTTGAGAGTCCCTTGGACTGCAAGGAGATCCAATCAGTCCATGTTAAAGGAAATCAGTCCTGAATATTCATTGGAAGAACTGATGCTGAAGCTGAAACTCCAATAATTTGGCCACCTGATGTGAAGAACTGACTCACTGGAAAAGACCCTGATGCTGGGAAAGATTGAAGGTGGGAGGAGAAGGGGACGACAGAGGATGAGCTGGTTGGATGGCATCCCCGACTCAATGGACATGAGTTTGAGTAAATTCTGGGAGCTGGTGATGGACAAGGAGGCCTGCTGTGCTGCAGTCCATGGGGTCTCAGAGTCAGACATGACTGAGTGACTGAAATGAATTGAACTGAATAGGTACTATACTTTTTATTCTATATTCCCTTACATTTTTCATAATAATATTGGTATTCATAATAACCATGTAATTATATATTATTTATGTCACTAAAAAAATACATACAAACTGAAAAGAAACTAGAACCGAAAGAAACTCTTTGGAGGTCGGAAATAACTCCACTGGTTTGATAATATCAAGTATGAGATTTCTGGATAAAATCATTAGTGTCACAGACCTTCCCACTGAGAGGGACCCCAGGAGTTAATAACAGCGGTAAACGCTTACTTAGTCTTTTCAGTGTTCCAGGCTTTGCTTTGCATGCCTCCTGAATGTTAATTTCCGTAATCCTCAAATAACCTGATTAGGCAGCTCTCATTATCCCTTTGCTAAAATGCTTGCACCATAATCTCTTCCCTGTACACAAACCTGTGGGGATCGCTGCCTCACACTGACCCTGAGCTGGTTTTGGTCAACGGAACAATGGCCAATGACACTCATGCAGATGCTCGAGAGGAGTTGCAGGTTAGGGCCTCCTAGTTCTCGCTGCTGGGACCATTTCATACTCCAGCCTCAGCTAGCTTCCTGGAGGAAGAGAGAACACTTGGGATGAGCTGGTCCCTCTCTGCTGAGTCAGCATCCCAACTGAGGCCTTGGTCCCGTGAGAGAGTCCCTCAGCTTCATGTCTGCCAGTGGACTTTATCTTGATTTCACAGACGAGGAAACAGATCAGACAGAAATGCCTGCCGGATGGCAGCCTTGGAGTGAGGCAAGACCAACCCAGCTGGAGATGGTCCTCAGTACTCTGAGAGGCTAATGCACCCAGGACAGAAGCTACCTTTGTCAGCCTGACCCAGGAGCGGGGACGGAGGACCCTGGGGTGCAGGGGTAAATCCTCCACCTCCCCAATGCCCAGATGAAGTCATCTGCTGTTTTTTTCTCAAGGACTGACTCTCAGCACCTCATCCACCTTGGTGTCTCTCCCAAGTTCTAGAAGAATGCCCGCCCACCTCCATCTGAGACAGAGCAAGTGGGCATAGGATCTGAGCTGGTCTCCCATTGTGTTAGGTAGTGGTATTTTTACTGGGTTTTCTGTGCTGAGATTTCCTTTTAAATTATGAAATTGAGTCTCAGTAAGTTTGTTCTGCGAAATGTGTCACCAAAAAAAAAAAAAAGAGAGAGAGAGAGAGAGAAGAAGAAAAAGAAATCAACTCCAGATGAACATAATCCCAAAGCCCGTCCTTTTTCAGTAAACATCTGAGCATTGGGGACTATTTATTTTTCTCAAAATTCAGTTTTGGATTTAATTTAAACATATATGCAGTGTATGACACAAAGTCCATATTCACTAATGCTGACCTGAATTAGGCTCTTTCTGTTTGTGTAAAAGCTAGGATATGTGCAGGTAGAGAAGCAAAGAGAAGAGCTGGCAGCTGAGCCATCAGGTGGGTGGAGAAGAACTACAAGTCCGCAGGTTCAGTCTCCTCCTTCTCTTTCCCCCTGTTTTTTCTTTCTGTGTTTCTTTCCTTCGTATGTTCTCTCTGCTGTGGACTAAGTATGTATGTACTTCCAAAATTCACGTGTTGAAACCTAACCCTGATGGTGATGGTGTTAGGAGGTGGGGACTTGAGGAGGTCCTGAGGATGGGGCCCCCAGAAGTGGGATTGGAACTCTTCTTTATAAAAGAGACCTCTCACTCTCTTGCTACCCCGTGAGGACACAGCCAGAAATAGCTTGTCTGAAACCCACCAGAAAGTCCTCATAAGAACCCAACCATGCTGGCACTCCAAGCCTGACTTCCAACCTTCAGAACTGTGAGAAACCAACTTCCGATGTGAAAACACGGCAGCTCTATGGTACTTTGTTACAGCTGCCTGCACAGATGAAGGCGCTTCAGATGAAAAGGCCCAGTAAAAGCTTCTCATAATTGTGTCACCATCGTGTTGAGAGCTCATCTGAAATCCAACCCAGTCACGAGACCTGTGAGAAGGGGGCAAGGGAGCAGAGGGTATTCGATACTGATCACTAGCTCCTGGGAGTGGGGTTGGTGAAAAGGGTTTAAGAACATCTCCTTCGAGTTCCTAAGATTTCATAAAAGATTTCATGGCCCAGCACTCGTTCCTGCTTTTTGTTTATTTCCACCTCCCCGACTCTGCTCAGTTTTTACCTACTCCTGCTCCCCCTACCTTCAGTCTCCTTTAAAACACACAGTCACCTCCGCATGACCGAAGATGAGCTTGGCTTACACCGGACTCTCCTACTGCAATAGACAATAAAACCTGTTTTCATTACTTTCAGCTATTGTCCAGTATGGTTTATCTTTGACCTGTTCTTCTCCTTACCCATTCCAGCCTCATAGCTAAGCTTTACATGGAAGGTAACTTGACAGAAATGTCATCTCCATTACACAAGCTTTAGGTCATTTAATTCTCACAAAAACTTTCCATGTAAGGAATACTCACTTGATTTTTCCAGATGAGGAGAGTGAGGTTGAGAGAGGACAAATCTACAATGACAAAACAAAGACCTGGATGCAAACTCGTATCTCCAAACACAGTTTTCAGGCTATTTTCCAGGTACTGCATAGCTATTTAGACAAAGTCTTCAAGGAAATTAATGTTGATACATTGTTGTGAGCCATGGGCCCTAATTATCAACTGAAAAGAGAGTTAAGCCATCAAACTCAACCTTTTTTATTTCCACCCAGATGATCTGAGAAAGCCATGAACCATTCTCTGACATGTGCTGCATTCAGATTTTGCTCTTGAAATTCCAAGAAGCTAAATGTTTTCATTCATTTCTTGTATGGAATGGCTTTCACTCTTTCCCCATGCTGGCCATTCTGGAAATGTAACTGACAGGCACAGAGAAGCATCTCTATGGGGAACTTACTTTCCGATCCCCCAGTAACCCCTGTATACCTTGCTCCAAACATTAGACTTACAGTAATTCAGCCTCATGCCATACTGATTTATTTGGAAACCTCACTGTGGTATTTAAATGTATTTACTTTTATGTCATCATCTAAAACTCATAGAAGTGTTTCACATGTCTGATGCTAAGCCATATCTTACTTCTTGTCCATTATTTCTGTTATAGGTTTTCTCCATTTAAAGTGTGGGTCCTAATAGCTAGTCCAGTTTAACCATAACTTACTTGGTTTATCCCTTGTCTTGATCAACTAATAACTTCTTGATCCTAATACTTTTGTATTTCCTCAGATCACAACTCAAAGATGACTGGTTAGAAACCATCGAGGCTTTTGTTCAGTTTAAGACACCAAGTGAATATATGCCCAGCTTCTTTGGTTGTCAGTAGATAGCTCCTTATGAGACGAATTTCTAATTTCTCCACAACTAGGAGCGTAGCAACTTTAGCACTTCACACCCAGATAAAGATTGCTTTGTTTTCATAATGTGTACACTTTGCACTCAATTTTTTTTCCAGAGATAGTGATATTAATTTGTGCTTTGTAATGAAAAACTTGTCAATGCCCTGGATCGGTGATATGCTATATAAAGAAAATGTAATTAAGCAAATCCAGTGGAAATTATAGTAAATGTATACCAAATTTCCTCTCCAAACTAGTGCAATAATAACTAAGGTCTACCACACTCTTTACATTAAATGTATTCTCAAATTTGACGAGCACAGTAGCAAATGATAATTTGTATATAGGTAGGTAGTATTATTTATTTCATTATAAGGATGAAAAAGTAAAGTATTATGCTTATTTGCCATGTTTTAATATTTGGAGCATATTTACAGGTAAAGGTAACTAAAATGAAATATGGTGAACATTTTTAAGGAGGTGATGGAGTTGGGAGTGATGGAGTAGAGAATTGTTGTTTATCATTATGGGAAATTTTGTACTATTTACTATTAATTCAGATACATGTGTCGTGTTCTTAGTGTTAAAACAGAAAAAAAAGATACAGAAGAAAAAAAGATACAGAACAAAAAGAAAAACAGGAAAAAAAAGATATAGGATATCAGATCTTATAGTTCTAGGTTGCATTCTTTTATCGGAGAAGGCAATGGCACCCCACTCCAGTACTCCTGCCTGGAAAATCCCATGGGCGGAAGAGCCTGGTAGGCTGCAGTCCATGGGGTCGCTGTGGGTCGGACACGACTGAGCGACTTCACTTCCACTTTTCACTTTCATGCATTGGAGAAGGAAATGGCAACCCACTCCAGTGTTCTTGCCTGGAGAATCTCAGGGATGGGGGAGCCTGGTGGGCTGCCGTCTATGGGGTCACACAGAGTCGGACACGACTGAAGCGACTTAGCAGCAGCAGTACTCTTTCTTTAACAATCTGCAATCCTTGGCTGAATAATTATCTCTACTAGATGCCACTGGTATTGATGTATTTACAATACTGAGCCAGTGTTAAGGCACATTAACCTTTAGAATGAAAGGGGAACCAAGTTTCTCTCAATCTCTAGCCCCCAGCCCTGCTATTTACCTTCATCCCAAACAGCTGGGCAAGAAAGTATTCCATTCATCATCAATACACAAGACAGCAAAGAACAATTATATAAGTAATTCTATGCAAAGAGGGGAGGAATGTGTAGGGAGATACCCCACTAGCCTTTTTAGCAAAACAGACTCCAGAATTTTGAGGTGTGCTGGCTCCTGATCCTAGCAGATTTTTTTTTTTTAAATAAAACTCTTAATATCAGTGTCAGCAAAAACTGGTTTATCAACACACACACTTTGTTGGATCTCACACTAAAAGGTGTCCCATGTGAAAACTTAAAGGAAGCACTAATTTTCTTTCCCTCCCATGTATCTTCCATGGGTTGTTCTATAAGGTGTAACAAGACTTTGTAAATCATTAGGTCAGAAGTCAACAGGAAAGAAAACTATATCAATACAGATATTTCAGACTTGTAGTTCCCTAAAGACATATGGGTTAGAAATTTTTTTTCCACTCTTTTCTGTATGATCCCAGTGTTCTCCAAGCAAGGACAATCTCACTGCTCTGTCAAGAAAATCGAAGCCATTACAGCCACACGGTGTGTCTTCTGTGAATGAAAATCACAGAGCCCGTGTCACGTATGGAGGTTTTGTTCTGTGACCTAGTAAAGAGAGGGAGATGGTGGGTCTCATATCCTATCCCCCTCCCTCAGGGAACAGCCACAGGCCCGCCAGCACCCTCCACTGTCAACGCGCAAAGTGTGTCCCCACTTGTGGACCTTGGCGCTAGCTCGGAATTAACTTCTCTGGCATTAACCAACCTGGCTGGGTCCGTCTTTTCATTCAGGCATCTGCTTAAGGATCAAATCTTCTTCTCAGGGCCTTTCCCTGACCATCCCATCTTAAACTGCCCAATCAGCCGCTCTCCATCACTCTGCCTCATTCTGTTTTCTTCTTGGCACTTAACTTTATTTGCAATTTTTTTATTCACATATTTTCTTCTGTGTTTATTCTCCTCACTGGACTATGATCTCCACAAAAGTAGGGGCTACTTCTGTCTTCATGATCACAGGAGTACCTGGTGCATGAATCAGTTCAGTTCAGTCACTCAGTCGTGTCCGACTCTTTGCGACCCCATGGACTGCAGCACGCCAGGCCTCCCTGTCCATCACCAACTCTTGGAGTCCACCCAAACCCATGTCCATTGAGTTGGTGATGCCATCCAACCATCTCATCCTCTGTCATCCCCTTCTCCTCCTGCCCTCAATCTTTCCCAGCATTAGGGTCTTTTCCAATGAGTCAACTCTTCGCATGAGGTGGCCAAAGTATGGGAGTTTCAGCTTCAACATCAGTCCTTCCAATGAACACCCAGGACTGATTTTCTTTAGGATGGACTGGTTGGATCTCCTTTCAGTCCAAGGGACTGTCAAGAGTCTTCTCCAACACCACAGATCAAAAGCATCAATTCTTCTGCACTCAGCCTTCTTCACAGTCCAACTCTAACATCCATACATGACCACTGGAAAAACCATAGCTTTGACTAGACAGACCTTTGTTGGCAAAGTAATGTCTCTGTTTTTTGATATGCTATCTAGGTTGGTCATAATTTTCCTTCCAAGGAATAAGGTGAATGAATAGAGACAACAAAACCTTGCTGGGTGAATAAATGAGGCGGTAGATTTAAAAGGAAGAAGTATAACAGGTGGATATTTCATTAGCACAACTTGCCCAATAACTAATTGTTGGAGACAAAATGATACTCTGTATTTTTAAATATCATCCCAGTTTGCAAAGTGCTTTCATACCGATGATCTCATTTGATTCTATCACTGATCCTGGGTGAGAGCAGAAAAGGAAATTCCCTAAGCATGCTGTGACTTGTCCTAAATTACTCAGCTGGAATGTGGTGGAGTCCAGCGCCCACAGCCATTGCTCACCACCAGCATCCACTCTGCAACAACTGCTTCGCAAAGGGGGAGTTTGCGCCTTTTCTGCGTGAATATTCTTTGTAAGTTCTGGAAGTTTGCTTCATTAAAGTAATATCAATATTTACACCACACACACACACAAAACCATCTGATAAGTCTATGAAAACCTTGGTTTTAGAGGTATTTTTTAATCCCCTCTTTTGCTCGCTGTTGCTACATGCAGTGCTGTTTTGCCACACACACACAAAGTTACATGGAACTAGCACTTAGCCTCTATCAAGGCAACATCTAGCTGTATTTAAACATAAACAAGTCATTTGCACTTGAGTCAAGTAACAGAGACAGAGAAAGTCTTAAATGGATGCATCATGATTCTTAACACTCTAGATACTCACACAGTCATCACTGACGAGATTGGTGAAACTTGAAACAAGTCTCCAACATGAATGAAATCAGCTGGTGTTGTCTGTGCCTTTCCAGAGATTAAAAAAAAGAAAGGAAAAAGCTCACCTAACTCAGCATAACCTGAATGCCCTGCTCCAGGAGAACGCTTGAACGGTTGACGGATATGATGACAAACTGAGAAGGATTTGGAATTCAGATCTGTAATCATTCTCTGGCATGGTATTTGGGGTCCTGGAAAGGTACTACATAAATAGAAAAGGGAATTGCCTTCAGGACCAACTAATATCAATTAGGAGATACTATTTATTTATCTGAAACACACACACTCACACACACGCACACACGTGTGTCCCACGCTCAATTACAATGATTTCCATCTGGCTACAGGAGGACCATGACAAGCATCCCCTCCCCACAGTGACAGAGCATGTTTTTCTAAATCCTCCTTTCCTTTCCAGAACTGTAAGACTGACAGCAAGTTACTTAACTCTGTCCAGCAGCAGCTGTGTGGGTTTTGCATAATTAATTATTTATACCAAGGCAGACACAGTAATTAACATCCAGATGAATATGATATTCTGATCAGAAATACTTTGCATTTCAGCCATGCCTCAAGCAAGGAACTGTCAAAACTGGACTGTTTGACAGAGTGGGGCCTGCCAAAAACCTCCCAGACATCTGTTCTGTAACAAAAAGAACAGATTCTCGAAGCAGTGTGTACATATATTCACTGGTTTTCCTCAGCAAGGAATGGTTGATTACCTTTTCACAAATTCCGGTCAACTTTGTCTGGTTCCAAGATCATCACTCAGTGTTTCACAGAAGGGCTGAATTTTAAATGAGAAGTCTGTCTCTCTGAGTGCCAGCCCTGCAAACGCAGTCACAGACGATACCCTGATCAGTTACTCTTCAGATCTGTGCGTGGAAGTGTCATGAAATGACTTTTCATCCTTTCTGGGCTGGAAAACCAATAGCGCCTCTGAATTATTCTTAACAACCACATAGTTACTTGACATCAAAGTACATTGCCACTTGTATAGAAAATGGAAATACATAATATATATAAAAGTTACAGATTTCTCTAGAAACGGTGGGGAAATGTCACCCGCAAGCCATGCTGTGCATATATTAATACAGAGCTTCTGAGAGATGGTTCACGCTGCTTCCGGGGCACAGGTGGATTCACATGCTCCCCTGGTCATTTTCAATTCAAATCAGAGTGGCTATTGCCAAAAATCATAATTACTGTCCAGGGCAGGTGGATTATGACTAATATGACTACATGGTTTAGATTATTTATAATCCAGTTAATTATTTTTAAATCAACAAGGAAATACAGATTAGGAATCTCAAGACCTAGATACTAGTTGTGGTTCCGTCTCTTAGGACTGGACTTCCCAGGTGGCGCTAGTGGTAAAGAACCCACAGGCAAATGCAAGAGACAGAGCCGTGGGTTCCATCCCTGGGTTGGGGGGATCCCCTGGAGGAGAGTATGGCACCCAATCCAGTATTCTTGCCTGGAGAATCCCCAAGGACAGGGGAGCCTGGCAGGCTACAGTCCATGAAGTTGCAAAGAGTTGGACACGACTAAAGTGACTTAGCACACACATCTCTTAGGACTAGTTTTGCTTCAGGCCAGTCTTTGACCATTCTGAACATCTATTTCTTCAGCAGCAGAGTAGAATCAGTTAAGTTTATCTTGTTGATTGCTAATGTCTCTGAAAGCCTTTTGAAAACTTCTGAGACCTAGGTTATATTATCAAATTATGAGAATGATTGCAGACTGTCGTAAAGGCATATTTTGTTTTGAGGGACACTGACACATATTTTACTTTTTTGATATCAACTGACTCATTTTTAGGGTTGCTAGATTTAGCAAATAAACATACAGGATGCCCAGTTCAATTTGAATTTCAGATAAACAGCAAATAGAGAATTTTCAGCATAAGTATGTCCCATGTCATATTTGGGAAATATTTATATATAATTTATTTGTTGTTTATCTAAAATTCAAATTTAGCTGGCCATCTGTATTTAACCCACATTCATTCTGCATTCAACCCTGCTTTTTGGCTTGAATAAAATGTCACCTGACAAGTCGTGGGAGACATACATCTCCCCTCTCTGACCATAATGTGCGTCATGTCTTTGCACAATCATGTATTTAGAAATACTAAATCTTTCCTTACACTTGTTTTTTCACAGCACATTTCAATCTACCTGTGTTGTTTTAACTAGTACGCACGTGCTAGAAGTTGCAATGATATTAAAGTGGATGTTTCATAATTTATCAAAAATAGATGCATCTATTCTTTTAATTATGCTACTAATTAAGAGTACTAATTAGTAAGAATGCTTAATAGAGAAATTTCTCTGTGGGCTTCATTATATGTGATGCCCCAGAGCACTCTTAATCTTAGAGATGGTAAAGATAATTCCTACTGGCCTCTCCTCTTATCTAAAGATCAATTTTAAAAAAGGCTAATAATAATTCAGAAAATGATCCAAGAATTCCAATTTTGCCAAGACTGTATTCCCAGCTAAAATATAAAGTCTACCATGAGGCATCTTTCTCTAAAATAGAAAAAAAAAAAGGGGGGACAAGGCATTTTATCTAATAAAATAGGCCTGGGGAGACTCATAAACTTATGTCTGGAAGACAGAAAGAACAAAAGAAGCATTCATCTGTACAGAAAACGGACGTACTTCACAAGCCTAATTAATGTTGTTACCAGATTAAAATGAAAGAGAGAGAGAGGAGTGATACATTGTGGGAGTGAAAGAGGTTCCCAAAGAGGTTTGGGGGAGGATACGCCACGTAATGAGAAGATGGCTCAGGTCATTCGATGACCTTGTATGCAGAATGATCTGACATCATATTCCAGAGAACAAAGTGCAACTATAAGCATGATGTCACTTAAAACTATGGGAATGGAGGAGTGGAACAGCACAGTTTGTCTTCCAGGAGAATTTTGAATACAATTTATCCTCATCAACCTGAATGATCACACTCTATTCAGAGGGTTCCTGCAAGCAAGTCTAGCATGACCTGGGCTCTGGGTTCATACAGTCCTCCACCTCTTTTATGCCCATCCTTGTCTTCTTGTCCTTTATGTAGAACCTAGGCCTTGCACTATGACTCATTGTATGTTCTGGGTCCTGCCAGTGAACTCAGATGAATTCATTGTCCATCTTTCCACATTTGGGTTGTGTCAAGATTGCTAAAACCCATGCAAGAAAAAGAATAAATTGTTTGATATATCAACTTCAGTCTTAGGGCCTTTACACACCTCTGATCCTGTGTGTTGTATTTTCCTGTGAATACTGCTCTTTTAGTATTAAGCTTCCAAAATTTTGGTCCCAGGTGCAAATGTGTTCTCAAACCGTTTGGCCCCACTGCCTATTCTAAAACTGAACCTTGCAGTAGTAGGTGCATCTAAGAAGAAACAAAATCTGGCCTTCTGCTGAGCTAGCAGATTTTGCCCATTCAAGGTGCTCCTCATTCTTGCTTTAACATTTCCCTTTAGTGAGGTTCAGATGATAAAGAATCTACCTGCAATGCAGGAGACCCAGGTTCAACCCCTGGGTCAGGAAGATCTCCTGGACAAGGGAATGGAAGACCAATCCTATAGTCTTGTCTGGTAAATCCCATGGACAGAGGAGCCTGGAGGGCTCCAGTCGATAGGATTGCAGAGTCAGACATGACTGAGTGACTGACACTTAACACTTAGTGAGTCGACTTTATTGTTGAAATCATACTCTCAACCTCTCTTTTCTAATCATCTCATTTTTCTTGAATAGAAAAAACCCATTTACTCATTTGCAACCGGGTATAAAACAGTGGATTTCAATCACTAAAGAAACAAATGTTCATTATTAATTTGGGGCTGTTTTTCTTCATTGGCATGATGTCCTCATAAGCTATTTTGAGAAACCCTGAGAAGGCGAATAGCCATCCATGAGGCATGCTCATTGTATAGAAACGAAAAAGACAACCGAGTGGGAATGAAAGGGTTATAAGTTTCGGAGTCTCTCATCTGGTGTGTTCACAGAGTCTTGCTTTTCATATTAATTTAGGGATGTAATCTAAGCACACGTCTGAGAGTAAAACCTGTGATTTGGGAAACATGTGACCAAGCCTCTCACATGCAAATAAACACATGTGCAGTGATCAGAAATGGTGTCTGGCAGCACCAGGAACCAGTCTACAGATTTGCCTTGAATGCCTTGAAGCTTTCATATGCCATTCCTATGCTTGCTGAGTCTCTCTGCTTGCTGAGTCTTACATTTTTTAGTGCAAAATCATGGGTCAAACATTCAGCCATGACCTTTCCTAAAGGAATATCTTTGACCTCTTAGTGAATTGTGTAGATGGTTTTTGCCATTCCCACCCAAGAGCCGATGATTCCTAGAAACTAAATATTTGTGGGTTGCATAATTATGCAACTAAGCACAAATTCAGAAGCTGAAGAATGTTTTTCATTGATATCTAAATACAACAGGAAGGTCAGTAGTTCACAAACTTGTTGTTGTTGTTTAGTCACTAAATCATGTCTGACTCTTTGTGACCCCATGGACTGTACCCTGCCAGGTTCCTCTGTCCATGGGATTTTTCAGGCAAAGATACTGGAGCAGTTGCCATTTCCTTCTCCAGGGGATCTTTCCAACCCAGGCACCACACCCACATCTCCTGCATAGAAGGCAGATTCTTTACCACTGAGCCGCATAGGACGCCCAATACCCAAACGTACTAGCAGTTAAATATCAGTGCTTTTTTGTCCCTTTTTCAAATTTAGGATCTTTTAAAAAGTATTTATTTACTTATTTGGCTGCACCAGGTCTTAGTAGTGGCAAGCAGGATATTTAGCTGTGACATGTGAGCTCTTAGTTGCGCCATGTGGAATCTGGTTCTCTGACCAGGGGTCAAACCTGGGCCGCCGGCTTTGGAAGTGAGGAGTCACAGCCACTGGACCACCAAGGAAGTCCTTTAAATTTAGGATCTTGAAGGCCAAGTTTCTCATTCCCTAGTTCTGCATAGGTTCATGGAGACAAAGCACACAGGTATTTATAAACTTGTGGGTTTATGAACTACAGACCTCATTCAGCGTACTTAGATGAAATAGCAGTTACAAACATTTATCAGATATCCCTAAAACCTTTTAAACAATGTACTGAATCACAAATTTATTTTTAAATTTGTCTTCAAACCAAGATCATCAAAACCAGCCAAAACTTTTGGGGAATTTACAAAGAAACATGCAAGGAATTCAAACGAGCTAAATGAGAACAAACCCTTGATCTATAGGAAGACACTTTGAGTACAACAGAAGTACAGTGTGTGTACTCCTTCCATATACTCTGTTAATGACATACTTTATGCAAGCACAGTGCCAGGCCCTGGATGTATACAATGATATATCATTGTGGTCCCTTTTCTCTAAACTAATATTTTTCCTCTTTTGTCCCAGGAGGTCAAGGATATACACTCGGTAACCTAATAAATATTTTTAAAAGTATACGATGATCTAATAAATATTTAAGATAACATACTTTTAAATTATATGCTTTTATTGAATAATCTGAAAGATAATAAAAGCATCTTCTAGCTTCTGGGGGTTGCTAACAACCCTTGGCATTCTTTGGCTTAGAAACATCACTCCAGTCTCTGCTTCTGTCTTCACGTGAACTTCTCCGTTGTGTGTTTCTGATTGACTCAGTTCTTCTCCTCTTGTAGACACCAGTCATAGTGGTTTTAGACCCACACCCTTCCAATACAGCCTCATCTTATTTAATTATACCTGTTCAAAAAACTAAGATCATGGCATCTGGTCCCATCACGTCATGGCAAATAGATGGGGAAACAATGGAAAGAGTGTCAGACTTTATTTTGGGGGGCTCCAAAATGACTGCAGATGGTGACTGCAGCCATGAGATTAGAAGATGCTTGCCAACAAAAGTCCCTCTAGTCAAAGCTGTGGTTTTTCCAGTAGTCATGTATGGATGTGAGAGTTGGACTGTAAAGAAAGCTAAGTGCTGAATAACTGATGCTTTTGAACTGTGGTGTTGGAGAAGACTCTTGAGAGTCCCTTGGACTGCAAGGAGATCCAACCAGTCCATCCTAAAGGAAATCAGTCCTAGGTATTCATTTGAAGGACTAATGCTGAAGCTGAAGCTCCAATACTTTGGCCACCTGATACGAAAAAATGACTCACTGGAAAAGACCCTGATGCTGGGAAAGATTGAGGGCAGGAGAAGAAGGGGATGACAGAAGATGAGATGGTTGGATGTTATCACCGACTTGATGAACATGAATTTGAGCAAGCTCCGGGAATTGGTGATGGACAAGGGAGCCTGGCGTGCTGCAGTCCATGGGCTCCCAAAGGTGTTGTGGAAGCAGTCCTGAAACCAGAGAAGGACTTTTTCAAGGAGAGAGAAGAGAAGGAAAGCTGTGTGAAGTCAAGTGCAAGTGGCGTATTTACAAAATTGTAAGAAATTTGAAATGTGCAGAAAAAAAATGAGATGGATGAGAATGTCCCCCAGGATGACGCTGGAAGAGCAGAAAGGGTGAGCCAAGTTGTGAGCCTCTTCCTATTTCTGATGTTGGCCAGGGTTTATCAAGCCAAGTGATGAGAACTCCCAAGGCATGCTGAGCAAAGAAGAACCATGATTACTCAGAAACATGACCACCAATAGTTGCAGCATAGATAACAAGCCGGATTGCCATCTTTTACAACCTTAAATAGGGATGGAGATCCATTTATGAGAAATGAGCAGCAGGAAACAAATTGACAGAAGGAAATGGACACAGAAGAATGTGGAAGTAAGCTGAGGGTGAGGGCATGTGAGCCATCCCACTGGGCTTCAGCATTTGCAGCTTAGTCGTGATGCTACTCACAAGCAACACAGATCAGTTCCCCAGGGAAGAAGACTCCAGGACAGCCTTCTGCATGCAAGGTGTTTATTATGCAGAGTACTTGGGACTAACATCAGTGTCAGTTCAGTTCAGTTCAGTCGCTCAGTCATGTCCGGACTCTTTGTGACCCCATGAATCGCAGCACGCCAGGCCTCCCTGTCCATCACCATCTCCCGGAGTTCACTCAGACTCACATCCATCGAGTCAGTGATGCCATCCAGCTATCTCATCCTCTGTCGTCCCCTTCTCGTCCTGCGCCCAATCCCTCCCAGCATCACTTTTCCAATGAGACAACTCTTCACATGAGGTGGCCAAAGTACTGGACTTTCAGCTTTAGCATCATTCCTTCCAAAGAAATCCCAGGGCTGATCTCCTTCAGAATGGACTGGTTGGATCTCCTTGCAGTCCAAGGGACTCTCAAGAGTCTTCTCCAACACCACAGTTCAAAAGCATCAATTCTTCAGCGTTCAGCCTCGTTCACAGTGTAGGAGGAAGCAAAAAAAGCAATTAGGCAGAGGAAAGACTCAGCCTCCTAACAAAGTGCCACAGCGAGTCCTAGGTTAGGATGGTCCTGCAGAGACTCTGCTACATTAGAGCAAGTTCCCCGGTAGGCAGTGACCTTAGGCAAAGCAGCTCTTTTCAGCTGATGGAAATGGTGAGAAAAAGGTATCTATATAAGAACTATTAGCCATTCAGCACTCACAGAAGTCAAGCTAATGAGTACTTCTGATGATCCTCTAGGTTGGGAAAGGAGGCTGACCACAGTATCTGCTGCTATTAGGATCTGGAACTGAGGAGGAAGAGTCATATAGAGAAAGATAATGAGTTTACATATGGTCATTCTAAGTGAAAGTCTTGTGAGTCTTCCATTTGGAGATTAGTGGGCACTTGATATTACTGGCTCACTAAAAGACATACAGAGGAGACTGAAATCAGGAAGGACTGGTTGAACATCTAAGGACCAGTTGAAAATCAAGATTCCTACTGTATCTCATAAAATAAGATTTGCTGTCCTTCTCTACAGCAAATACAGGAGCTTAACTCTGCGAAGGCATCAGGCACAGCTTATGGAAACCACAGAACATGGAAACCTTGATCAATAATCTACTTTCTCCTGTTTCCTTTCTGTTTCTGGTTTGCAGAACACTGGTTGTAGATCTTAAGCTCTCCATGAATGAAAATTTAAGACTCCTCTCTCAGGAAGCAAGTGATTCAAACTTCCCATAAATGCAGAAAATATTAATATTAAGAAGTAACACTAGATTGCTTATTTATCTTCCTTGCTTCTTCAATTAAAAGTTTATTGATATGAACTTCCCTCTTAGAACAACTTCTGCGGCATCCCATAAATTCTGGTATGTTACATTTCCATTTCCATTTGTCTCCAGGACCCTTTTTATTGTCCCTCTAGTTTCTCCTTTGAGCCATTGGTTGTTCAAGGCAATTGTTTAATTTTCATGTATTCAGTTTTCCAGTTTTTCTCTTAGTACTGATTTCTAGCTTCATGCCACTGTGGTCAGAGAAGATACTTACTAAGAGTAAATAGATGGGAGGCTCACAAGGGAGGGGATATACGTATACTTACAGTGGATTCATTTTGTTGCACAGCAGAAACTTAATATAATATTATAAAGCAATTATACTCCAATAAAATAAAAAGAATGAACTAACATTTGAGAAAAATTAAATCTCAAAGAACTAGAAAAAGAATACAAAGTATAGTGGGGAGAACCTTAAAATATATGCATATTCTTAGAGATATGGAAGTAGATACCGTATCTATGAAAAAAACAAAAATGAAGGCTTCTTTCCCCTAGAATAATAAAAAATTATCTCTAAAATATTAAAATTAGATGATGAAATAAAAAATACATTGAAAAGACTGGAAGATACAGTTGATAAACTTTTCTAGAAAAATGTGATATAAGAAATAGGAAAAATACAATAAAACTAAAACATAAATTCAAAGTGTTCAAAAAATAGAAAATTCCAGAAAAAATAGAGAAAGAAATAGAAGAAGAAATAAAAGCAACACAGTTTAAGAAATTCTCCCAGAACTGAAGAATACCCTTTGTCAGATTGATCATTCCTCTTTATTTCCCAGCACAGTTGAAGAAGGACCACACATGAAGGACCACATTATCATGAATTTCAGAATGCTGGGGAGAAAATAAAGTCTGAAAGCCTTCCAGAAAGAAAAGGAAAATAGGACGAACAGAGGATATGGACAAGAATGCCTTCTAACACCTACCACGGCAAGCCTGAAATGGATGTGTAGCATTCAAAAGTTATGACAAATAATTTGTGAACAATATTTTTGCCCCCAGCCAGAATCCCAGATGGTTCAGTGGTAAAGAACCCACCTGCCAATTCAGGAGATGCAGGAGACGGGTTCGACTCCTGGATAGGGAACATCCCCTGGAGGAGGGCATGGCAGCCCACTCCAACACTCTTGTCTGAAGAATCCCAGGGACACAGGAGGTTGGTGGGCTACAGTCCATAGAGTCACAAAGAGTTGGACAGGACTGAGTGACTGAGTACCCACACACAGAATATTAATTAAGAATAGAGATTTATATGAGTTTTTTCAGACCCTCTCAAGAATTTTAAGTATCATGCTGAAAGAAGATATACTCCACCAAAATAAGAAGACAAACCCAGAAGGACATGAAATGTAAAAAAGTATAGATCCAACCCAGAAAAGAAGATAAAATCCTTAGACTGATCATGAAGGGAAACCTTTACCCCACAGCTGCACAGCAGACTTACAGGTGAGCTCTTTTTAAGACTTAAATGAGATTTATGGCTCATGTGGATACATTTAAACACATTATGAGAAGATTTACATCCTAGCATTGAATTTATGGGTTACATAATTAAAATTCTTAAAATAATGGCTGACTTCCCCAAATCAGAAAGAAAAAAGCAAACAAACACAAAAACTGAGCAAAAAGGCTAAGCAATCAATAAGAGGATTACTGACTTCTAGGAAAGAAAAATACACGTTACTAAAAAGGAAATAATGTTTTCATATATTGATATCTAGTTAAAATAGTGTAAACATTATTGATTTAACAAAAAATATGGTGTGGTATATTAGGTTAAGGGAGGGTAAGTTGGGAGAAGATATAAACCCCTCTTGTGTGTTGTAGGAAGTCAGCTAATAAAAGCTGAAATTTGATCCTACCCCGAAAGGAGTGTGGTCAGAGCTTGGCCAGTATCTTATTTTTGTATTATAAACCTATATAACCTCTGTGATTATGAGCATATGTAGGAAAAAGAAGTCTTATAAGCCCAGAAGAACTCTGCCAAGGTTGTACATTTGAGAATTTTCAAGATAACAGGAAATACTAGTGAAATAAAAAGAAAGAGAGACTTCCCTGGTGATCCACTGGTTAAGACTCTGTGCTTTCTGAGCAGGGGGCATGAGTTCAATCCCTGGTCAGGGAACTAAAATCCCACATGCCATGCTGTGTAGTCAAAATATAAAATATAAAAAAATTAAATAAAAATAAATAGTCTCCATAACCAATTTTTTTTTTTAAATAAAGAAAAATAACCAGGAAGATTACAAGAGTAGGCAGGCACTATGATTAAAGACAGAACCGGGTATAATGGGCTTAATGATGCCCCCCCCACCCCGCCATCATGTTCTGTCCACGTCTGAATCCCTAGAATATATGGATGTGACTTTAAGGACAAAAGATGTGATTAAGTTCAGAAACTTGAGAGGAGGAGGGCATATGGATCAGCTGGGTGGTCCTACTGCAATCAGGGGTTTCCTTGTAAGAAAGAGGCCTAGACAGGTTTGAGTCAGACCCACACAAAAAAGGTTCTAAAAAGATAAGAGTAGAGAGAGTGATGCGACCGCAAGCCATGGGATGCTGTCTGCACCAGACTTTAGAAAAGGCAGAGAACAAATTCTTCCATTGCTCCTCCCAGGGTAGTGTGGCCCCACCAACTCCTTGGACTTCTGACCTCCAAAACTCTGAGATAATGAATCTCTTCTTTGTAAGCCTCCAAATGTGTGAATGTTTTTTACATATTTACATTTACTTTTTAAAAAAACTTTTTATTTTATACTGAAGTATAGAAAATTAACAATGTTGTGACAGTTTCAGGTGGACAGCAGAGTTACTCAGTCATACATGTACATGTATCTTTTCTCCCCCAAACTTCCCTCCCATCCAGCCTGCCACACGACATTGAGCAGAGTTACCTGTGCTACAGAGCAGCTACTTGTTGGCCTCCATATATAAATATGGCAGAGTCCATCCCAAACTCCCTAACTATCCCTTCCCCTCATCCTTCCCTCCTGGTAACCATAAGTTCATTCTCCAAGCCTGTGAGTCTGTTTGCTTCATAAGTAAGTTCATTTGTATGACTTCTTTTTAGATTCTGTTTATAAGGATTATCGCACAGTATTTCTCTTTCTCTGTCTGACTTCCTTCACTCAGTATGACAATCTCTAGGTCCATTCACCTTGCTGCAAATGGCATTATTTCATTCTTTTAAATGACGAGTAATATTCCATCATGTATGAACCACATCTTCTTTATCTATTCCTCTGTCTGTGGACATTTATGTTATGCATTTCTATTTTAAAGGACAGTCCAAGTGATGGCAAGACAGGCACGAAAAGAGTGTTGAATGAAGACTCTCAGGGTATCATTGATGGCCTGTGTAAAACAGAGGCTTTGGAATGGTGAGGACATCAGACAGGTGGAAGGGGATGGATCCTAGACATGAGGTGAGCGTAGGAAGCAGTGACGTCAATTGTCTGTTAATATTTTTAAGTTACATAAAGGATAAAATCAGGACAGAAAAAGGAGAGGACTTTCAACCCCATGTGCTAAAATCAGAATTCTTTTATAATTAAGCCTAATTCTATAATTATACATAGGAGAACAATGAGGGGTGGGCAGTCAGCCTGGGGAGAGAAATGCTTGGATCAGAACCGGCTCAGCTCCTCTATTAACCAGGTTCTAAGCCAACTTGCCGGCTATTCCCAGCTCTGTACCTTCTATCTTCATCTGTGTACTGAGGATAATATTTAATATCTGTCCATGAGGTCATTTGGGGCTTCCCCGGTGGCTCTAATGACAAAGAACATGCCTGCCAATGCAGGAGACATAAGAGATTTGGGTTCGATCCATGGGTCAGGAAAATCCCCTGGAGGAGGGCATGGTAACCCACTCCAGTATTCTTGCTTGGAGAATCCCGTGGACAGAGGAGCCTGGAGGGCTACAGTCCATGAAGTTGCAAAGAGTTAGACATAATTGAGTGACTAACACAACACTCAGTGGTAAAGAATCCACCTGCCATTGCAGGAAACATGGGTTCTTTCTCTAGGTCAGGAAGATCCCCTAGAGAAAAAAATGGCAATCCACTCCAGCATCCTTGCCTAGCAAATCCCATGGACAGAGGAGCCTGGTGGGCTATAGCCCACAGGGTCAGAAAGAGCTGGACACAACTGAAGCAACTTAGCACACACACACATGAGGTCAGTAAGTTCATTAAATTAAGCAATGTATATAACATGTTTGGTATGTTTCCACTCCACCCGGTGATTCCTTAAAGGTGTGCTGCTGCTGCTGCTAAGTCACTTCAGTTGTGTCCGACTCTGTGCGACCCCATAGACAGCAGCCCATCAGGCTCTGCCGTCCCTGGGATTCTCCAGGCAAGAACACTGGAGTGGGTTGCCATTTCCTTCTCCAATGCATGAACGTGAAAAGCGAAAGTGAAGTCACTCAGTCGTGTCCAACTCTTTGTGACCCCATGGACTGCAGCCTACCTGGCTCCTCCATCATTGGGATTTTCCAGGCAAGAGTACTGGAGTGGGTTGTCATTGCCTTCTCTGCCTTAAAGGTGTAAGAGTTATTATTCTTGTGTCATTGTGAGAGTTAGTAGTTTTATGTCAGAGTAAGAAGGAAGAAATGCTCTATAAAAAAAAACACAGTAACTGCAAACCAAAGGCACTACATATGATAGACAACATATATCCCTAAGTTGGTAAATTTTTTGAAAACTCAGTGCAGGGAACTGGGAGATAAATAGAGAATTTTATTACAGTAGAGCACCAGTAGTCCACTGACTATCTCCAACAGAAATCTCAAAATAAAACATAAAGTGTGTCTTCTCCTTGAGGAAACACAGAATAAAATGGGTTTCTTCTGCTGTGACTGGGTCCTTGTATTTCTTAATGAGCACACATGCCAAAGAACTGAACATCTGCCACCTCCCAGCTTTCTCACTGCAGAATTTCACTAAGTTCTACAGATTTTACCTCTGGCAGGAGAAGCATTTTTAGCCAGGAGGTGGGGCATGAAATATCGAAATACCTATGAGAGTTCAGTACCTACCTCTTAGCGCAAAGTGCTAAAGGTACATTCAGAGACAGCCTTCAATATCAAACACATATTCCTATTCTGAACTCCTGACAGTTTTTAGCCTGGGAAAGAGCAGACTTAGAGAAAACATGACAAGGTGCTCACATACCTAATGGGCTGGCAGATAGCAGATGGATTGTACTGTTATCAAGCAGCTGCAGGTGGAAGAACCTTGAAGGACTAGAAGATCATGCTCCAAACACGGGAGAAAAGAAAGGTCTGCATTATTGCAGGCTTCTGGGTGAATGCAGGACACAAGGGCCTCTGGATAGCCTTACCACAGCCGGGCTCTTTTTGCCACAGAGAGACTCCTGACTCAAACTGATCAGGCTAAGGCTTCGAATGTGCTCGCGCTGGAGACGGATGGTGTAGGATGAAGGAAGGATGCATGGATCAAGGAAGCTGAGGTTCCCAAGTGTGGCTGCAGAGACCACAGGCTGTTGGATAAAATACCTAGGACAGGCAGTATCAGGTTTCCAGACTAGCTGAATGGACCATCTTCTGGAATAATGGAACAGATGCAAGAATCAGGGTCCTACTCTCAGCTATTCAACTTCACCAGTCTTAAATCCCACCAGAGAACCTGCATTTTTAACAAGTGCCCTTTCTTGTCTTGTAGAACTGTTTGAGTGTTAAACGAGATAATTTATGTGAAACCACTTGGTTAAGTGCCATGGAAATGTTAACAATCATTCATCTAATCTACAGTGAATTTGCCAAAGTGAACTGTACATGACTTTGCCAAGATCATGGAAATAATTAATGGCAGAGCCAAGAGCCAGGTCTCCTGAGCATCAAGCCTGGGTTCTTTCCAGTTCTCTACATCATATTGTGTTCTCACACAACATGTATGTGTATGTGTGCACACACTCACATATATGTACATGTACGTGTCAGTACATGTATATTGATTAAAATCAACTTGTAGGTGTTTCTGCAATATGAATACAGGAGTTAAATTTCTATGAATAATGTTTGGTACATGTCCTACATGGGAAACTTTCTTCCTTATTTATCTTCCCTCATTATTCTTTTATCAACAAAATCCTACATGTACTATCTGGAGCCAATCCAAGCCCATCTCCTCTGTGAAACTTTTTTTACCAATGCTATACATACTGTCCCTCCTACCAAAGTCTGTAGGGATTACTGTTTCCTTTGAATGCCATACAGTGAAAACAGCACAGCCTCTAGTCTCAGAAAGTTTGAGTTCAAGTCCAAGTTCTCTTTCTTAAGAAACTTTTACTGCACCATTTAATTTTTCTGTGTGTTCATAGTAAAAACAGGATGCTGAATAGTAGACATGGACATTCCTCTGCACCTGATGCACTGTGAAAACATAAGGGGATGGTTGTTCCCTACATCCCAGGCGACGGGTGCTCCCTACATCTTGGGGCATATATGGGCTGGTGCACTGGAATATATGTGAGCTAGCCCATCAAAAAGCCCATTGTTGATGCCTGACCCAGGCAACTTTGAGCTGCACATATTTGGGAGAATCACTTAATCTTTACAAACTTATCTTATTTGAAAAACAGGATATTTGTGGTCCCAGAATAAGATAATGTGTGTAAAGCACTCAGCAAAGAGGCTGATACATAATGGAGTTGAAAAAATGTAGCTATTATTTTTCTAATTCAATTATATATATATATTTATATGTGTGTGTGTGTGTGTTTATATATATATATAAACAGCCTAGGTATATATAGGCTTTCCTGGTGGCTCAGTGATCAAGAATCAGCCTGCCAATGTAGGAGACATGGGTTCGATCTCTGGCTCAGGACAATCCCCTGGAGAAGGAAATGGCAACCCACTCCAGTATTTTTGCCAGGGAAATCCCATGGACAGAGCAAGCTGGAGGACTACAATGCATGGGATCACAAAAGGATTGGACACGACTTAGTGATTAAGCAACAGCATACATATATATGTGTGTGTGTGTGTGTGTGTGTGTGTGTGTGTGTTACCATGTGCTCGCTCATGTATTTATTGGAATCATAAATGGAATATGTCTGAAGGGAGAACTCAGATCTCCAGCTCGAGGACTCAGCTCAGGGTATCTGGCAGTTGACTCCGTGTCTGGTCCTGTCTCCCTACTCTGCAATGAGGGAACTGGATACGCCTTTCTCCAGGTGATCTTATGCTGCGCCTGACACCCTTGAGCTTTTCTCCTGGTTCTATGGCCTCATGCCCATGGCATCCTGGGGTTGGCCCCTATGTCTGTCTCTGATGCAGTTTTCTCCCTACCATCTGGATCATCAATTTCATGACAGCTAGGCGAGTGTTGTATAGATAACCTGCTTTACTTGCTCCCAAGGTCGATTCTAGGGGTCCTTGTTTCTTTCCATCATCAATTATCCCATTTAGAAGAATCTCCATGGTACAGTGGTTCCCATCCTGAGGTCTCAGCATCCCTCCTAACAATCTTGCAATATATCAGCATTAACATTTTATAAGCCTGCAGGGAGCCAGAGTGAGAGAGAAAGAGAGAGAGATGGACAGAAAGGGAGAGACAGATTGGTTAAATAGCTTGCCAACACCACAAAGCTAGTGACTGAGATCCAAACCCCAGCCCCTAAACCACAAAACAAGCCACTCCTTGCCTTATTGCTGTCAACCTCATGTCAATTGCACGGGAATCTCATGTTGATTAGAAGACTTGATTGGCAGCTATATAGTGTTTGATGAATAAAACATGAGATAATAAAAGTGTTATTACTTGTAAATGCAATTGAGTAGACAAAAATAGTTCAAATATGGAGCCTTTGGGGATCCTGAGAGCAGGTCTTGCTGGTGGAAGCCTCAGAGCCCTCTCATTAAATTGACATTGGCCTTGTACATGTCCACCAAACGATCAAATGAGAAAAGGACTCCATATGATAAAAATATTGATTGAAAATCAGTGTCTGAAACTCAAAATAGTAACCATATTGTAACAACGAGATCATCAAGCTTCCTTGGACTTTCTTTCAAGCAACCTTTTACTGCTATGTTAGTACAGCCTCCATGGTAAATGTATTGGTTCTCTATCACAAACTTCTGACAAATCCAAGATTTATCGGATTTATTTTATACTGATACTGGTTTTTCCCCACTCCAAGTACTTAAAATACCCCAATACTTCAACCATCCATTATAGAAGAACCAAAAAATTAGAAGTTATATAAAAATGAATTTAATCATTAGACACCATTACCTCTGTAGTCAGTGATCTCTTATGAGAATGTTTAGGTAAAAAAAAAAAATCAACTTTTTATTACTGTTGTCTTTGATTTCTGAAGATTTTAACAGTCTCTGCTATTTCTAGGATTTAAATTGACTGTGCTGCTCCTCAGTCTGCCTTAAATCTGGCCAGAGCAGGACTTTCACAGTTTTTGAAGAAGAGACTAAAAATTGCACTATTTCCAGACAAAGATATATATTTGAATTACAGCTTATGACAAAAATCCTCATAATAAAATTTTGCTGTGCGTTGTTACAATTGAGAGAAAACACACCAAGCTCAAAGGGAAGAATCCACAATTCTTCCACAACTCTGGGAAATAGATTGAGGCAAAAATAACAAAAAGAAAAGAATGCTTTCCAACTAGCAGGGTGATGTTATTTTAGTTTGATTTTTTTTTTTTAACTTCAAGATCTGTAGAAATTTCTTCATCAGTAATTCTGTGCCAAAAATGATGTCAAATTACTGGCACCCTGCCATCCAAGGGCCACCTGGTGATCGCATCCTCTCTCAAAGACAGGACAAGGAGACTGTTTCCTGACCACCCAGCCCCAGGACAAAAGAGACATCTGATGACAGTCATGCTGAGACCAGAAGCTGTGGGGCCATGTGGAAGCAGGCCACTCTCTCCAGACTCTTTGTACAAAACAGCCAACAGTGTAAACTCCACCTGCGGCTAATTATAACTTGAGCCCTGGCACACAGGCATAAGGTGTTTATTTACTAATCTGTGCTTTCCAGGATGCTAACCAAATGCAGCACTTTTATTTCCTGGTGTCTCTCTCATTTAAAAAAAAAAAAAAAAAGCCAGCCAAAAGGAAGGAAGAGAGAAAGAGAGAGAAACAAGAAACAAGTGTCCTACTTTACTGTTGACTGGACTCAAAACCTGTTCCTTTGTCCGTTTCTGCATTTATGTGAGTTTTGTGAATGCATGTTTGAAAAAAGCAGCATTTGTGTGTGTACGATTTCCCAGGTCACCCAATACTGTCTACTATAAAATCAATTCAAGAAAATATCTCCAAAACAAACAAAAAAAGAAAATATCTCTTTGCATCTATCATACCCATTCTGCCTTTCTGTCTACCTAGATTTCACATGTGTTGACACGCTTGATGCCATGTTGCTTGTTAAGAGGAATTAGGGGCAAAGTTAAGAACATTAGATGTAGCAAGTGCAGGGCCAGCCTGTCTCTTATCAACAAGATAAACTTGGTAAAATTACTCACCTTCCCTGAGGCCCAGCTGTTTCTTCTCTAGAATGGGTACCTTAATACCATCCATGCAAATTACTGGGATAGCTGGAGGAAATATTGAAATGACCCTGGGACATAGCAAACACAATAAATGTTGGCAAATTGATTACTTACTATTTCAAAGTAAGGGAGCCACTCTTCCTGATTAGGACCTTGAAGATATTATCAGTTTACTGTCACATTCCTCAGACTCACCCATAATATATAACTTTTTATATCTCCAAATTCTATAAATGCTTTACCAGCTTGTTCTATGTAGACTGTATGTTTTTCACATATACATACATCCTCAGTATAAAAAGTCAACACTCCAGCTCCAGCTAAATTATCCTTTGTGTTCTGCCCCAATAATCTAAGAATTCACTCCCATGCCCAAGAGATATGCAATATGTAACTATAAGTATTTGATGTGGATTGATTGCATGGACGCCCAAACACTCACCCTCTCCTTTATCATGGCTATTACCACATGCCCTTTCATGCCTTTTTCTCTCACAAAAGAGGCAAAGTCTCTCTCTCCAGCCCTTGAATTTGGCCTCATCTCTGTGATTCATCTGAGGCTACAGAATCAGGTGAAAGTCACAATATTCCATCACGAGCCAGGCTACAGGAAGCCTGTGTGTTCCCACTTGCTTCCTGACTCTTCTACTTTCCCTGGGAGAAGATGTCTGTGTCATCCTTCCAGAGGACAAGGCAGGCATGGAGCAGAGCCAGCTTCCCCTGGTCTCCTGCAAAGGCCACCCAAGACCAGCTGCCCCTCAGCTGTTCATCAGATAAGAGCAGGTGCCCAGCTGACATGGAACTTCCCACCCATGCCCAATCTAAATGGATGCTATTGATTCTGGATCAAGTAGACCCACAGATATTAACAGAGAGATATATCTAATGTACATGAAGTAGAAAAAACAAATTCTGGATAACACTAACTTTTTGTAGTGGTTCACAATACAGAGTTCTTGTGGCATTAGAAAATTGCTTTGTGAGTGTGCTCAGTCATGTCCGATTCTTTGCGACCCCATGGATGGCAGACCATCAGGCTCCTCTGTCCATGGAATTTTCCAGGCAAGAATACTGGAGTGGTTTGCCATTTCCTTCTCCAGGCGATCTTCCCGACCCAGGGATCAAACCAGTGTCTCCTACATGTCTCCTGCGTGGGCAGGAGGATTCTATACCACTGAGCCACCTAGGAAGCCTGCTACCATTTTGTTATTAAATTTCATTTTTTCACTTAATGTGTGTTAGATATATCTCTCTCTTAATATATGTGGGTCTACTTCATATTTGACTGTGGATCATGTAATAGTATGTGTTAGATGGTTATTTAACCACTGTCTTGCTGGAAATATTTAGATGTTTCATATTCTATTACAATTATAAATAATGTTGTAGTGAACATCTTTAACCATGCCTCCCTGCACACATATGTAAGTTTTTCTCCAGGATTCACAAAGAAAGCACTTCATTGTCAATAGATATGCTTCTTTTGTTTTGTATTCAATATCACCAAAGTGGTGCTATAATGTTAATAGCTTTTCGATAACAAATGTAATGGGTCCATGGTTGTCAAAGGACACGCTGCACATGCTCAGTTCTTTTACATTTGCTGAGGTTTGTTTTATGGCTCAGGGTGTGGTCTGTCTTGATCTACATTTCATGAGCATTTGAAAAAAATTGTTTTAAATAGTGTAGGCCCAAAGGTTTTTTGTTTTTTTCTTTCCAATTCCATTTTTAAGTGACTGAAAGAACTTTGAATGCTGCCCTTGAGAAACTAAATAAGAATGCCATCTCTCTGAGATACAGAGAAAGCAGTGATACCACAGAATTTCATACACTTGTTTAATATAAGACAGAATCAATGCTGATTAGCTAGGTTTTTGTTTTTTCATCACTGAATGAAATTTAAAGTATATTGTATGAAGAGATAAAAGACGAATGTAGAAGACAGTGATAGATCAGGATTCTTCCCATTGACACTGATATACACAAATAAATTGCTATGATTAAAACTGTTTAAAAAACAACAAAGAATTCTGATATATATCACAATTATTTGACACTCATCTAAGAAAACAAGAAATTTTAAACTATTTTAGAACAGGGGGATATGGAATTAATCCTTATTGAAAGTGATATATGGGCCAGCTTTTCCATTTTGCTTTCCTTCCTAATTTTCTTAGAAGAATACAACTATGCATTTTTAATCCCTTTTAAATACCACTCCCCTGCCCTGCTGCTGGGAGTATGATAGCATAGGATTCCGAGAAAGCAACATGGCAATGTGTTCCCGTCTTGAACAGATAATTGCAGTTCTAGGAATCTAGGCTAAGAAAACACTGGTGAGTACATGATAGAATTTATGTACATTGAACTATTCATTAAAGTGTAAGTTATGTAACATTGTAGAGTCGACTGAAACTCTTTTCTTCTCAGGTACAAAGTCTCTAGAAGAGAGAGCAAAAGAGTAGATGCCAAGTATACCCCACTGTGAAGTGGAATTGTACCCCCAGTTCAGGACTTGTTTCATCAGTTCAACCTCAAGAGAATCAGGTATAGGCTACGTCAGAAGAGGATTCCTCTTCTCTGTGTACTTATGTTAAGATGTATGTGACTATTTTTTATTATGTGAGTTCAGCACTAGACTGCAGGCTCATCAATAGCAATATACTTGGTTAAATGTTCTGTATTTATCATCCATAATCTTTACCACCTCAGATGGTGAGTACATTGCACCATTTTTACTGTTGAGACAACTGTGCTTATAATGATCTTGTAAGATGTAGAGCCAGTTACATCAAGCTTCAAAATCTATAGTGTGAGATATGGACCCATTTTATCCATTTTCCAAATGTGTACCCAGTCCTAGGATGTCATTCCTACCCTCAGGCTTCCTTAGTCTTCTTCCTTCTAGTTTTCTCTTCAAGCCAAAGCTCCAGCTTCCCAGCTGTACCACCTGGCTTGGGGATGCCCTGTAGCTTACTTCCATGTCTTCTAGGAATTAGTGCTACCACCATTCCAGGAGACTGTTTCCGCACTCTCTGCACTGTCAGGGGAGGTCCAGCGTGAAGCTGTGTCAGCGTGCAGACCTGAATTGTGGACGTACTGCTATGTCTATTCTTCATCTTTTATTATTGATTACAGGAGATGATTTTCCTACTTCTGCTGAATATGTCGTCTCATCTGCTGAAGACTTTTATGCTCTAATAGTTGACTTTCAGCAGGGGTTACTCTGTGTTGCTCCTGGCAATAAGCACTTTGCATGAATATTACATTTAATGGTCCAACAAGGAGAGAAGAAAGCTGCGATTATGATTCTTTTCACTTTTGGTACACATCAGACCAGTACCGGATCCAAAGCTACAGTATAAGATTAGCATGTGTGTTCAGTGGTTACATGGTGTCTAACTCTTTGCAATCCCATGGACTGTAGCCCACCAGGCTCCTCTGTCCATGGGATTTCCCAGGCAAGAATACTGCAGGAGGTTGCCATTTCCTCCTCCAGGGGATCTTCCCTACCCAGGGATTGAACCCATGTCTCCTGCCTTTCCTGCATCTCCTGCATTAGCTGGCAGATTCTTTACACCTGAACTACCTGGGAAGCCAAGATTAGCACATTCAGGTTAGAAATAGGATGGGTCTGGACCCAGTTCCCATGATTCTAAGTGCTGCATATATGTACATCTCCAAAATGTTGCCTCTGAGCCGTCTACAGACCTGTTGGCTCCGTGATTGTTCAAGGCAACTGCTTACGATTAAAAATGAAAGTCACCGGAAACAGGAGCAAATGCATTGGTAGGGAAACAGAATGCACAAAATGGGGAGACTCAGCCTTGAATGACTTCCCCCTAACAGCCAGGTGATGTCTGACTGTCCGCAGCACCCAGCCCAAGACCTGGAGTTCCACTCCATCCTGACAGCCTTCTTCCTTGATGTCTGCACTGATTTTCTACTCCCTAGACTGTACTCCCATTCTGGGTCTAGGAACCAGAGACTTGTGCGTTAGCCCAGCACCTGCATAAACAATTCACATTCCCCTTAACACTTCCCCATTTGCCAGCATATGTAGGACACAGGGTCCAAAAAGAAGCATGTAGTGTTGTTGGGTCAGCCTGAAATCGCTTCTGATTCTTTACTCTGAACCCAACACCTTTTGAGTAGAAGCGACAGAGGCTCCATACCTTAAATCATAAGAGAAGCTTCAGGGAGTGGGAACAAAGCTAATGCTTTAATACAAGCATCCTTTGCAAGAGTTTGTTGCTTGGGTGTTCTCAGAACAGCAGGGGAAAGAATACATGAATATAAAAGAATTTTGCTGCCGCGTTTAGAAAATGTAGCTCCAAGAGGTAAGGAGCTGGTGTTTGAGTGCCAAGGACCTGGCAGGTTAATTACCCCAAGTCTTTCCTCCATGTCAATGATGCTGTGGTTAAAGACAGGTGTCCAACTCCACATTCACCTTCTCAGGGTTGTAAGGTTTGTCCAGAAAAGAATCTGCCTGATTCCAAAGCCAGGCAGCTTGTAAGGCCTCTTTGTCACTGGGGACTGCCTTTCTGGGACAAAGCCATGGAGAAAAGGCCTTTGGTATTCTCTGTGGGGGCCCAGGCTTGCATGCCGTCTTCACGCCTAGGGAGCAATGTGACGTGCGGCTAGCTGCTGGAGCAAATTGCTTCATGAATATCTTTACACCAGGGCCTGTTGGTGCCTGTTAGGTGTGTGCCTCTCAGCAGGGTCTCTGCTGCTCCTGGAAGTTGGGATTAAAAATTCTAAGTGAAAACACAGGCTGCAACTCCAGGTCCCAAGACACCCTCCAAAGGTATAAGGACTCTGCATCCATGCATCAAACTGAATTGGTAAACGGAAGTGGAGTGCAGCGCAGCTGAGGAGGAGGGCAGAAATAGGTCTTCCTGGGGATCAATTTTCCCCAAGCATTTAATCAACCCAAGGTTGCCAATCTGGGTCAGTGTAGACTTGTTGTCAGGCTCTGAGTAAAACTGAACAGGACTTGTGTATTTCAGCTTCATTTCCAACAGAACAACAGTGCTTGGGCCTCTGCAGGGCCCTTGTTGGTCTCCGTGTCCACCTCACTCATTCATGAATTCATTCATTCCACATGAAAAGACTGACAGCCCCACTATGTGTCAGACATCATTCCAGGCCCCCAAGACAAGACACCCAACCAAACTATTAAAGCAGTATTGACCCCCCAACCTCATGGAAAGTGATTCTGATAGTGGGAGGCAAGGTAGACAGACAATGAGGAATATATGTGATTTCTTTAGAGGCACTGGTACAGTATATAAATGAAGGAATGAAGACTATAGGTTAGAGGGAGAGAGAGAAGGAGAGAGTGACTGTGTGAGAAGGGGAGAGGGGAACTCGGGCATATGAGGATCAGTGAGGGCACTTGAATGTGTGTTAGAAAGGTTTCTGCAGCTTCAACTCACTAAAAAGATAGCATCTGTGAAATAAGAAAAAGAATTCTTCCTTACTTTAAAGAACAAAAGTTCTATTAGATTTATTTTTGAATGATGGAAGAAAGTTAAAACTCAATAGAAGGATTGAAATATAAGATTTAGAAAGACAGCACACAAAAGAATAAAAAGACAGAGGAAAACAGTAGAGAAATGATAATTCAGAAAATCAATGCAGACGGCCCAATAACAAAACAGTAGACATTCAGAAATGTGAACATACAGAGGAAGAAAACAGAAAACTTTAAAGAAATAATGCAAGGAAACTTCCCAGAATAAAAATTGTGAATGTTAAGATTGAAAATTACTCCTTAGAATAAACAAAGAGAATATGTTGTATGTAAGCTTCCAGAGAGATAAAACAAGTTTCCAACAAGAATCACAAATGTGAATGATCTTGAACTTTTCACATCTAATGATAGAAGGCAGTGGAGCAATCTCTTTAAAACGCTTAGGGAAAATTAAATGTAACCTAGAATTCTGTATCTAGTCAAATAACCATTTAAGTGTAATAACAGAATAAAGACACTTTTAGACTGGATGGTTTAAGGAAAAAAAAAAAGATGTAAACTCAGTATGGGCCCTTTTAAAGCCCAGAATGAGGCTTAGATGGGAAGGGTGATAAAACACAGTATGAGATTAAGCAATCTTCTGCAATGGCAAAAGAAAACCACAACCCTAAACCAAGCAAACAAGTCATTTATGACAAAGACAGGTTTTCTTCTTCAAGTTCAATTAGGGTAACTTGACTCATTTATTCTCTGCACTGCCCTAGCTGGTACCCAGTAAGATGTTAACTAGAAGCACTGAAGTTGACTATCCTTACCTTAGCCCCATCTTAGAGGAACCACTTTTACTATTTCACCATTAATGATGATGTTAGCTCCAAATTTTTGGCAGAGGCCCACAATCAAGTTGAAGGAGATCCCTGTGTTCCTGACTGACTGTGAGGTTTTATCATAAACAGGAGGAGAATTATTTTTAAACACATTTTCTGTATGTATTAAGATAATCTATGCTTGTTTGTTTTTTCTATTGAAGGGGTGAGTTGCCATTATTTTTTTTTTAATGTCTTACCTACCTTTCATTCCTGGGACAAGCCCACTTGTTTATTCACTGGTATCAAACTAAGGATTTTAGAGTATGTTAAACAGTAGATATCACTCAAATATCTTTTCTTAAAAGTTCATTTTAAAAGATTTATGCATCAGATTAAAGCTGGCTCCATACAATGAACTTGGAGCAAGTTTTCCCTCCCTCTTTATTTCCTAAAAATCTTTGTGGAAGAGTAGTATTATCTCTACTAATTTTTATAGAGTATGTCAGGAGAACTTTTGTGCCTGAAGTTTTCTTAATAATGAGGTTCTTTTTCTTTCCTAATTCATGTTTGATAGTTCAGTATATAAAGAGCTATTTGGATTTTTTTTCTTTGTGTATCAGTTTTGATAAATTGTTTATCCAGTATAGTCATTCATTTGGCATAGATTGTTAAATTTATTAACATGAAGTTATATTACTGAATGGGCTTCCCACGTGGCTCAGAGGTAAAGGATCCACCTGCCAAGGCAGGAGACACAGGTTCAATCCCTGAAGAAGGAAATGGCAATGCACTCCAGTATTCTCACCTGGGGAATCCCATGGACAGAACCTGGTGGGCTACAGTCCACGGAGTCACAAAAAGACGTGATTTAGTGACAAAACAACAACAATATGATACTGAATAATTATCCCTGGAATTTTGGTAGAATGTGGCATAATAATAATATTTCCTTTTTCCTATCTGATATTGGTAATCTGTGTTTACTTTTTTTTCTTAAGCATTTTTGCTTGATCAGTCATCATAAAGTTAACTTTTGAATTTAATTATCTGTTTCTATTACCTGACTCTATTCCATTTTTTGATTTATTTTTATCTTATATATTCTCCCTTCTACTTACTTAAAGATAAGTAAATTTAAATTTCTCTTATTTTTTGGATAAAGTAATACCAGATATTATTGCATTACTCCACATAAATAATTAGGAATGAATTTCTGAATATTTTATATATGTGTACATACACAATGATCATTAAATTTCTGAATATCCTATATGTTCAGAAGGAGAGGAGAAGGCTCCCCTCTGTTCCACAAGGTGTTGTTTCCCAGTAAGCTGGACTGAACTCCTTGCTGCAGGATCTCAGGGTTCCACAGAAACACAGGAACCAACAAGCCCTGATGCATAAAGTCTATTCAAGCCCCTGAGTGGCTCCTGACGGCTACTGTCCTAATGTCCAAGCCTGCATTCAGGATGGGAAGAATTCTCAGTACTTTTAAAATCTGCTCCTGGGGAAAGGGCTAAGATTTGCCATAGAAGAGTATCTGCTTACTACCAGACACTTCTACTTCATCCCCTCACTTGAGACTCACCACAGCCCTGAAAGGCAGTTACCATCATCACTCTCATCTTACAGCTGAAAATAGAGGGGCTCATAGTTGGTATTTTGTCAAAAATCAGAGGCATAACACCTCCCATGCATACCCCATTTCAAAGCCTAACATGTTCAAAGAAGGTAAATCTTTCAGAAATGAGATGAGAGTGCTCTAAAAAAGTGCAGCGGACTTGTCTCCAAAGAGGGTATGCAGATGGCCAAGAGGCACATCAAAAGATGCTCAACATCACTGATTATCAGGGGAAAGCATATCAGGAGCACGAGATGTCCCCTCACAGCTGTCAGAATGGCCATCATCAAAAAGAACACAAATAACAAATGTTGGAGAGGTTGTGGAGAAAAGAGAACCTTCCTACTCTGTTGGTGGGAATGTAAATTGGTGCAGCTAAGATGGAGAACAGTATGGAGTTTTCTCAAAAAAACCTAAAAATAGAACTACCGTATGACCCAGTAATGTCACTGCTGAATATATATCCAAAAGAAACAAAAACAGCAATTCAAAAAGATACATGCACCCCAATGTTCATAGCAGCATTATTTATAATTGCCAAGGTATGGAAGTAACCTAAGTGTCCATCATAGGTAAATATATTATATATTTATATATATTGGAATATATATATATATAATGGAATACTACTCAGCCATAAAGAGATGACATTTGGCCATTTGCAGTAAAATGGATAGACTTGGAGGGCATTATGCTAAGTTAAATAAGCCAGACAGAGAAAAACAATGCTATATAATATCATTTGTGCATGGAATCTAAAACAATATAACCAACTAGTGAATATAACAAGAAGTAAACTCACAGAGATAGAGAACAAACTAATGGTTACCACTGGGGGGAGGGGCAAGATAGGGCTGGGGGAGAGGAAAGTACAGACCATTAGGTATATAATAAGCTATAAGAATATAATACAGGGAATACAGCCAATATTGTATAATACCTATAAATGAAGTATAACCTCTAAAAGTTGTGAATCACTGTATTGCATACCTATAACTCATATAATATTCTACACCAACTATACTTCAAATTTTAAACAAGTGAAGCAGGAAGCCAGGAGACAACACACAAACTTTTGACTCTAGAAGTGGAGATTTTTTTTTTTGAAGGATAGTCAAGTAAGAAATTGCATATAGATAAAAGCAAATGAGTGGCACATACTTCAAGGTCTTCAGGAAATTGCAGAAGAGAAAGTAATGAAAGGTCAATATAGGTTTAACTAATAACTAGACAAATAACTGGGCTTGAAAGGGTGAAAGTAGTCAAAATAGACAGGAATGGAAAAGAAAATTCCTGGGAAATAGCAGGATCCAAGATGCATGGAAGAAAAAGTATGAGTTATATACAGAAAAGATAACTGGGCTTGAAAGGGTGAAAGTCAAAATTGATAGGCATGGAAAAGAAAATTCCTGGGAAATAGCAGGATCCAAGATGCATGGAAGAAAAAGTATGAATTATATACAGAAAAGAACTAAAATTATAAACACTCCATGTGGCCTGGAGTATGTCCTCTGGGGAAAAGGTGTTCCAATGTGGATCTTACCTAGGACAGTTCAAAGCATCACATCCTCTCCAGTGTCTGGCTTTTTGGAGTTGCACTGCAAAGAACTCAAATAATTTTGTTTTTAAATTTTTGTCCAGAGTTTCTCACTGTTATCAGTGAGATGTTTAGCCCAATGGAGCCTCTCACCTTTACCTCAAACCTTGCCTTTTAAAGAAGACTTGCCTGGAGCAGTCATGATTCAAAATGGACTTTCTGACGGTGCCTGGGAAGCTGGTTTGCAGTCACTCTATCAGCGAAAATTATCTGTAAAACCCAAAAAAAAAAAAAGAAAATTATCTGTAGAGACTTCGAAATAACCCATCTTGCCAGGAAATGCAGAACATAGAGCAGAATGCCAGATAAATAGAAATCAGCCTTTTCCTGAGACTGATGAATAAAAAATGAAAAGTTACTAAAGAAAAATAAAAAGTCTTTACATTATTGAGCACGTGTGATATGATGATCCAATTTTCAAGTCAACTTGTGTGACTAAGTGTTTAACTCTTTAGATGATTTTTTCCTTGAAGTCCATGTAGACCAAAGAAAATACATTTCTTTAGTATAAATGTCTCTTAATCCTTTCTAGATAATCTTTGGGTATGAAATATAATCTTGTGTCTTATCTCCTAGGAAACTCGAGCTTATAGGATTTAAAATAATAGAATTTTTAAGTTGGAAAGAATTTCTAAATATAAGCCTGTTTTTGCTCAGTCCCTTAGTCGTGTCTAACTCTGTGACCTCATGGAGCATGTAAGACTCTTCTGTTCTCCACTATCTTCCAGAGTCTGCTCAAATCCACGTTACTGAGTGATGCTATCTAACCATCTCTTCCTTTGCTACCCTCTTCTCTGCCTGCCTTCAATCTTTCCCAGCATCAGGGTCTTTTCCAATGAGTTAGCTCTTTGCATCAGGTGGCCAAAGTGTTGGCTCTTCAACTTTAGCAACAATCCTTCCAGTGAATATTCAGGACTGATTTCCTTTAGGACTGACTGGTTTGATCTCCTTGCTATCCAGGGAACTCTCAAGAGTCTCTTCGAGCACCACAATTCAAAAGCAACAATGCTTCATTGCTTAGCCTTTTTTATGGTCTAGCTCTCCTGTCTGTACATGACTACTGGAAGGACCATAGCTTTGATTATACAGACCTTTGTCAGCTAAGGGATAATTCTGCTTTTTAATAAGCTGTCTACATTTATCACAACTTTTCTTCTGAGGAGCAAGTGTCTTAATTTCATGGCTGCAGTCACTGCTCACAGTGATTTTTGAGCCCAAGAAAATAAAATAAACCTAACTATATTCATTTAATTTTTCAGAAAGAAGTTTACTGAGTGATTTGCAGTTTCACAGGAAGTGAATATAAAACCAGAATTATATTTCCTTCTACTAAGTTCAAAATTATTTTCTTACATCAAAACATCTATCTATTTTTAAAAGGTCACCCAACAATACAATGTAAATTTCTTTCTGTACGTGTGCTTACTTCTTTAAGGCATATGTCTTACAATTATATCAGCAAACGTGATTGACTTCACATAATTTTCCTGGGAGACATGCAATGTCAAACAAATGAACAAAAATCAAAAATTCAATGTCAAAAATGGAATGCAATCTGATTCTATAAATAAGAGGGTGATCATAACTCTACTTCAGATAGTTCAGTACAGTTCAGTTCAGTCCCTCAGTCGTGTCCGACTCTTTGCGACCCCATGAACCCCAGCACGCCAGGCCTCCCTGTCCATCACCATCTCCCGGAGTTCACTCAGACTCACATCCATCGAGTCCATCATGCCATCCAGCCATCTCATCCTCTGTTGTCCCCTTCTCCTCCTGCCCCCAATCCCTCCTAGCATCAGAGTCTTTTCCAATGAGTCAACTCTTCGCATGAGGTGGCCAAAGTACTGGACTTTCAGCTTTAGCATCATTCCTTCCAAAGAAATCCCAGGGTTGATCTCCTTCAGAATGGATTGGTTGGATCTCCCTGCAGTCCAAGGGACTCTCAAGAGTCTTCTCCAACACCACAGTTCAAAAGCATCAATTCTTCGGCGCTCAGCCTTCTTCACAGTCCAACTCTCACATCCATACATGACCACAGGAAAAACCATAGCCTTGACTAAACGGACCTTAGTCAGCAATGTCTCTGCTTTTGAATATACTATCTAGGTTGGTCATAACTTTTCTTCCAAGGAGTAAGCGTCTTTTAATTTCATGGCTGCAGTCACCATCTGCAGTGATTTTGGAGCCCCCCCAAATAAAGTCTGACACTGTTTCCACTGTTTCCCCATCTATTTCTGGGACCAGATGCCGTGATCTTCGTTTTCTGAAGAGCTTTAGGCCAACTTTTTCGCTCTCCTTTTTCACTTTCATCAAGAGGCTTTTTAGCTCCTCTTCACTTTCTGCCATAAGGGTGGTGTCATCTGCATATCTGAGGTTATTGATATTTCTCCCGGCAATCTTGATTCCAGCTTGTGTTTCTTCCAGTCCAGTGTTTCTCATGATGTACTCTGCATAGAAGTTAAATAAGCAGGGTGACAATATACAGCCTTTACGTACTCCTTTTCCTATTTGGAACCAGTCTGTTGTCCCATGTCCACTTCTAACTGTTGCTTCCTGACCTGCTCTCTAATTCTCCACCTGTCATGCATTTATGGCAACGTCTCCAAATGAAATGTGGTCCTCCATGGAAAGAGAGCTATCTCTTTATGTCCCGCCTCATCACCAAAAAGTTTCTTGTCTGCTCTTGACTCATCAGTGGTCTAAGGTCCAGAGGAGGTGTTGGCCATATAGGCTAAGAGGACCAAGGGTGCTGAATCCTGAGTGAAATGATATGTCTGAAGAGTGATGGAGCCAGGGACAATAGTAAAACTGCATTCAAGAAGTAAACTTGAGAGGTTTCCCTGGTGGTCCAGTGGTTGAGAATCCACCTACCAATGCATGGCACATGGGTTTGATCCCTGGTCTGGAAAGATCCCACATGCCTCTGAGCAACTAAGCCCTGTATCACAGCTACTGAAGCCTGCCTGCCTAGAACCCAAGCTCTTCAACAGGAGAAGCAACTGCAATGAGAAACCTGTCCACTGCAACAAGAGCCCCACTCCCCACAACTAGAGAAAGCCATGCACAGAAACTGAAAACCCAGAGCAGCCAAAACTCGAATTTAAGAAAAAGGAGGTAAAGTAGCAAAATTGCTAAAGCAAACTCTCATCCAGCCCAAGCAATGAGCACAGATGTAGGAACATAAAATAAGATAAGAAAATGGAGGAGTCTTTAGGGTTTTCTATGTAGAGGATCATGTCATCTGCAAACAGTGAGAGTTTTACTTCTTCTTTTCCAATTTGGATTCTTTTTATTTCTTTTTCTGCTCTGATTGCTGTGGCCTGCAGATGACATGATCCTCTACATAGAAAACCCTAAAGACTCTACCAGAAAATTACTAGAGCTAATCAATAAATATAGTAAAGTTGCAGGATATAAAATCAACACACAGAAATCCCTTGCATTCCTATACACTAATAATGAGAAAGTAGCAAAAGAAATTAAGGAAACAATTCCATTCACCATTGCAATGAAAAGAATAAAATACTTAGGAATATATCTACCTAAAGAAACCAAAGACCTATATATAGAAAACTATAAAACACCGATGAAAGAAATCAAAGAGGACACTAATGGATGGAGAAATAAACCATGTTCATGGATCAGAATCAATATAGTGAAAATGAGTATACCACTCAAAACAATCTACAGATTCAATGCAATCCCTATCAAGCTACCAGCGGTATTTTTCACAGAACTAGAACAAAAAATTTGAAGATTTGTATGGAAATACAAAAAACCTCGAATAGCCAAAGCAATCTTGAGAAAGAAGAATGGAACTGGAAGAATCAACTTGCCTGACTTCAGGCTCTACTACAAAGCCACAGTCATCAAGACAGTATGGTACTGGCACAAAGACAGAAACATAGATCAATGGAACAAAATAGAAAGCCCAGAGATAAATCCACACACATATGGACACCTTATCTTTGACAAAGGAGGCAAGAACATACAATGGAGTAAAGACAATCTCTTTAACAAGTGGTGCTGGGAAAACTGGTCAACCACTTGTAAAAGAATGAAACTAGATCACTTTCTAACACCACACACAAAAATAAACTCAAAATGGACTAAAGATCTAAATGTAAAACCAGAAACTATAAAACTCCTAGAGGATAACATAGGCAAAACACTCTCCAACATACATCACAGCAGGATCCTCTATGATCCACCTCCTAGAATACTGGAAATAAAAGCAAAAATAAACAAATGGGATCTAATTAAAATTAAAAGCTTCTGCACAACAAAGGAAAATATAAGCAAGGTGAAAAGACAGCCTTCAGAAAGGGAGAAAATAATAGCAAATGAAGCAACTGACAAACAACTAATCTCAATAATATACAAGCAACTCCTGCAGCTCAATTCCAGAAAAATAAACGACTCAATCAAAAAATGGGCTAAAGAACTAAATAGACATTTCTCCAAAGAAGACATACAGATGGCTAACAAACACATGAAAAGATGCTCAACATCACCCATCATTAGAGAAATGCAAATCAAGACCACAATGAGGTACCACTCCACACCAGTCAGAATGGCTGTGATCCAAAAGTCTGCAAGCAATAAATGCTGGAGAGGGTGTGGAGAAAAGGGAACCCTCTTACACTGTTGGTGGGAATGCAAACTAGTACAGCCACTATGGAGAACAGTGTGGAGATTCCTTAAAAAATTGCAAATAGAACTGCCTTATGACCCAGCAATCCCACTGCTGGGCATACACACCGAGGAAACAAGAATTGAAAGAGACACATGTACCCCAATGATCATCACAGCACTGTTTATAATAGCCAGGACATGGAAACAACCTAGATGTCCATCAGCAGATGAATGGATAAGAAAGCTGTGGTACATATACACAATGGAGTATTACTCAGCCATTAAAAAGAATACATTTGAATCAGTTCTAATGAGATGGATGAAACTGGAGCTGATTATACAGAGTGAAGTAAGCCAGAAAGAAAAACATCAATACAGTATACTAACACATATATATGGAATTTAGAAAGATGGTAATGATGACCCTGTATGCGAGACAGCAAAAGAGAGACAGGTGTGTAGAGTGGACTTTTGGACTCTGAGGGAGAGGGAGAGGGTGGGATGATTTGGGAGAATGGCATTGAAACATGTACACTATCATGTAAGAAACGAATCGCCAGCCTATGTTCAATGCAGGATGCAGGATGCTTGGGACTGGTGCACGGGGATGATCCAGAGAGATGATATGGGGTGGGAGGTGGGAGGGGGGTTCATGTTTGGGAACTCATGTACACCCGTGGCAGCTTCATGTCAATGTATGGCAAAATCAATACAATATTGTAAA
Organism: Oryx dammah; assembly: GCF_014754425.2. Lineage (NCBI taxonomy): Eukaryota > Metazoa > Chordata > Mammalia > Artiodactyla > Bovidae > Oryx > Oryx dammah. The sequence goes on along the minus strand of NW_024070209.1, from coordinate 89,368,882 downwards.
GTAAAATAAAGTAAAAATAAAAATTTTTAAAAAAGAAAAAAAGAAAATGGAGAAGCTAAGAAGAGAGTGGTGAGGCCAAGGATTTTTGCAGTAGACAGAGTCAGGAAAACGAAGTCTCCTTTGCCAGATGTATGCATGCAGATGGGTAAATACAGTTTAAATGGGAAGAGTGAAGAAAAGTTATGACCAATCTAGATAGCATATTCAAAGGCAGAGACATTACTTTGCTGACTAAGGTCTGTCTAGTCAAGGCTATGGTTTTTCCTGGGGTCATGTATGGATGTGAGAGTTGGACTGTGAAGAAGGCTGAGCACCGAAGAATTGATGCTTTTGAACTGTGGTATTGGAGAAGACTCTTGAGAGTCCCTTGGACTGCAAGGAGATCCAACCAATCCATTCTGAAGGAGATCAACCCTGGGATTTCTTTGGAAGGAATGATGCTAAAGCTGAAAGTCCAGTACTTTGGCCACCTCATGCGAAGAGTTGACTCATTGGAAAAGACTCTGATGCTAGGAGGGATTGGGGGCAGGAGGAGCAGGGGACAACAGAGGATGAGATGGCTTGATGGCATCACGGACTCGATGGACGTGAGTTTGAGCGAACTCCGGGAGATGGTGATGAACAGGGAGGGCTGGCGTGCTGCGATTCATGGGGTCACAAAGAGTCAGACACGAGTGAGTGACTGAAATGAACTGAACTGCCTCCTCCTGAGCTGACATCTTCCCATCCTTGTAATCCATACCTTTTGCTGGCTCTAATTCCTGGTCTCATGTCTAGCAAATAGGAGGTCCTGTTTTTGAGATATTTTAAAATTGATTCAAAATAAATAACCCATTTATCCTAAAACATTACAAGACTTAAAACCATTAAAAACACAATGCCATTCTTTGTTGTTACTCCCCAAAATCCAACATAGACTTGGAATATAAAATTATCATGCTATGAAGGACCCTTACTGGTTACTGTTTATATTAAAAGTCTTTGTGCTCTAAGTGAAGAGATAGAGACACATAGATCCAACAGGCTCCCTAAATCTCATCTTAGTCAAACATTGTTGTGAATCTCTTGTTATTAGGGAGTATTTCCCAATTATTTAATTTAGTGTGATCTTTATTATGAATAGCGCTGATTAACACAACACTTTTGATACAAAAGGTACTTAGATACCACTCATAAATCCAAGTGTCAGTGGTTATATGATTTTTGAGGTTATTCCAATTTGTATAGTATCCAAACTCTTAGAATATTATGGGTGCTAGTAATTTTTATGGGTCAGTTCTTCCATGCTCAGAGATATCATTATGAGATATTAATTGAAAGGATTTTTCCATATTCATCAGTTCAATCATTCAGTTGTGTCCGACTCTTTGTGACCCCATGGACCACAGCACACTAGGCTTCCCGGTCCATCACCATCTCCCAGAGCTTGCTTAAACTCATGTCCATCAAATCAGTGATGCCATATAACCATCTCAACCTCTGTCATCCCCTTTTGCTCCTGCCTTCAATCTTTCCCAGCATCCGAACTCTTTTCGAATGAGTTAGCTCTTTGCATCAGGTGGCCAAAATATTGGAGCTTCAGCCTCACTATCAGTCCTTCCAATGAATATTCAGGACTGATTTCCTTTAGGATGGACTGGTTGGATCTCCTTGTAATTCAAGGGACTCTCAAGAGTCTTCTCCAACACCATAATTCAAAAGCATCAGTTCTTTTGGGCTCAGCTTTCTTTGTGATGCATCTGCTTTAAAGAAAGTTTCTTTCTTTAATTTCTTTAAAGCAGAGACCATATTCATAGCATCTCCTTAAGAGAATTGTATGATTTTTGTTTGCTTTTTTCTTTCCTAAATTATTCTCTGTGTCTGAAAAAAAAAGTCACATAGTGAAATATAAGTAGAGGTGACTAAAGTGGCCTCTCTTCTAGTTCAAGTTACTTAATTTCAGAAAATGAAGTTTCATCAAGGGAATATGGAGACCTCTGTTTAGTGCTCAATATTCCAGTGAATCTGAAATCATTTTGCAAATAGTTTGTTTTTTTTTAAGGCCAATGGTGAGCCCTGAGTCTTAAATGCACTGTGATGTCACTTTTCTTTTTTTCAGAAAACTTGGTTTACTTTTAAAAAAAAGAGAGAGAGAGAGAGACATGACCATACAAAAGCAAATAGTTAACACAAACCTACATAGTAAGCATTTCCCAATAAGTTCTTTGACTCTTAACAGCACATTTTTCACATTTTAACTGCTCTGAAATCTGGCGGCATCTTATAGTTAACATCAGTTCAGTTCAGTCGCTCAGTCGTGTCCTACTTTTGCAACACCATGAACTGCAACATGCCAGGCCTCCCTGTCCATCACCAACTACTGGAGTTTACCCAAACTCATGTCCATTGAGTCAGTAATGCTATCCAACCATCTCATCCTCTGTCATCCCCTTCTCCTCCTGCCCCCAATCTTTCCCAGCATCAGGGTCTTTTCCAATGAGTCAGTTGTTAGCATTAGGTAGCCAAAGTATTGGAGTTTCAGCTTCAACATCAGTCCTTCCAATGAATATTCAGGACTAATTTCCTTTACAATGGACTGGTTGGATCTCCTTGCAGTCCAAGGGACTCTCAAGTGTCTTCTCCAACACCAAAGCTCAAAAGCATCAATTCTTCAGCGCTCAGCTTTCTTTAGAGTCCAACTCTCACATCCATACATGACTACAGGAAAAACCATAGCCTTGCCTAGATGTAAATTTGTTGGCAAATAATGTCTCTGCTTTTTAATATGTTGTCTAGGTTGGTCACGTGGAGAAGGCAATGGCACCCCACTCCAGTACTCTTTTTTTTTTCTTTTTTAATTTATTTTTTATTTTACTTTACAATTCTGTATGGTTTTGCCATACACACTCCAGTACTCTTGCCTGGAAAATCCCATGGGCAGAGGAGTCTGGTAGGCTGCAGTCCACGGGGTCGTTAAGAGTCGGATACGACTGAGCGGCTTCACTTTCACTTTTCACTTTCATGCATTGGAGAAAGAAATGACAACCCACTCCAGTGTTCTTGCCTGGAGAATCCCAGGGATGGGGGAGCCTAGTGGACTGCCGTCTATGGGGTTGCACAGAGTCGGACACAACCGAAGTGACTTAGCAGGCTTAGCTGAGCAGAGAGGTTGGTCACAGCTTTTCTTTCAAGAAGCAAGTGTCTTTTAATTTCATGGCTGCAGTCACCACCTGCAGTGATTTTGGAGCCCAAGAAAATAAAGTCTAGCAATGTTTCCATTGTTTCCCCATCTATTTGCCATGAAGTGATGGGATCAGATGCCATGATCTTACTTTTTTGAAAGTTGAGTCTTAAGCCAACTTTTTCACTCTCCTCTTTCACTTTCATCAAGAGGCTCTTTAGTTCCTCTTCACTTTCTGCCAAGAGGGTGGTGTCATCTGCATATCTGAGGTTACTGATATTTCTCCCAGCAATCTTGATTCCAGCTTGTGCTTCATCCAGCCCAAGATTTCACATGATGTACTCTGCATGTAAGTTAAACAAGGAAGACTGACAATATACAGCCTTGACCTACTCCCTTCCCAATTTGGAACCAGTCTGTTGTTCCATGTCCAGTTCTAACTGTTGCTTCTTGACCTGCATACAGATTTCTCAGAGGCAGGTAAGGTGGTCTGGTATTCCCATCTCTATAAGAATTTTCCACATTTTGTTGTGATCTACACAGTCAAAGACTTTGGCATAATCAATAAAGCAGAAGTAGATGTTTTTCTGGAATTCTTTTGCTTTTTCTATGATCCAACAGATGCTGGTAATTTGATCTCTGGTTCCCCTGCCTTTTCTAAATCCAACTTGGACATCTGGAAGTTCACTATTGAAGCCTGACTTGGAGAATTTTGAGCATTACTTTGCTAGTGTGTGAGATGAATACAGTTGTGTGGTAGTTTGAACATTCTTTGGCATTGCTCTTCTTTGGGATTGGAATGAAAACTGACTTTTTCCAGTCCTGTGGCCACAGCTGAGTTTTCCAAATTTGCTGACATACTGAGTGCAGCACTTTCACAGCATCATCTTTTAGGATCTGAAATAGCTCAAGTGGAATTCTATCACGTCCACTAGCTTTGTTCGTAGTGATGCTTCCTAAGGCCCACTTAGATTTATCCTTAGCGGGCTTGTTTCTTTACTTGCCTTATTAATTCACAAAATCATCAGGCATCTAAGGAAATGATGACATCTTCCTTTCAGCAGAGCACAATTTATGCTCTGTGTCCAGTGCAGTCTTGGTGTATGGTAGCAGTTTGGTAAATGTTCATGGAGAAGTTCTATACAGACAAATATACAAGTCCACAACTAGATTTCAGTGTTTCCTAAGGTTGAATTACTGAAAGGAAATCTGGTCCAAGGGGAAGGAGAGAGGAGCTGTCCTATTTTCAACACAGCTAGCTTTCTGCACAGAGTCGGACACGACTGAAGCAACTTAGCAGCAGCAGCAGCAGCTTTCTGCAAGAAGGCGAAAGTTGACAGGCAATACATGCCAGGTCTCATGTGCTACAAGAGAAAACCCTTCCACAACTAAAGCATTTTGCAGGCTTCTTTCTCTGTGGTTTTAGGGACTTTCTGGCTAATGACTAGCCACAAAGGTAACATTTATCAAGTTACCCAGGTGAAGTTCGTCATTAAATTTGCCATGTTCTGTCTCCCAGAGTCTCCTGGGTTTTGTTTAATGTCACAGACAGATGGTGCTGAGGAATTTCAGGTGTTAAGTTGATGACATTTTGGTTTTCTTAATATGACTCTGAGATTTTTTTCAAGTAGATTAAATCCAACAGTAAATCACACATGCCTCTCAGCATCACGGCCTTGCTGCCCCCCTGATGCCTGCACGAAATATTTGATCCTCTGACCGCAATCATACATCCTGCTCTGCCTACAAGTTCTGCCCTGAGAACACCAGGCACCATCTGTTAAAAGGATGTGAGGAGGAAATGAGAATCAGTTTTATGAATGTTGCAACTGATTAGTTATCAAGTGCTATCTAATTAGTTCATCTCTGATTATCATATAATTAAAGATATTTATCATATCCATAGCTTTACACCAGCACCAAATATTTCTCATTGTCAGAAGCTGGGAAGGAAGATCCTGCATCCTGGCACAGCCTGGGGAGGCCAACTCTGCTCCCAGTTCAGCAGCTTTTGCCCCAGGTCCTCCTTAAGGGTAACTGAATGTTTGCGGCATCTCCTTCTTAAAGCCTTGCATAAAATCATATCTCACATTTGCTCCGAGGCAGAGTGGAAGGAAGCAAGCGTTGTGTGTTCTCTGTTGCTTTTCTGTCACCCTGGCCTCAGCTTTTGGCGTCTCCTGCAGAACAGGGATATGTGAGGCCAGCTGCTTCTCTGCTCTGCTCCAGGGAGAGGCTATCAATTTTGTCTGCAAAAGCAGGGTGTCCAGCGGACAACAGAGAAGGAGCATGAGAAAGAGAGGCTTAGGTTTCATTTCCTCTGTGAGTTTTTCTCAGAACTAAGAGTGCAGAGGTTCTGGGTGAGGGGGACCTGCAAGTAAAGACACAGTGACCATCATAACGGAAATTCTTTTCTGTAATTTTTTTTCTTGTAAACTAGACAATTTAGGTAATCTAGTGTTGAAGCACCTCCATACCGAATGATTTTTATCCTGAGAATATTTTTAAGTTATGTGTCTCCTTCACTGTCTGTGGTCCTGGTGTCCCCTATTTTTTAATTCCTTTCTTACACTATTTTTTAATAATGTTTTTTTTTTCAATTTATTTTATTTTTTGCCAGGGGGCTTCCCTGTTGACTCAGTCAGTAAAGAATCTACCTACAGTAAAAGAGACTACTTGCAATGCAGGAGACACTGGCTCAAACCCTGGGTCAGGAAGATCCCCTGGAGAAGGAGATGGCAACCCACTCTAATATGCTTGCCTGGGAAATCCCATGGACAGAGGAGCCTGGCGATCAACAGTCCATGGGATCACAAGAGTTTGACACAGCTTAGTGACTAAACCACCAGCGCACGTTGGATCTTAGTTCCCTGACCCACACCCCCTGCATTGAAAGCACAGTCATAATAGCTGGACTGCCAGGGAATCCCCCCACCTCCATTATTTAATTCTTGTCTTAGTTTATCTTGATATCGAGTGGCCATCCTTGTGTCTAAATTGCTAAGTGGACTTAACAGTTCACTAAATCCACTGCAGCAACAGCTGGGAAGATGCTGTGCACACATCTAGAGTCCATGAGCTATCCACCCTATCAATGGATCTATCTGCTTCAAAGGGAAGAGCAGCTAACTAACAGGCGGTCTTCCATCCATGCTTGGCTCTTCTTTCTGCTGGGTCTGCCTCTCTGTATCTTTCCTGGGTACATCCTCCTTTAGGGTTCAACCAACAAGGTTTAGAATTCCCTCATGGCTCAGACAGTAAAGCGTCTGCCTACAATGCAGGAGACCCGGGTTCAATCCCTGGGTCAGGAAGATCCCCTGGAGAAGGAAATGGCAACCCACTCCAGTACTCTTGCCTGGAAAATCCCATGGATGGAGGAGCCTGGTAGGCTATAGTCCTACAGTCCATAGAGTCACAAAGAGTCAGACATGACTGAGCGACTTCACTTTTCACTTTAATAAAGTTTAGAGAACTCATGTGGCCCTCCATAGTGCTCTTGTTTTCAGAAACTTCCTGTTATATTCCCAACTGACGCATCACTCACCCCAACCAGTCTCAGCTTCATACCAGCAGAGCTATAGGTTTTCAACTCATTTCCTACTAATTGCACCACTTTTGCTGACATTAACGGGGCAAAGATTTTCACCCTCTGTTTTCATTGTGCTCAGTTGCTCAGTTGTGTTTGACTCTTTGTGACCCAATGGACTACAGCCCACCAGGCTCCTCTATCCATGGGATTCTCCAGGCAAGAATACTGGAGTTGGTTGCCATTTCCTCCTCCAGGGGATCTTCCCTAACCAGGGATCGATCCCTCGTCTCCTGCATCTTCTGCCTTGGAAGGGAGATTCTTTACCACTGAGCCAGCTATTGGGGCAAAGATTTTCACTCTCTGCTCTAAATCAAGTCTGATGCCTCTGGCCATGAATTTAATAATACGTTGAGGGACCAGCCTCCTTCTTCCTCCCTGTGACCCCACTAAAAAAAATCACCAGCTCTACCAACCCACTTGGTTGGAGGTAGAGGAATGGGAATAATCTTAGCCCAAAAGAATGTAGAGTCCCACTGATTTTACACAAAGTTGTATCAGTTTTTTCATGTTTATTATTTGGTTGTTTTTCCCTAGAAAATTTCCAGAGCCTTCAAATGATTGTTTCTCCATATATTCCCTTAGCTTAAATTTGTTTCAAGGGGAAATTTGCCAATCTTTTCACTCTCTTAATAACAAAAATTGCTGTCCTAATTAAATACTATAGTTTCATGTCACCTTGATGCCCCGCTTTTGGGTGACTTGCCTTTGTCCTGTTTTCTCAGTAGATGATAAGTCCTTCAGATAAGTATCCATTTTTGTGTTTTATATAACATCCATCACAGTGCCTCACAAACTCCCAACAACCTTAATTGACTGGCCTTCAACATCACAATTTTTCTGTTATTAACAGAAGGAATGAAGAGATTAACTCAAAATGACAGTTTTAAAAAGATCTCACTACAGTTCATCCTTTCAAGAATTAAAAAGGGAAATTTCGCAATTTTAAAAATATCAGTGAGAGGGGGTTTCTCTAGTGGCTCTATGGTTAAGAATCTGCCTGCCGGTGCAGGAGGCATGGGTTTGAGCCCTGGTCTGGGAAGATCCCACATGCCAAGGAGCAACTAAGTTCATGTGCACAACTATTGAGCCTGTGCTCTCGAACCAGTGCACGACACCAACTAAAACCCTGGAACCTGCACTCTGTGACTAAAGAAGCCACCACAGTGAGAAGCCTGGGCACTGCAGCTAGAGAATAGCCCTGCTCACTGCAATGACAGAAAAGCCCGTGCACCAACAAGGCCCCGGCACAGCCAAAAGCAAACATGCATTTTAAAGTAAATAAATAAGTGTGTCAGTGAGAGAGCAATGATCTATTAAAAGGTTATTAAAATACTTGTTTTTAACAGGAGGAAAACAGTGCCTAAAACTGCTGAGTGCAGGTCATCATGGCAACCTCAGGATGTTCTGCATAAAGTTTAAGGGATGTCAGAGCCTTTTAGCACAGGACACCAGCTTGGGTAGCACCATATTTCAATCTGCGACAATACTTTTTACAGTACACGCTTTAGAGGCAGGATAATAGCTCGTAAATTCAGAGCCTCGTGGGCCAATTTCCAAGTCAAAATGGAACTTTGGGACCATTATTCAGGAGGCCCATATAAGTGTTTACTTTTATATTTGAGTCTGGGTTCTCTCTGATAGATGTTTATAAGGCCCACGCTTGCTTCTCTCTACAAAGGCTATTTATAAAAATTTCCCTCTGCACTTCCTATCAAATCCCCAGTACAATAAATGTTGAGTTCTTTAGTTCTTTTTATCTTTTCATAAATAATCATTCATTATATTTGACTTCAGTTTTCAGTAACAGAAATAATTCAGTAGAACTTATATACAAATCTTCAGAGTAAAGTATTTGGAGAAAGAAATTGCCTTTAGTTTTAATCTCATTCTCCCCAATGACGTTGGTAAAATGAAATAGAGTAAAATAAAAAGTGAAATCAAACAAACAAACAATAAATAAACGAAGTCATAACAGCACTTGAAACAACCTGTCAGGTAGCAAATTTACAGGTTTCACAGGAAGTGATACCTTTTTTAGGGCCACAGAACAGAACCCTTATTAGTCTGGCCAAAGTTCACACTGTAACAGAATTTGCAGGTCTAGTTAGTAAAATAGTGGTAGGGAATGTGTGAGGGAACCTACACAAATCCATGTATTTTATTATGTTTATAGAAAACAAAGACATGCTATTTGATAAAGATTTTAACAATGGAGTATATTGCTTTTAAAATAATAGTGAGTATTCTACTTTTAATTTCCTTTTACTGTCCCTTGCTTATTAAAAATCATTGAGCATATTTTTCTCCAGAATTCTAGTGTCACCCTTGTAAATTTGTTTTTAATTGATTTAAACAACATGCCTTCTTAGATCGCTTTGGATGTCTTCATGTGGTTCTCCAGCTGTGCTGTGTGCTAAGTCACTTCAGTTGCATTTGAATCTTTGCAACTATAGGCCACCAGGCTCCTCTGTCCATGGGATTCTCCAGGTAAGAATACTGGATTGGGTTGCCATGCCCTCCTCCAGGGGATCTTCCCAACCCAGGGATCTAGCATCACCTTAAAAACATCCTGGTTATCACCATATTCCCAAAAACTTAAGATAGAAGCTATGGAAGGTGAGAAATATTTTATAAAACTGTTATCTAATCGTTTGGAGAGCATGAGCAGATATTCCCCAAACTCCCATCCATTCATGGGACATGTGATCCTATTTAGCCTATGATAACTTCACGCCATGTTATATTACTCCCATAGACACATGTCTCCAAATACAGACAGTAGTTCCTAGACTCTGGTTTTCTTTCCTGTGGCTTTGTTTCTCCCCAACCCATCTGGTCAAATTTTCTTCTCTGATTCCAGTTTCCAGGAGAAAAAGCTTATCTTTGGTTTCTAAACCCATCACTTTTTTTTTTCTTTTCAAAATAAAGGGAAATGGTTGCAATTCATCACTTGTATCATTTGTGTAAAGGGTAACCAAATCCCCAAACCAAATCTAAAACATTGACAAAGATTTACCTGGCACACTAGGGTAATTTGGGGTTATTATTGATTAAAGAAGGATTATCTCAGACATGCACAAAGTATAAAACAGAAATGCCAAAATTCAAAGAACTTTTAATAGTGACATAATTTATATTTTCTTAGAAGTTGCATTTTCTGTACATCAAAATGCTTTTCTTCTCTTTGTTTAGTCTTACCACAACCCCAATAAATAAGCAGAAATGTGATAAATGTCTTTTATTTAGACTGCCATTTAAATTCTATCTAGTTCTGGCTCCCCTCAAAATTCTTCTATAAAATTTCTCATGAAACCTTATTTCCTTAGTCAGAAGCCCACATCCTTTCTAGTAGCCATTCCAAAAAAGAAGGCATCGCAAATTTGATGGGGTCATAGAGACTCTGAAGTTGAAAAGATATCAATACTATCTAGTCTGTTGGCCTACTTTTAAAAATCCAGCAGTGCTTACGTGATTTGCCCATGGTCACAGTGCTAGCTAAAATAGAAAGACAACTGGAATCCTGGTGTCCCCACCATGAATCCAGGGCTGATCCCTACCAAGTTTAGGTTCTGGTGCTGGGTTCTACAAAGACATCAGACCTTCAGAAATGTGGATAATCTCAATTAAAATGTTTGTTCACAGACAAAGCAGCAAAAGACATTGGTGAACTCCTGTCTTTTAGAAATAACATCATTAAAGACTGTACATTTTTATCCAGCCTTCATATATCACAATTCATCATCAAGTTAAATAAGTTGAGTTGGTACTAATATATCAATAGTGAAAAGACAAGAAAAAAGAAAAAGATATGATGCCTTAGAAGGCAAGAGGGACCCATTTTGTCACTAAGTGAAAATTTGGATTTAAAAGATTCTTCACATCCCTGAGGCTTCAAAAAGTCTGTTCTTTCCCTTGGGAAGTCCAGTTCCCTGTTTTTGCAAAACCACAGGAAGGAAAAAGTGGGTTTGTTTTTTTTTTTTTCCCCTGAATCCATCACATTCCTCTGCTGTTTATACTTTGATCTCCCTCTCTCACTTCTTTGTGGATTTTTTTCCCAAGAAATTCTCTGGCTATTTATGAATGAAGGAAAGAGTTGTGATGAAGTGACGCAGGGAACATGGACCTAACAGAAGCAGAAGATATTAAGAAGAGGTGGCAAGAATATGGAGAAGAACTATACCAAAAAATCTTCACAACCCAGATAATCACTATGTCATGATCATTCACGTAGAGCCAGATCCTGGAATGTGAATTCAAGTGGGTCTTAGGAAGCATCACTATGATCAAAGCTAGTGGAGGTGAAGGAATTCCAGTTGACCTATTTCAAATTCTCAAATATGATACATACTATGAAAGTGCTGCACCCAATATGCCAGCAAATTTGGAAATCTCAGCAGTGGCCACAGGACTGGAAAAAGTCAGTTTTCTTTCCAATCCAAAAGAAAGCAATGCCAAAGAATGCTCAAGCTACCACCCAATTGCACTCATCTCACACACTAGTAAAGTAATGTTCAAAATTCTCCAAGCCAGACTTCAAGGTAAGTGAACCATGAACTTCCAGATGTTCAAGCTGGTTTTAGAAAAGGCAGAGGAACCAGAGGAAAACTTTGCCAACATCCACTGGATCATTGAAAAAGCAAGAGAGTTCCAGAAAAAAAATCTACTTTTGTTTTATTGACTATGCAAAAGCCTTTGACTGTGAAGATCACAATAAACTGTGGAAAATTCTGAAAGAGATGGAAATATCAGACCACCTGACCTGCTCTTGAGAAATCTGTATGCAGGTCAGGAAGCAGTAGTCAGAACTGGACATGGAACAACAGACAGGTTCCAAATAGGGAAAGGAGTACGTTAAGGCTGTATGTTGTCATCCTGCTTATTTAACTTATATGCAGAGAACGTAATGAGAAACACTGGGCTGGATGAAGCACAAGCTGGAATCAAGGTTGCTGGGAGATATATCAATAACCTCAGATATGCAGATGATACCACCCTTATGGTCGAAAGTGAAGAAGAACTAAAGAGGCTCTTGATGAACGTGAAAGAGGAGAGTGAAAAAGTTGCCTTAAAGCTCAACATTCAGAAAACGAAGATCATGGCATCTGGTCCCATCACTTCATGGGAAATAGATGGGGAAACAGGAGAAACACTGGCTGACTTTATTTTGGGGGGCTGCAAACTCACTGCAGATGGTGAATGCAGCCATGAAGTTAAAAGACGTTTGCTCCTTGGAAGGAAAGTTATGACCAACCTAGATAGCATATTCAAAAGCAGAAACATTACTTTGCCAACAAAAGTCCGTCTAGTCAAGGCTATGGTTTTTCCAGTGGTCATGTATGGATGTGTCAGTTTCAGTTTCAGTTCAGTCTCTCAGTGTGTCTGACTCTTCACGACCCCGTGGACCACAGCACGCAAGCCTCCCTGTCCATCACGAACTCCCAGAGTTTACTCAAATTCATCTCCACTGAGTCGGTGATGCCATCCAGCCATCTCATCCTCTGTCATCCCCTTCTCCTCCTGCCTTCATTCTTTCCCAGGATTAGGGTCTTTTCAAATGAATCAGCTCTTTACATCAAGTGGCCTAAGTATTGGAGTTTCAGGTTCGACCTCAGTCCTTCCAATGAATGTTCAGGACTGCTATCCTTTAGGATGGACTGGTTGGATCTCCTTGCAGTCCAAGGGACTCTCAAGAGTCTTCTCCAACACCACAGTTGAAAAGCATCAATTTTTCGGTGCTCACCTTTCTCTATAGTCCAGCTCTCACAACCTTACATGACTACTGGAAAAACCATAGCTTTGGCTAGACAGATCTTTGTTGGCAAAGTAATGCCTCTGTTTTTTAATATGCTGTCTAGGTTGGTCATAACTTTTCTTTGAAGGAGCAAATGTCTTTTAATTTCATGGCTTCACTCACCATCTGCAGTGATTTTGGAGCTCCCAAAAATAAGTCAGTCACTGTTTCCCATCTATTTGCCATGAAGAGATGGGACTGGATGCCACAATCTTAGTTTTCTGAGTGTTGAATTTTAAGGCAACTTTTTCACTCTCCTCTTTCACTTTCATCAAGAGGATCTTTAGTTCTTCTTCATTTTCTCCCATAAGGGTGGTGCAATCTGCATATTGATATTTCCCCAATAATCTTGACTCCAGCTTGTGCTTCTTCCAGCTCAGCATTTCTCATGATGTACTCTGCATATAAGTTAAATAAGCAGGGTGACAATATACAGCCTTTTCTTATTTGGAACCAGTCTGTTGTTCCACATCCGGTTCTGACTATTTCTTCCTGACCTGCATACAGATTTCTCAAGAGGCAGGTCAGATGGTCTGGTATTTCAATCTCTTTCATAATTTTCCACAGTTTATTGTGATCCACAGTCAAAGGCTTTGGCATAGTCAATATACCAGAAATAGATGTTTTTCTGGAACTCTCCTGCTTTTTTGATGATCCAGTGGATGTTGGCAATTTGATCTCTGGTTCCTCTGCTTTTTCTAAAACCAGCTTGAACATCTGGAATTTCAAGGTTCACATACTGTTGAAGCCTGACTTGGAGAATTTAGAACATTACTTTGCTAGTGTGTGAGATGAGTGCAATTGGGTGGTAGCTTGAACATTCTTTGGCATTGCCTTTCTTTGGGATCGGAATGAAAACTGACCTTTTCCAGTCCTGTGGCCACTGCTGAGATTTCCAAATTTGCTGGCATATTGAGTGCAGCACATTCACAGCATCATCTTTTAGGATTTGAAATAGCTCAACTGGAATTTCATTGCCTCCACTGGCCTTGTTCTTGGTGATGTATCCTAAGGCCCACTTGACTTCACATTCCAGGATGTCTGGCTCTAGGTGAGTGATCACACCATTGTGATTATCTGGGTCATAAAGACCTTTTTTGTACAGTTCTTCTGTGTATTCCTGCCACCTCTTCTTAATATCTTCTGCTTCTGTTAGGTCCATACAATTTCTGTCCTTTATTAAGCTCATTTTTTGCATGACATGCTCCCTTGGTATCTCTAATTTTCTTGAAGAGATCTCTAGTCTTTCCCATTCTATTGTTTTCCTCTACTTCTTTGCACTGATAACTGAGGACAGCTTTCTTATCTCTCCTTGCTATTCTTTGGAACTCTGCATTCAAATGGGTCTATCTTTCCTTTTCTCCTTTGCTTTTCACTTCTCTTCATTTTACAGCTAATTGTAAGGTCTCCTCAGACAGCCATTTTGCTTTTTTACATTTCTTTTGCTTGGGAATGGTCTTGATCCCTGTCTCCTGTACAATGTCACAAACCTCCGTCCATAGTTTATCAGGCACTCTGTCTATCAAATCTAGTCCCTTAAATCTATTTCTCACTTCCACTGTATAATTGTAAGGGATTTGATTTAGGTCATAACTGAATGGTCTAGTGGTTTTCCCTACTTTCTTCAATTTAAGTCTGAATTCAACAAGGAGTTCATGATCTGAGCCACAGTCAGCTCCCAGTTTTGTTTTTGCTGCCTGTATAGAGCTTCTCCATTTTTGGCTTCTAAGAGTATAATCAGTCTGATTTTGGTGTTGGCCATCTGGTGATGTTCATGTGTAGAGTCTTCTCTTGTGTTGTTGGAAGAGGGTGTTTGCTATGACCAGTGCATTTTGTTGGCAGAACTCTTTGCTCTGCCTCATTCTGTACTCCAAGGCCAAATTGCCTGTTATTCCAGGTGTTTCTTGACTTCAACTTTTGCATTCCAGTCCCTTATAATGAAAAGGACATCTTTTGGGGGTATTAGTTCTAAAAGGTCTTGTAGGTCTTCATAGAACCATTCCATTTCAGCTTCTTCAGCATTACTACTCAGGACATAGACTTGGATTGTCATAATATTGAATGGTTTCATCTCTGTTTGAACGAACAGAGATCATTCTGTCATTTTTGAGATTGCATCCAAGTACTGAATTTTGGACTGTTTTTTTGACTATGATGGCTACTCCATTTCTTCTAAGGGATTCTTGCCCACAGTAGTAGATATAATGGCCACCTGAGTTAATTTCACCCATTCCAGTCCATTTTAGTTCACTGATTCCTAAAATTTCAACGTTCACTCTTGCTATCTGCTGTTTGACCACTTCCTATTTGCCTTGATCCATGGACTTAACATTCCAGGTTCCTATGCAATATTGCTCTTTATAGCATTGGACCCTGCTTCTATCACCAGTCACATCCACTACTGGGTATTGTTTTTGCTTTGGCTCTGTCTTTTTATTCTTTCTGGAGTTATTTCTCCCCTGATCTCCAGTAGCATATTGGGCACCTACTGACCTGGGGAGTTCCTCTTTCAGTGTCCTATCTTTTTGCTTTTTCTTACTGTTCATGGGGTTCTCAAGGCAAGAATACTGAAGTGGTTTGCCATTCCCTTCTCCAGTAGACCACATTTTGTCAAAACTCTCCACCAAGACCCATCTGTCTTGGGTGTCCCTGCACAGCATGGCTTAGTTCATTGTTAGACAAGTCTGTGGTCCGTGTGATTAGATTTGTTACTTTTCTGTGATTTTTGGTTTCAGTCTGTCTGCCCTCTGATGCCCTCTCTCAGTGCCTACCATCTTACTGGGGTTTCTCTTACCTTGGACGTGGGGTATCTCTTCATGGCTGCTCCAGCAAAGTGCAGCTGCTGCTCCTTACCTTGGATGTGAGGTATCTCCTCATGGCTGCTGCTACTGACCTTGGACATAGGATATCTCCTCGCAGCTGCTCGCTGCTCCAGTTGGACTATAAGGAAAGCTGAGTGCCAAAGAATTGATGCTTTTGAACTGTGGTGTTGGAGTAGCCTCTTGAGAGTCCCTTAGACAGCAAGGAAATCCAACCAGTCCATCCTAAAGGAAATAAGTTCTGAATATTCATTGGAAGGACTGATGCTGAAGCTTAAACTCCAATACTTTGGCCACCTGATGTGAAGAACTGACTCATTTGAAAAGACCCTGATGCTGGGAAAGATTGAAGTTGGGAGGAGAAGACAACAGAGGATGAGAAGATTGGATGACATCACTGACTTGATTGATGGACATGAGCTTGTAAATTCCTGGAGTTGGTGATAGACAGGGAAGCCTGGCATGCTGCAGTCCATGGGGTCACAAAGAGTCAGACACGACTGAGCAACTAAACTGAACTGAACTGAGCAGGGAAAACAATCACTACAGAGTTTTCAATTAGGGTGCAAAGTGTGGCATATGGGAAAAAATGAACTCAAGGAAAGTGCTGGACTTAAAGCAAATATTATTAATTCTAATTTTTAAGAAGGTTTGATTTTGGCTGATGAGATTAGACAGGTTTTCAAATGTAACTTGATAGACATCTCTAGTTCTGTGGAGAGAGTTATATTCTTGTGCAATAGTAGGATCCACAGTTCCTGAGATTAGAACGGTGTGTCTGTGAGCATATTTAATGAATTCATTAGCGAACATTGATTAGATCTTATGTATCTAGAACTGAGCAGGCATGATTATTAAGGGGTGAATAAGATAATCACCCATTAGGTTCAAGACATCCAATGTCTACTGACCCAGCCAGTTGACCAGGGTCCAAAACTAACCCTCAGTTAATCTATGGTGGCTGAACCAAAGAGCCACATGGAGAGCTTTCTCACGATGACCTGTGGTCATAAATAAAGGACACGCTTCAGTCTTTATGTGGTAATGGATGAAAAGTAAGAAGTCTCAGCTCCATGCTTAGGCATCATCCTTTTTGGTGTCCCTATTAGGCCAAGTCAATAAAATTGTCCTGAGTACCCATCACTTTTGAGCAATGCCTGCCTGGTCCTTTCTCACCATGTGTTTCACAATCAAGCCTATGTTTACATGGTCACCATATCCTGTCCATTCTACCTTCTCCAAGTCCCTTAAGAACAGTTTTCACAATCTATTGCACCAGTGTCACTGCTAATGCCTATATCCAGGCTCTAGTCGTGTTAGTCACAGAGTATTGGTAATAATAGTCTTCTATCTTGCCTACTCCTCTAAATGCCCCTGTAATACATCGCAGAAACTGTTCCAGAACAGTCTGTCCACTAATGACCTCTCTCATCCAAGTCCCAATCACTCTACGTGTCGCATCCCTACACTTACGCAGGGCAATCAGGTTTGTAAATAGACTATACTGGTCTCATTGCCTGTATGCATCATTTCCCTTCTGTTTTGCTTAAATATTTATTGCTTATTATTTTTCTTTTACAGAGGCTTTCAACAAGAATGTCCTTTTGCAAATGCCTACTCCTATTTCAAATCTAAGTAAATATCACCTCTTTCAGAAAGTTTTCCTCCACCCTTTGGCTGATTTAAATGGTTTATGGGCTGACACAATATCCAAAGAAACATAGTTGTTATAGACATTTCCCACTGCTTTGCATTCACCAGTGGATTTGTCTGTCTTTCCACTAAATAATGCAGAAAATAAAAGCTACACATGATTTTATATCCCCCTAAAATGCATACATCTCCCCTCTTTTTTGAAAATTTAAAGTAGCAAGACAATGAGTGCTAAAACCAATAAAAGTACACTCAAAGGTGAGCCATGCAATTCTACCCTGGAAGTTCCACACTTTTCTAGAAAGCTGGGAAAATATAAGTGTTCATTGTTTGGAGGAACAGGCCCTTCTTCGCCTACTGGGTCATTTTCCTGTAGGAGGATGATGGGCCACATGGGGCTGTTCAGAGCAAGCCAAGGTCACATGGAGGAAACATACTGGCTTCATCTCAGATGAACTGAATAAATGTTGAAACTTCATACATTTTGCTCATGAAAAAGCTTTTTTTAAAAAAAATTTATTGAGTATAGCTGACTTACAATGTTGTGTTGGTTTCAAATGGACAGAAATCCTTTTTTAAAATAAGATGCTTCAATCTGGGTTCCAAAACTGGTGAGTATCAGCCTGTCTGATACCCAAGGACTTTTATTTTTGTCTGAGCTCCAACATCACCAGTGCTCACAGGATACATAAAACAAATGATCCTTCTAGTGTACACCCTGAATTTTGCAGAATTAGACACCTTTTCTTTAAAAAAAAAAAAAAGGATTCAAAATTTATTGTATCTAGTTCTCAGAAACATGTCCAGTTAAGCACGTGATTGTCTGTTGTATGTCTTTTCGATTCCTGTTGATGCTTCTCTAAGTTTCCAATGAACCAAATCTTCATAATAGCTTTATTAAGATCTTGCTAGCTCCCATTTAGTTCTTATTACTGAGCTGTAATACAACTACCATGTAACTGGGTGAAACAGAGAGAATTCAGGTAGGCAGAAGACTGAGGCACTGATCTCTCTATACTTTCTTGCTTGTCTTTCCTTTAGAGAGATTCTTTCATCAAAGGATATGTAGTTTAAATAATAGAAAAGTAGAAAATTTTAGGGCAAAGAATTTTAATGATAGGGCAAAGAAATCATCTTATGTGGTGACTTTACTTTTTAACGAAAAAGCCAAAACATAGTGGGAAAGTCCTTTTTCTGTGATGGCAATGAAAGCAGTGGCTAGAAGCAGGATTTTGATGCTTCATCCCACTAAATATCACTAATTCAAGAGGTCCCAGAAGATCCTAACATAAAAAGCGATGAGTGTGCAGTAGAAAGAGGGTTCTAGGTTCATTAATTTCAAAACATTCATAACCACATAAAAGATTAAAAGTTATATCCTAAGATCCATTAAGCTTGAGGCATCTGTTCATCTACAAAACACTGTTTGGGCCTATGTTGTCTCTACTGTAAGTTCAAAAAAAGAAAAATTTTGCTCTTTTTTTTTTTTTAAACAAAACCTATGAAAATTCAACTTTTTGCTTCATTAGAATTTACAGAGACATTTTTGCGTGTCAAAATATTCCAAGGGACATTAATAAGCTTTTCAACCACAATTCATAAATTTTTATTTCCATCTTCCTTTAAGAAAATACAGAGGCATACTCAAATATTTGTGAACATCAGATTTCACCAGTGGTACAAAATATTATCTAGTAGTAACTCTGTCCAGTGCATTGCCCAGAAGAATAAGAGGTCCATCGTGTATGAACATGGAGAGACAGCATCATGGACAGAGTTGAAAGGACCTTAAGCCCCATCTAGTGACAGCGTCCTTCTCTGCAGATGGGAACAAAGGATCCCAGAAACAGTGCCTTGAGGAAAAGCTCATGTAACTGGTGACCATCAACATTCAAGAAATATCCATTAAGCACCAGATAAGGTCCAAGAATTGGTGTGACATTAGAAACACAGAGATGGGACTGCCCTGGTGACCCAGTGGTTAAGACTCTCCGCGTTGAGGCAGGGACTGCAGATTTGACCCCTGGTAGGGAAACTAAGATCTCACATGCTATGTGACATGTCCAAAATAGAAATACAAAGATGAGCAGATATCATTCTCTCTTCCCGGGCCCATAGATGGGTGGATGACATATAAAAGCTTCACTTAGAAACTCTGTTGACATATAAAGAGTTTCATTTTCACCATGGATCTCACTAAAGAACCAGACCTTCACAGCGGCTTTCATCAGAATCCTGCTAACTCAAGCATGGTTGGTTGAGACCATCCTAAGAGTGATGAGGACAACTGAGCATCTGTAACAGGAAAGAATATTTCTATGAACTGAATCCACCCAACTGATCTCACTGTTTTTATTTTCATGATCAAAAATGCTTTCATCCAGAAGAAATAATGACTTGGTAATGTAGAAAAGGGGAAACATGACATTTGGTTTGCTTTATTAAGGACTTTATTTGGGGGGGCTCCAAAATCACTGCAGATGGTGACTGCAGCCATGAAATTAAAAGACGCTTACTCCTTGGAAGGAAAGTTATGACCAACCTAGATAGCATATTCAAAAGCAGAGACATTACTTTGCCAACAAAGGTCCGTCTAGTCAAGGCTATGGTTTTTCCAGTGGTCATGTATGGATGTGAGAGTTGGACTGTGAAGAAAGCTGAGCACAGAATAATTGATGCGTTTGAAGTGTGGTGTTGGAGAAGACTCTTGAGAGTCCCTTGGACTGCAAGGAGATCCACCAGTCCATTCTGAAGGAGATCAGCCCTGGGATTTCTTTGGAAGGAATGATGCTAAAGCTGAAAGTCCAGTACTTTGGCCACCTCATGCGAAGAGTTGACTCATTGGAAAAGACTCTAATGCTGGGAGGGATTGGGGGCAGGACGAGAAGGGGACGACAGAGGATGAGATGGCTGGATGGCATTGCCAACTCAATGGATGTAAGTTTGAGTGAACTCCGGGAGTTGGTGATGGACAGGGAGGCCTGGCGTGCTGCGATTCATGGGGTCACAAAGAGTTGGACATGACTGAGCGACTGAACTGAACTTACTGAACTGAATTAAGGACTTGGCACATATTATAAATGAGCCTTTGTACACGGTCACTAAGAGAAAAGTAAACTGTGACTTTTATATTCAAGAAAATGTAAAAGCATGAAATGACTGCTGGTCCTCTGAGATGGAGGTCTTAAAATCTGTAGTCTGCCTGAGCCCTCTTCCTCTAAAGCTGTTTGTTTGTTTGTTTGTTTTTTAATGAGTTAATTTAACTATTTTATTTATTTACTTTTTAAACTAGTTTTTATTGGAGTAGAGCTGATCTACAATTTGTGTTACTTTCTGCTTTATGACAAAGTGACCAGTTATATATTTAATCATATATCCACTCTTTTTGATTCTGTTCCCATATAGGTCATTACTGAGTATTCATTGGAGTTCCCTTGCTCTACAGTAGGTCTTATTAGCTATCTATTTTATATATAGTAATGTATATATGTTAATCCCAATTTCAATGTACCCATCCCCTTCTTTCTCCCTTGGTAATCTGTGACTCTATTTGTGTTTTGTAACTTTGTTTATTTGTACCATGTTTTTAGGTTCCACATGTGAGTAATAGCATATGATAGTGTTTGTATCTTTGTCTGACTTCACTCAGTATTATAATCTCTACGTTCATCCATGTCACAGCAAATTTCCTTTTTATGGCTGAGTAATATTCCATTGCATATGTGTACCACAACTTTATCCTCCGCCAGTGGACATTTGGGGTGCTCCCATGTTCTGGCTATTGTAAATAGTGCTGTAGATAAACCCAAAATGGATTAAAGAACTAAAAATCATAGGCAGAACACTCTGACATAAATCTCAGCAAGATCTTTTTTGATACAACTCCTAGAGTAAAGAAAATAAAAACAAAAAATAAACAAATAAGACCTAATCAAACACAAAAGTTTTGCACAACAAAGGAAACCATAGGCAAAATTAAAAGACAGCCTACAGACTAGGAGAAAATATTTGCCAAGAAAGCAACCAACAAGGAATTAAACCCCAAAATATACCAACAGCTCATGAAGCTCAATATCAGAGAAAAAAAAATCCTAGCAAATAATGAGCAGAAGATTTAAATAGACATTTCTCCAAAGAAGACGAACAAATGGCCAAGAGGCACATGAAAAAATATTTAAAATCACTAATTACTAAGGAAATATAAATCAAAAGTGCAAAGAGGTATCACCTTACATAGGTCAAAATGACTATCATTAAAAAAAGAAATCTACAAGCAATAAATTCTGGAGAGGGTGTGGAGAAAAGGGAAGCCTCCTACACTGTTGGTAGGAATGTAAGTTGGTATAGTCAGTATGACGTTCTAAAAGTAGAACTACCATATGACCCAGCAATCCCACTACTGGGCATATATATTGAGAAAGCCATAACTCAAAAAGATATAAGTACCCTACTATTTATTGCAGTACTATTTACAATAGCCAAGATACGGAAGCAACCTAAGTTGGCTTTAATTTTTTTCTTTTTGTGTTATTTACAGAGCCTCTTGAAATCAAGTGAAGTGAAGTGAAGTGAAGTGAAATCGCTCAGTCATGTCGGACTCTTCGCGACCCCATGGACTATATCCTATCAGGCTCCTCTGTCCATGGAATTTTCCAGGCAAGAGTACTGGAGTGGGTTGCCATTTCCTTCTCCAGGGGATCTTCCCGATGCAGGGATTGAACCTGGGTCTCCCGCATTGGAGGCAGACGCTTTACCCTCTCAGCCACCATTTTTTTCTTTTCGTGTTATTTACAGAGCCTCTTACATGTCAGTTTCTCTAGCAGAGGCTGAGAAATCAGAAGTGAATGATGCTCACTGCAAGTCTATGAAGTACGGTCTGTGGCTGAGAACAGAGAGGGTTGGAATTGGAGGATGGGGTGATCTCATCTGAGAAACTGTGTTGGAGTTCTGTGCAAGGACATGTGTGCCTAAGGCTACGGCAGCAAGAGTCACCATCTGCTCCCCACAGTAGCTATGCTGTATCTTCCCATAGGCTATTATTGTTCAGCTGAAGTCTTCAGATGTCGTGTCTGGGGTATCTGTAGTATATTGAAGAAAATGATGGCAAGAAACTTATATAAACAGTTTTATGCTAGTTCAGATACAATCTTAATGTCCAATTCTGAAATGAGGAAGAAATTTGCAGAGGTCTGGTTTGAGATGGAGTGTTATATCTGCCAACAACCCTCCTGGGGCCCCTAGACTTCCCCTCTTCTAATATTTCAGAAGAGGGATCTTAAATTCCAAGAGAGCAGGGTTTGCTGTGAGCATGCTGAAGGGAGTCTGTAGGCTGATGTAGTTGTAGTTGGAAGCTCTGCCATACACAGCCAGATGGAGGAGTCTCATCAAAACAGGGACTGCATTTAGAAGACCAAGGCTCCACACTCAGGGGCCTCTGCACGGAACGTGAGGAATCAAGTTCAACTTTAGGAACTTCAAGGTCAGCACACCATGACCTTGGCTTCAGCTGGAGCTCTACACATCAACCAGCCCAGCATCCTCTGCATTTTATCACATGCTGAGAGCAGACAAATCCTGACCAGTATGAAGAGCATCATCTCAAGAACCTACAATCTGGTTTAGACAGCAATCTAGAGTAAAACTAATGTCTCCCAGACGTTCTCACTTCTTCCTTCAAACCTCTCTGATTCCTCTTATGGTTCTTTTTTTCCCCTTCCTTTCCTCCTGTTCTAGTGATTTTCCCCTTATTTCTACTTCCAGGAATAATGATTGTAATTGCTATTGTAATAAAAACTCATATTGACTGAGTGCTCATTTTTAAGGCCGAGCTCTGACTTAAAAGCTTTGAGAGTACTGGCTCACTTAATTCTCAGAATAAATTTAGGAAATATTTTAGGGTTATTTCAGCCAATTAGGCATTTTACTTCCAGTCTGAATCAAACAGGAACAAAATGACTTGCCCAAAG
Organism: Oryx dammah; assembly: GCF_014754425.2. NCBI lineage: Eukaryota > Metazoa > Chordata > Mammalia > Artiodactyla > Bovidae > Oryx > Oryx dammah. The sequence goes on along the minus strand of NW_024070209.1, from coordinate 89,345,907 downwards.
TCACAGGAGTGAGTGGGCAGACTTGGATTTCAGACCCAAAGATCGGACTTCCGAGTTTGACCTCATAATTGCATCTGTTGTCTCTGCCCATTGCCTCATCACCCCAGCCCATGCATGCCACACTCAGAGCTGAATCCAACAGGAAATCCAACTCCTCTGTGCCCACAGAGCTTGTAGACACATCTTAAGGTCTTGACTTGACTGCTGCAATTGTGGTTGGTCCCAGGAATGGCAGGAATGAATTTTCACTCTTGCTTCACCCAAGCTTGACTTTCAGTGACCGGAAACTGAGTCAGCAATAAAGACTGTGAACTGTCTACAATAATTAGTAGGGTTTTAAGGCAGCCTGTCTTCTCACAGGCTTTACAAATAGTAAAATATCCTAAAAGGACCTGAGTTGTTGTACACAGTATACCTTAAAGTTTGAGGATATGTGGCAGTGTTGGGACATTCTAATCCTAACTTACTTTCTCCAGTGGAAAGAAGGAACATCTTGGAGTACAAAGCTGCTAATTTTATGCTCTAATCTCTAGAGTGATTCTGTACCTTCCCTTTATAGATAGGCATGTAGTCCTGACCATGATACCAAAGGCCTGAAAATCATGTGAGGCTCAAATCTAGGGCCAACTGAAATGGAGAAAAATGTTTCCCCAATCCATATACCATAGGCAGTTGGCTCATGCAGGCAAGAACCATCTTGGAGAAAAATTATGAAGTAGGGGGTTAGGCTTTGTAGCAACCAGACACCTAGAAAGAATCAAGAACACAATGCTGAAGGGGTCAACCTGCCCAACCTCCTCACAGTCCACCTCTTGATACAGCAATTCTTTTTTGTATTTTATCAATCCAGTCATCCAGCCCCAGCTTGAATAACAATAGTAGTGGAACTTGCACTAATTCACACGCTCACACCAGCCAGTACTGACAACGCTAGTTGCTAAAATATCTATTAACAACCACTTATTAATAGGTGGTATGTGGCTAACATCTGGCTCCATGAGGATTCAGAGAGAATTAGGCTCTGCACATCTGAAGAAAGAATCACAACCTTCCCATGTTTTCTAAAGCACAAATACCCACTGTGTCGAACTGTCGTTATAGTGTGTTGAGTCTTACCAGGGCTGCTGTACTCTAGAATTTAACTATAGAGATTCTGTCATGCATCCCAAACTAGTTTGTGCTACTTCTGGAGCCCAATAGCAGGCTTTAAGTTTCTTTCTGTGACCCCTATTGCCCAGTAAAAAAAGTTTGGTTCAATAGATTTGTCTTCAAAGCAGCATAGCAGAGTAGCAAATACAATGACACCCCATCTAGGCTCTGCTTCTGGCTCCAGCTCTGCACAGGGAACCATAGATAAGCCTCGCTTGTCTAGTCCTAGTGTATCAGTTTTTCAGATGGTAGAAAAAGAGATGGAAAGAGAAGGCAGAGAGTGCATTAGGTGTTTTCCTTCCAGAAGCAAATTTCATGCACATTGAAGTCGGTAGACCTAGAAGCTGGATTGACTCATGTTTTCAACTCACTGATCTAAAAACTGGCTTGATCTCTTTAGGCCTCATTTTTCTTAGTTTTAAAGGGGGAATATTCATAGCATTTATGTCACAAGATTATTCTAAAGATGACATGAGATGACATCATATATACGTGTGTGTGTGTGTGTGTGTGTGTGTGTGTGTATGCATGTGTATGTGTGTTCATTTGCTCAGTCATGTCCAACTCTTTGCAACCTCATGGACTTTAGCCCACCAGGCTCCTTTCTCTATGAGATTTTTCCAGGCAAGAATATTGGAGCAGGTTGTCATTTCCAATTCCAGGGGTTCTTCCCTTCGCAGGGATCAAACTCACATCTCTTTATATATATGCACGTAAAGGGCACAGCACAAAGCCTGGCACATAGTTATATACTCAATAAATGTGAGCCAATTTAAGAAAACCACTAAGCTATGACAGGCAAGCAGTGTTCTTTCAAACAGGCTTTGCCAGATGGCTTCTTAACTCTGGGTTTGGCTCCTTCTTGGGAATATGTTCAGTGAAAAAAAAAAAAAAATCCAACAAGTAAATTAACAAACATTGACCAATATTTTCTACATGGAGCACTATGCTTCAGGCTCTGTGAATGACCCAACAGGAATAAGGTATGGCCTTCCCCTAGAGTAGATAATTTTATTAAGAAGAAGAGACAGCACACGAAAACAGAACCAAGTTCAGAGTAGTAATGGGTTCTCAATGGGTAATATCCACTCTGTTTCCTAGAGGCACACAGAAGGAGGTTGCTTTCTAGCTCAGATGTTAGGGCAAGCCCCTTAGGGAAGGTGAGGTTTCAATTAATGTCACTTCCACCCACAGCAAAGGAGTACCCTGTGTTCCCCCCACTTCCATCCAAAGCAAATCAAATTAACAAAGCAAACCCCTTCTTCTGGATGTTCTCTCAGTAAAAAGCATCATCGCCTACATAGAATTTCACAGAGTGGTCCCTTTTTAAAAATCTTTTCTCCATCAGCCATTTGGTCCTGACTATCTTCCATATCCAGACCTGAAACTACTCAAATTCGTGTCCTTCTCTCAAAACACTCCTTGTCAGTTTAAAGTCCTCGTTGCACTTGGGTTTCTGAACGCTTCCCATTGTTTAGCTTTCCCATCAGGTGGTGACGACATGATTTTCTCCCCAGGGTGGATCTGAACACCTCGAGGTCACGTTGTAGTAATGGTTTCTTTGTCATCTTTTCACCCTATCTCGTAGCAGCTGGAGCGAGATGTTACTTGAGTTGTATCGCAATTGCTTGCTGTTCCCTGACCGCCATGCTCTCCCAACCTCCATGGTTTCCAACCCTTGGAATCCCTGGTCCCTCAGTGTTTCTTCACCAGCAATCCCCACCATCCTGTCTCTTCAAGGATCAGTGAGAGATGGCTCCTTCTTTGGGACTCCACTCAGTGCCACCTCTTTCAGGAACCCTTGGCTGGCACCTTCCTAGTCTGATTTAGGTGTCAAAAGTCCCATGGACAGAGGAGCATGGTAAGCTACAGTCCACTGGGTCGCAAAGAGTCGGACACGACTGAGCAACTTCACTTTCACTTTTCTCTGGGCTAATCTAGCTCTCTGTGCCAAATTCAATTACTCTTCTTAATTATATTGCAACTGTCTATATTTATCTGACTTATCTGTAGCTCCTGAGCTATGACCCAGCAATCCCACTGCTGGGCATACACACCAAGGAAACCAGAATTGAAAGAGACACATGTACCCCAGTGTTCATCGCAGCACTGTTTATAATAGCCAGGACATCGAAGCAACCTAGATGTCCATCAGCAGATGAATGGATAAGAAAGCTGCTTTTTTTAAAAAAATTGGCGTCTAGCTGCTTTACAGCATTGTGTTAGTTTCTGCTGTACAATGAAATGAGTTAGCTACATATGTGTGTGTGTGTGTGTGTGTGTGTGTGTGTGTGTGTACACACATGTATCTACTCCCTCTTGTGTCTCCCTACCCCAACCCCATCCCATCCCTCTAGGTCACACATATACATATATACATGTGTAAAATAGATATATAGTGGGAACCTACTATATAACACAGGAAGTTCAGCTGGGTTCTGATATTTATATATAACAATGCTAATCTCCCAATTCATCCCAGCCTCTCCTTCCCCTACCCTGTGTCCACATGTCCTTTCTCTGCATCTGTGTTTCTATTTCTGCCCTGGAAAATAGTTCATTTGACCTGATTTTTTTTTCAATGTCAATTGAGGGGTCATCTACTTCTATTTTTCCTGCGCACAGCACAAGATAGGGTCTTGGTAAAAATGTGTTGAAAGTGAATCAATGTATCTATGTGACCACTGAATGATGAATAATATTTGTCCAGACTTGCCATATTTGAGGACAAGTCTCTGAAAAGCAGAGGCCTAGGCAGAGGGCATGGCCAAGAAATCACTTCAAAGAGGGTTGATGTCTTTGGTGAGACTGAACAGTGACCTGTTGTAGAGAGTCTTATGATCCAAATGATTTATTTTTTTGAAATTGTCAGTGTGACAGAAACACTGAACCTAGCCCTTCCTATGTTGCTTGGCTGAGTTGTTTACCTTCTTCGTTACTAATCCAAGTTGAATGTTCTCCCCCTTGGACCTCAGCACCTCACTGCTGCTGCTGACAGGTGCTCAGTCATGTTTGGCTGTTTGCAAACCGCATGGACTGTAGCCCACCAGGGTCCTCTGTCCATGGGATTTTTCCAGACAAGAACACTGGAGTGAGTTGCCATGTTCTCCTCCAAGTCAGCACCACACAGCTCCTCTGAAAGCCTGGCTGTTAGCAGTGGAGTCCCAGATGTACGTGGCCGTTCTTTGCACTGGGGACATTTCATGAAGTTACGGGGGAGAAGAGGTGTGTGCAACAGAAGGCAGCAATGGTTTGAGCACCCCCCTCTCTCTTTCCATCTCATCAAGGATATTCTCAATGAACAAATAATATCCAGCCATGGAGCGGAGCAGAAGCATTTTCAACCTTGCACACACTGAAGCAAGACTATGCTTTGAAAACAATCTGTTTTTCAGGGTGAAAGCAAACCAACAGCCACTGCCCAGGAAAAAATTATATCTGTAGTATTTTTTTAATATCAGTTTGATGAGATCTAGGTTATAAACACGTCTGGTGCTGTGTAATTTGCAACATAATTTCACTGTCTGTTTATCTATCCATCCGTCCACCCATTCATATGTATATAACATAGGCAGGAAATCTGGTGTCTGTTGCTAGTTCATAAATCAGTGTCTGCTCTCAACAACATCTGAATACAAATGTGATTAAATTTGATACCATGCCCATTTTTCATTTATCAGATTTCAGAATGTGATGCCTTGGCAGCTGTCTTATGGTAATGTGTTTTGTGTTTAACTCCTTGAGTTCCAATTCCTCTTGACATACAAAACCTCTTGCAGACAAATTGGAAATTCACCAAATAGAATATCTACCTAACACAGAGAAATTTTTCTTCAGCATATCAGGGAAAAAAGAATAGGAAAAGAGCTGGAAATAGAATCAGAATAGGGAAGGAAAGCTCAGAATTACTGCGTTTTGGGGATGGAAGAGAATTTAGAGCTCATCTAGCCCCATGCCTCTCGAAATTCCCTGTTCTATAAATCACCTGGGATCCTGTAAAAGTGCATTTTCTGGTTCGGTGGGTCTGGGGTTGGGACCCCATATTCTGCATCTCTAATAAATTCAGGGGAAGCCCACACCACAGCTATGCCACAGTCTCTTTGGTCTGCAATTCCCAAAATTTGGTAATCATCTGACAGATTCATGTGCTCAAACATCCTGTCCAGAATCACTAAACAGCTTTTCCTGGAAAACGGTCTTATAGCTGTATTTTTAACAGCCAACTCACATGATTGGCCAAGTTTGGAAAAATCTAGAAAACCAAAGCCCCAAAGGAAAAACGAATTGCTGACATAGGGACTGGAACACAGATTCTCAAGCAAGCTGTTGCCACTATACTTACCGCAAGATAAATGAAATATCAGACTGGAGTTTGGAAGACAATCCAGAATATTCAAAGCAGGTTAAAGAAAATTGATTCTAATAGAAATAGATTATTTAGGGCTAGTGCTGAACAACCTTCCAGGATTACTGAAACAGGACCCAGAAAAGGGAAAAAGGCTCCAGCTGTTCTGTGAGAGAAAGAAACCAAACAAAACAAAGCCCTGGCAGTAAGATACCTTTACTAACAAACCAGTCAATGCTAAAGGAAATCAACCCTGAATGTTCATTGGAAGGACTGATGCTGAAGCTGAAGCTCTAGTATTCTGGCCACCTGATGCAAAGAGCCAGGAGGAGAAGGGGACGACAGAGAATAAGATGGCTGGATAGCATCACCGACTCAATGGACATGAGTTTGAGCAAATCAGGAGATGGTGAAAGACAGGGAAGCCTGGAGTGCTGCAGTCCACAGGGTCACAAAGAGTCAGACACGACTGAGTGACTGAACAAAAACAACAAAAGTAGCATTAGTGATAAAGAACCTGCCTGCCAATGCAGGAGACTTCAGAGATGTGGATGGTTGAGGTGGTTGGATGACATCACTGACTCAATGGACATGAGTTTGGGCAAACTCAGGGAGAAGGGCAGGGAAGCATGGTGTGTTCTATGGGATGGCAAAGAGTTGGACACAACGGAGTGTTTGAACAGCAGCAACTAACAAACAAACTGATGTTGGGGATTCCTAGGTGACTCAGTGGGTAAAGAACCTACCTACAATGCAGAAGACACAAGAGACAAGGGTTTGATCCCTGGGTTGGGAAGATCCCCTGGAGGAGGGCATCGACTCCAGTATTCTTGCCTGGAGAACCCCGTGGAAGGGGAGCCTGGTGAGCTACAGTCTTTAACGTCACAAAAAGCTGGGCACAACTGAAGCGGCTGAACACAGACATACAAGCTGATGTTGAGAGAGCGTGTTTTCCCTTTCTCTTCCTTCATTTGCCTTCTGAGAACTTATTTGCAAAATCATTAGCTACTTAGCTTTGAAATTTTACTTTACAGAAAGAGAAATGTATCTTAGCTCCCCAACCTAACTAGTTTCCCCAGACCCACCACGATAGCCCCAGATCCATCATAGCATCCCCAAACCCACACGGCTTCCCAAGAATCTTCACTGGCACAAACACGCGTACCTTCAGCTCACCACTGATATCTAGGTGCCCACAAACCTGCCAGAATATCAACATTCCACCTTGGAATGTTCAATAAAAAAGATGGATGTAAAATTTCATCTGTTATTCTCCTTGTCATATCCCCTAAGGAGATTTCTTTCCTCCAGAAAATAAAATAATGATCATACAGATACTTGTGGGTAAGCCATGAACTCCTAAATGTTCATGCCCACATTTAGGATGAGAGGGGGAGTAAATCAAAGAAGCATTTTACAATGTCTGTTTCCCTTTTGTGGAACAGAAAACACATTCACTGTCTACCTTGAAATGCATAAGAATGTTTAAAAATGCAATACTTAAAACACATAAAACTATAGAAAAAAGTCACCCAACTTGCAGAGAGCACTTTCTGGGAAATAATGACCAGTTAAACCTCAGAAGTTTTTGCACTAGCTAAGGGTGTTTCCTACAACCTGGGTGGGTTGGAGCAAATCAAATGCATGCAACTGGCTTAGAAATGCCATGATCACCTGAGCAAAGGGCCTGTGTTCAGTGCTGGCAAGGTTATTCATGGACCATGGTTTCCTTAGACACCGACAGAGGTGGCCTGCTATAATTGTTCTCCATAACTAACTGACATATGTGTCAAGAGCCTCAACCGCCCCTAATGACTGAGAAACTTCTGGCAATCTGGCCTAAGGAATAATTAGCTTTGTGCCAAAAAATATCCATAGTACTATCTTTATTTACGAGAAAAAAAATTCTGCAAATATATAATTATCTAAAAATAGAGAAATGGCTAAGTATCTCATGATGGTCTACAGTTATGTAATTTAAAAATGCGGTTTGTAGAAATATGGAGTTTTTCACGTTGTCAAGTGGGAGAAGAAGACTGCACAAACGTAACCCAAGTATACTTAAGTACCCACAGAAAAAGGGAACCTGAAAGGAATATGTGAAAGGTTTCATTGTTGTTCAAATGAAGAAACTAATCAAATATTCTAGAACAGTTGTAGGAAGCATAGGTTAACTCTCTGGAGTACCAGCACAGTGTTTCCTAAATTATCTATATTATTAAATATAATCAATGATAATTACATTAACCATCATAAATAACAGTTGCCAATGAATAGTAGAATTATGGGGCTTTTTTCTCTTGCCTTTCCTGTTTTTTTGTAGTCTTACATAATAATCAAATACTGGATTTAAAAACAGAAATGTAATTAATTTCACAGGTAAAAAATCATTCTGGATAGACCGTGTCCGTGTTCCCCCCTTTAACTGATTCTAAGGATATTGACAAGATTGGTATCTCTGGCTTGAACTCTCAGCCCTCTGGCAATTGTGGGGTTAACAGCCAGCCCCAGCCCCCACTCCGCAGCTCACCCACCCAGACCAGCTGTGCTCCTCTCCCCAACAAGTCCATCCCCCAGCAATCGGGAGACACAAAGCCCAGAATTCAAGGAATGGGGGTGGGGCATGTGCCCTGTGGGTTTTTTTCCCCCCTGCTTTTCAACATAAAAATGAGGCAGAAAGCAAAATCTCCTTTTGAAATAATACATGCTAAATTCTGGCTTTTATTTCCCTCCCCGATCTCCGCCCGCTTCCCCCCCGCCCCCCGCAACACACACACAGTAGCTGGCTTATTAGGTGGGATTCATCCGCGTTTTTTGTTTCCTTAAGTAGGATGCGCTTCACTGTGTGAGCGAAAGCAGATAAAGCCACAGAGGAGTTTCCTGGTCTCTCCTGCTCAAAGATTTAGGATAACATGCACAGGGGACCCTTCTTTCCTCTCACTGGACCTGGCTTAGAGTCTTCAGTCTCTGTGGCACAGCCGCTGGTTTACAGTTAAGCTGGGGGTAGTGTTAAAGTCGCTGGTAGAGGACTGGGGACCGATGGTGGGCAGGTCTCTGACTCTCTCCCCGTCCCTGAACCCCTGCTCTCCCTCCTCTTCTCTTTCCCCATGCCTCTCCCAAGTCTCTGACCTAGTCCCCCATGCTCCAGGCTGTGCATATGAATCTCATTGGATTTGTTTATATTTTCAGCCTGTGAAAGAAATATGGGATCTGGGAGAGCAACCTCACCTTCAAGATTCCACAGGAAAATAATAATAATAAGATTTAAATTCCTATTCAAAACACAGCTTGTTATAATTGGGAAAAGATTCTCCTCCCTGAGGCACTTTGAGTCAATTAATTGGGTTTTTTGAAGTGTTAATAGGAAAAAAAAAATTTTTTTTTACCTTTATGGGGTTTTTTCGTAGAGCTATTCAAGAAAATTGCCGGGCTATTAACCAAACCAATTTTGAGTCCACAGAGCCCCCCAGAGCTGAGTGAATTTGGGAATGACTGAAATACAAAACATGTATAATTCATTAATCATATTAGGAAAAAGTGCCCACTGGACTGAAAGACTAGTTTGCACTGGCCCACAAGCCTGTTCTGAGTGGTAGGGAAGGGTGCTGGGGCGGGGGCACTCTGCTGTAGCCATTTGGAAATAAAAGACTTACTGACAATGATGTCACAAATCCAGGCAACACCAAAGTAGCCCCCCTGAAAGTGTCAAAATAAGAAAAAATGGAAACAAAACATAGCCAGAATGTGTTCAGAGAAACCATCTCCCTCCATTTATTTTTTTTTTAAGTAAGAAAGAAAACTATTAAGAAAGCAAGTCAAAAGAGGAGAGCTCAAGAACTGAGATCTGAGCGATGTCACTCGGGTTCTGACTTTTCCAGACCCCCAGGTTGTCCCCAGCATGTTAAAAATAAAGTGCTGAGTTGATGAATTACTAGGCGACACGTGCTGGTTCATCTTAGCCTCAACTAGGACAGCGCTAGCAAAAGTATTTTCAAATTCTCTGTGCACTCTAATTCCTTAGGTAGCCATGAATATCTGAAAATCATTTTCCTTTCTGTGATAAAAATTCACACGCACAACACCAACAGTTACAGAGGGAGACAGCCACAGGTTTCACCATTCATTTTTTTTTCTCCTATAGCTCAGGCTTCTGCTTCCACTACTTTGAAATCAAATAGCCAGAGCTGAAGAAAACTAGCAGCAGTGCCAAAGTTGTTCAGGCTTCACAGGGCTTGCTCTTACTGGAACAGATGGCTGTATAAATAAAACACTTGACTCAACTACAAGAAAACCTTCTATTCATCTTCCATAGATTGGAAATGGGTAATTGGATTAATTAAATATTCTGGTAAGCAGAGAGGTTCCATTTATCCACAGTGGAGTTCTGTTTGTAAAAATGGACATCATGGGTAAGTACACTGTGAGTGGGCTTGAAGGAATGCAACCCCCTGCTTCATAATGTGGCTCAGAGTGGATCCCGGGCTCATCAGTCCAGTGATCGCTGGGCCAACCAGGTCTAACTGAAGGACAGTTCAGTTTCATGAAGGCTGGAGTTTCGTTGTACTGATGTAGGGAAAGCTTCAGAGGGAGTCCAAACTGATTTTACTATGAAGGAAGGTTTGGGGGACTTCCCTGGTAGTCCAGTGGTTAAGACTCTGCACTTCCAATGCAGGAGGCCGAGGTTCAATTCCTGGTCAAAGAACTAAGATCCCACGTGTGCTGGCATAGCCAAAAATAAATTAATTAATTTAACTAATTTTTTTTTTTTTAAAGATCTGAGATGGAAGAAACAGATGCATTTCTGGGGAGGGAGAAAATTGATAAAGCGGAAACCACAGAAGAGGTAAAAACTCAATTCTAACAGCTATAAAGAACCTACAGCTAGCATCAGACTTAATGGTGAGAAGTTAGAAGTTTTCCCACTAAGGTCAGCAACCAGGAAGGGATGTCTCTCTTACAGTTCCTTCCCAACTTCAGACTGAAGTCCTCCCTAATGCAGTAAGACAAGGATATACAGATCAAGAAGCAAGAAATTAACCTGCCTTTCTTCATATGTGATAAGATTATCTATGTAGGATTCTGAAAGAAAAGACAAAGAGCTCCTGAAACTATACATTAGTAAGCTTTGTAGAATATAAAATTAATATACAAAAGTCAATCATTTTTTAAAATATGAACAATAAATAAGTGGAATTTGGTATTAAAATGCAATATCACTTATATTAACAACCAAATATTAAATATTTAGATATACATCTAATTAAATACATACAAAATCTATATGAGGATAATTACTAGAATAATGAAATAAATCAGAGAACCAAGTAAGTGGAGAGATGATCGATGCCGATGGATAAGAAGACTAAATATTCTCAAGATGTCAGTTTTTCTCCAATCGACCTATAGATTTAATGCAATCTTATTTTAAATATCAGTTAGTTACATTATCGGAGAAGGCAATGGCACCCCACTCCATTACTCTTGCCTGGAAAATCCCATGGATGGAGGAGCCTGCTAGGCTGTGGTCCATGGGGTTGCTGAGGGTTGGGCACAACTGAGCGACTTCACTTTCACTTTTCACTTTCATGCATTGGAGAAGGAAATGGCAATCCACTCCAGTGTTCTTACATGGAGAATCCCAGGGACGGGGGAGCCTGGTGGGCGGGCTGCCATCTATGGGGTCGCACAGAGTCGGACACGACTGAAGCGACTTAGCAGCAGCAGCAGCAGTTACGTTATAGCACCCAACAGACTGATTCTAGAGTTTATGTGCTTGCATGCTAAATTGTTTCAGTCATGTCTGACTCTGTATGACCCCATGGATGACAGCCTGCCAGGCTCCTCTGTCAATGGGATTCTCCAAGAAAGAATGCTGGAGCGGGTTGCCATGCCCTCCTCTAGGAGATGTTTCTGACCCAGAGATCAAACTCCCGTCTCTTAGATCTACCTGCATTGGCAGTGGGTTCTTTACCACTAGTGCGACTTGGGAAGCCCTCTAAAGTTTACATGGAGATGCAAAAGACACAGAATAGCCGATACAATATGGAAGAGGAATAAAGCCAGAAGACCAACCACTACCCAACTTCAAGAAGTATCATAAAGTGACGGTAATCATAATGCTGTGGTCAGATAAAAGAGGAGGCACATAGACCAGCGGAATGCAGAAAGAACTCAGGAGCAGACTTATATAAATACGGTGAACTGATCTTTGACAAAGGATAAAAGGGGATTCAATGGAGCAAAGTCAGCATTTCAACAAATAATGTTGAAATAACTGGACATTCACATGTCAAAAAAAAAGAATCTAGACAAAGATCTTACACGTGCCACAAAAATTAACTTAAAATGGACCTAAATGTAAAACACGAAACTAAAATTCCTAGAAGAAAATACAGGAGAAAACATAGATAGATGACCTTAGATATAGTGATGCTTCCTCAGCTGAAACACCAAAGTCACAACAATCCATGAGAGAAATTATTGATAAGCTGGACTTGACTAAAATTAAAATCTTCTGTTCTGCTAAAGACAATATCAAGAGAATGAAAAGACAAGCTACAGACCGGGATATGATATTTGAAGAAAGACATAAAAAACTATTTTCCAAAGTATACAAAGACTTCATTAAATAATAAGATAATGAACAACCTGATTAGAAAATGGGCAAAAAACCTGAACAGACAATTCACCAAAGAAGATATACTGATGGCAAATAAGCATATGATAAGATGTTCCGTATCTTTTGTTACTAGGGAAATGCAAATTAAAACTGTAGTGAGATACCACTACATGCCTCTATGAATGGCCAAACTCTAAATCACACACCACATCTGGTTAGAATGCAGAGCCACAGGAACTCTCATTCATTTCTGTTGGGAATGCAAAATGGTACAGGCAATTGTGAAGACAGTTTGGCAGCTTTTTTAATAAAATTTGACATACTTTTCACTCATGACTCATCAATCAAACTCCTTGGTATTTACCCAAATGAGTTGAAAACATATATCCACATAAAAGGGTCTTCCCAGGTGGTGTTTTTTGTCTTTTCATACAGTTTATGAGGTTTTCAAGGCAAGGATATTGCCATTCCTAAAGGAAATCAACCCTGAATATTCATTGGAAGGACTGATGCTGAGGCTGAATCTCCAGTACTTGGGCCACCTGATGTGAAGAGCTGACTCAATGGAAAAGACCCTGATGCTGGGAAAGACTGTGGGCAGGAGGAGAAGGGGACGACAGAAGGTGAGATAGCTGGATGGCATCACGGACTCGATGGACATGAGTTTGAGCAAGCTCCGAGAGCTGGTGATGGACAGGGATGTCTGGCGTGCTGCAGTCCACGGGATCACAAAGAGTCACACACGACTGAGCCTCTGAGCGACTGAACAAGAACAACAAAAGTAGCGCTAGTGGTAAAGAACCTGCCTGTCAACGCAGGAGACTTAAGAGACTCGGGTTCGATCCATGGGTCAGGAAGATCCCCTGGAAGCAGAGATGGCTGTCCACTCCAGTATTCCCGCCTGGAGGATCCCATGGACAGAGGAGCCTGGTGGGCTACAGTCCATAGGGTCACACTGAGTAGGACAGGACCGAAGCGACTTAACACACACATTGTTATTCCCATTGTAGAGATGTGAACACTGAGAATTTGGAAATCTGAGAGATTTGACGGAGATCACAGATCCTAAGGGGCAGAGACAGAAGCCACTCCTAGACTCTGTGTCTAAAATGCCAGAGCTCTATTATGTTACTTTCCTGTAGGTTGAATGGGCTCAGCTGGGGACAGGGTGGGGATAGGGGTTAACAGAAAGGGGTGGGGATCAGTGGTTTCATGAAAACCCAGGCAGGGTTCAAGGTTTCCAAGAGAGCAGAAGTAGAACCTTCAGCCTCTCTGCCCTCAGCTGGGACTCGCTAGGCACCCCTTCTAGCACATTCCATTGGTCAAAGCTGCCCTGACCTTTGAGTGCACATGTAGGGATGAGGGCAACTAGACCATCTTTGCTGATAACCCACCACAGTCCCTCCTCCGTGCTGTCAGCATCCAGCAAGTGAGGACCCCACAGGCTGGGTCACCCCTCAGCCTCTGCAGCCCGATTTGTATCCTGGGGACAATCTTGACCTCACAGCATCGCAGTGAATACCAGGGCATCCACAGACATGCTGAAAGTTTTAAAAGCAAAGGACAATGGCCAAAACAGTGCTGATTGAAAAGAGCTGAGCACATGCATGTTTTTCAACCCAGAAAAGTGATTCCTCTTTAAATACTTCACGTCAGGACAGCCCTGCCTCGGATCTGGTAAAGTAACACCGCTGACGGCCCAGGACTCCACAGGTCCTAGTGACCAGGTTTTGCATTCCCCACATAGGCAGATTTTCATACCGGCTAGACAGGGATTATGAGCTGTGTGTCAGCTGCTTACCTTTGGATTGGTTTCTGAGTTTCCTCTGAGCACACACTCTAAAATTCATGAGGTCGGAGGCACTCCCTCCGCGTGGCCTCATGCAAGCAGCGACAGACGCCCTTAATTTGTAAGCATTAGCAGAATGAAATGCAGTTGCAGAAAGTGTAATTGGATCATCTTTGTATTTTGTGTCAGCGTTCCTGAGGACTGTAAGATGCTGAGCACCTCCTAAAAGCAATACACAAGTTGTGGAAGTCATGACAAATGAAAGCAGAGTCAACTCTCCACTGTCGCATATAGAGTGTGTGTGTGAGAGAGAGACAGACAGAGACAGACCATGCACGCCCACAGTAGTCATGAAGCAGAACAGCTTTAGATCTGCAGAGAAGTATGGTTTTCAAACCTTCCTGACATTAAAATTTTCTATAATCACCTTCCATTAATAAAATCAGAAAAAAATCACAGCTTTAGTGTAAAGCACAAAATTCACTTGCTTTCCTCTCCCTCGAAATGTCCTTGTGCCTACAATACTCCAGGCCATTAAGCTCTCAAGGAAAAAAAAAAATCAGGGTTTTTATTTGTCATGAGAAAAAGAGGTCCGGATTTCATGGCTGATAATGATGGGCAAGCAGCTAAATTTTCCATAACTGAATAATATAATTCAGGCTGGAGAAAAGGAAAACAAGCTGTCCACCTCACTTTAAATGTAAGGTAATGGGGCCCCTCTTCCCCTGCCCACGCAAAATGCACCTAGAATTCTAATTCACTTCTGATCTCCCAATCCTAAAAGACATGCAAAGAGACCAGCTCATGAAAGACAGCTTATAGATCTGGAGATGTTTAGCATGGATGGAAAAGTCTGAGGGAGGAAAGAGGAGCTGTCTTTGTGGATCTTAGGGACTGTCCCAGAGAGAAGAGAGCGAACTGATTCTCTGAGCTAAAAGAACAGAGGAACGATCAACGGGTAATGAATGCTTCCAGCGCTTCCAGGAAAGTGCTGACCTTGGCCTAATGTATCATACTCCAGCTCAAAGTTTCTTAAAGTCTTTTCATTAAAGAACGTTGGTTCTATGTTGCCAGTTTGGGTATACGGTCTTTCTAGGTTGCACAGGGTAAAGATTCCACCTGCCAATGCAGGCGATGCAGGTTCAATCCCTGGGTGGGGAAGATCTCGTGGAGGAGGAAATGACACCCTGCTCCAATATTCTTGTCTGGGAAATCCCATGGAGCCTGGTGGGCTACAGTCCATGGGGTCACAAAGAGTCAGACACAACTGAGGGTCTAAACCCCAACACCCTACCACAAAGGCCATTGCAAAGAGGTGATTCTGCCACACTCCCTAGGAGTCATGAGCCATAATTTGTTGTACATTTCCACCCAGAATATGAAGAAACACATCCTGTGCAAAACTAAAGTGCTGAGATTGGATGGGAAGGTGCAGTGTTTCATTGGTAGAAAATGTAGCATCTCAAAAAGCTGCTTTATTGATACTTCCATCAACCTGCAGTATTTTCACTCAGTGATGATGGTGACTTATTAGCTAGACCAATACATCAATCATGTATCAATCCTTACATTTTAAGACCATCATACTTTTATTAATAAGTTCATTCAAGAATTATTAAGAATGACTGCAGGAATAAAAAAAAAAGATCTTTCTACTGGGTAAGAACAGCATAAACCATGTAGAAAACAATTTCTTGTGTTAGTTTATGTCTCAAAAAAAGCAGAAGTTTATATGAGGTATTTTCATCAGGAGGCAAAGTTCTCATGAATCTAAGAAGCCTTAACATTTACATTCTTCCAAAAAGCATGTACTGAGTACTTATCAGAGACCAGAAGCTGAGCAAGACAAAGAAGACACAGGACAGAATGAGGTAATGCCCATCTTCAAGGAGCCCATGATGTAGTAAAGTCAGCAAGAGAGACAGGTGGATTATTTTAAAGGTGGTAGTTGCCTCTAATACAGAGCTGCATGAGGTGTGGTGGGAGAGCCAAGAGGGACACCTACCCAGCCTGTAAATTTAGAAAAATCTCGGAAGAGAAACCAGAGCTGAAAATGAGAAACATGTATATTACCATATGTGAAATAGTTTGCCAGTCCAGGTTCAATGCATGAGATAGGGGACTCAGAGCTGGTGCACTGGGATGACCCTGAGGGATGGGATGGGGAGGGAGGTGGGAGAGGGGGTTCAGGATGCGGAACACGTGTACACCCATGGCTGATTCATGTCAATGTAAGGCAAAAACCACTACAATATGGTAAAGTAATTAGCCTCCATTTAAAATTGATTAATTAATTTAATTTTTGAAAAGACCCCAAAAAATGAAAGGACAAGACAGAATTAACAAGTGAGAGTAAGAACTGACAAATAATAAAGAGGGTTGAGGTCAGTAAGACTGGAAGTATGATTTTCCTCATTTTACAGAGAAGGAAATGAGTCAGGATAACTGAGCTATATGTCCAAACGTATGAAGAACTGATGCCGAGGATCAGACCCGGGCTACTGTAACTTCAGCATCATGCAGAGCTCAGACAGGATGCTCACCTCCAGGTGCAGGACAACACAGAGAGGAAACCAACAGCCATCCTCCAGCAAGACAGTCTAAAATAGAGCCTCCAATAGATGGTGCAGAAATATCACAGAATTATAAGAAGAAAAGCTTAAAGGCCTTAGCTTTAGAAGATTTCCGAAAGACAAAATGTTCTTGTCAAGTCACTGCTGGCTCATCTAAAGAGACTAGCTTTGGTGCTCCTAACGGGACACAACAATGGCATTTGAAGACACAGTTACAGAAGAAACACTTCCTCTGGCTTCTCAGCCACAGACCCTGGGCAGATGACTTCCAGAAGAACTGCTCTCAGGAGAAACTGGCAAGGCAGAGGAGGAAGCAAGATGAGAGAGAAGGAGCCACATGAAGGTAGAACCTCGGGGCAGAGTGTGATCCTGCAGGGGCATCTCCTCCAGAGAGTTCGAGCAGGTCCCTGCATCTGCCAGTCTCTGTCTAAGGGCATCCTAAAGGCCTGAACTCCCGGGTCCTCTGGTTCTCTGGGCAGGCAGAGTGGGGTGGGAGCCTCAACAAGAGTTGCAGCTCAGGGCAATTAGAACAAACACACAATATATGGGGCAGGGCAGCCCAGAATTGTGGGAAAGAGGTGATCCAGGGGATTCATACTGAGAAACAGCAGCTCCACTGCAAGAAGAGCCCCCAGATAAAGGGCTGCTTAGGAGACCACCATGCTCCTCATCACAGAATGGGACCCCCCCACCTCCACAGAGAAGCTACTATCCATGTCCCCCATTCACACAGGGAGAAGCTGAAAACAGAGCCTGGGTGACTTACCCAGGAACACACAGCTACTTAAGCCAGAGCAGGGATGCAGGCAGACAGCATGACTCCGGGGCTTAGGCCCTTAACCATTGAGCTACCTGCCTGGAGAAATCATACAGATTAAACAAAATAAGGAATGTGAAGGATCTAGCCCAGTACCTAGCATATTTATTTTCATTAAAAAAAAAAAAAAAAGCTGCTATGGGTTTCAAACAGGCAAGATTCTAGACATTTAAGAAGAAAACTCGGAGTTTCCCTGGTGGTCCAGTGGTTAAGAATCCATCTCACAATGAAAGGGACACTGGTTCAATCCCTAGTCCAGGAAGATCCCACTTGCTACAGGGCAACTGAGCCCATGCACCACTCTGGAGGCTTCGAGCCACAACTACTGAAGCTCGCATGCCCCAGAGCCCATGAAGTGAAGTGAAAGTCACTCCGTCGTGTCCGACTCTTTGTGACCCCACAGACTATACAGTCCATAGAATTCTCCAGGCCAGAATACTGGAGTGGGTAGACGTTCCCTCTTCCAGGGGACTTTCCCAACCCAGGGATCAAACCCAGGTCTCCTGCATTGCAGGCAGACTCTTTACCTGGTGGCAGGGCCACCAGGCAAGCCCTTATTCTTGCTCCTAGGGCCCATGCTCCAAAACAAAAGATGCCCTCACAATGAGAAGCCCTCACACCAAAACCAGAGAGTGGCCCCGTGTGCTGCAACTAGGGAAAACCCACACTCAGCAAGAAGACCCAGCACAGCTAAAAAATAATTATAAAAAAGAAGAAAACTCAGCATATAAAGAGTATTTAATTCATTCATTATCCAGGCACTGGGCACTATCATCATTCAAGGCCCTGCAGGTGGTAGTGTGTAAAGCCAGATTTATTACTATCCTCATGAAGCAGATATGATTTTTTAAAATTTATTTAATTGGAGGATAATTGCTTTACAATATTTTGTTGGTTTCTTCCATATATAGACATGAATCAACCATAGGTCCCCTCCCTCGTGAGCCTCCCTCCCACCCTCTACCCCAGCCCAGCCCTCTAGGTTGACAGAGCACAGATTTGAGCTCCCTGCATCATATAGCAAATCCCCACTGGCTATCTGTCTTACGGTAAAGTACACGTTTCAATGCTACTGTCCCAATCTGTCCCACCCTTTCCTTCCCCCATTCCACCCTCAAGTCTGTTTTCTATGTCTGCATCTCCATTGCTGCCCTGAAAATAGGCTTATCAGTACCATTTTTCTAGATTCCACATATAAAGAATATATGATTTTTAAAAAGATCTTATCTCATTCAAATTCTGACAGAAATACTGAAAAAGTTTTAAGAAAGCTTAAGTCAATGAGCATTAGGGATTCCAGTTGATTTACAAGGGTTGGAGAAGCCTGGAAGCCTAATAATTAAATGGGGAAGGACCAGTAGTAGACCCTGGGATTCAATTTATGAATTTCTGTATCAAAGGTAAATATTAACTATGAAAATGATGGCTTTAATCCAGTTTTCTTAACTATATAATCCACACTCTTTCCATTGTAGCAGGCTGACTGAGAAAAGATTAAGGCAAAACAGCATCAAAAGTATTGTCATGTCCTGTGGAAGTCTGGGTACTTGTTTGATGTTATATCAAGAGAGGTTAAAAAAAAGGGGGGTAATTTTAAAGCTAAAGATGTTAACAACAAAATGCACAGCCTTGGGATGCTTTGTACTTGACAAATAGTAAAAGCATTAGGTTGGATTGGATTCAGGCAAAGACAAAAATGACTTTGTTAATAATGTGTTGGTTCGGTTATTTGACTGAAAGACTCTCAAAGTAACTTTAAATACTAAAATTCTCTGTATATTTTAAGTCTTTAAGAACAGTGTCTCTTTCTTCAAACCTTCCCTGGTACCTACACTACATGTGGCATTTTCAGATTTTATAAAGGAGGGCCTCAGAGGGGACGATGAGGAGGCCCAAGGATGATCTTGACCCAGATCTCTTGTTTGTCTGGAAGCCATATGACTCAGTCACTCTGGCCTCAGGTCATCCCCCGGAGAGGATGTGTTTTTATTGATGCTGGTAAGTAAGTAACAAGCTGCTGGTCTTGAAGACCCTCCATGGTATTTCCTCTGCCGGAGTGATAAATGTTTGTAAACCTTGTAGCTTGCCATCTTCCAGAGCTGAATCTCCATCCATCGTAACTTATTTCTCCAAAACCTGTGAGTGCCTGTTCTATTCTCTCTGCTTATGGAGCTCTCTGGACCTGTATGGAGCTCTCTGATGGACCCTTCTCTTGCTTTACTCTCTGTTGTTGAGTCTCTCAGTCGTGTCCAATCCTTTGCGACCCCATGGACCAGAGCCTGGCAGCTTCCCTGTCCTCCACTACTTTTCTTCAAAACTCAAGTATGGGATTGCTCCCCAGGCATGGCTCCCTTGACGACAGGACTCTCCCAGCACCTGGACCACTGTCTTCAAAGCAGTGATCACGCTGACTTACGTTCACTGTCTGTCTACCCCAGCAGACTGCAGTATGTCCTGTGACCTCAGGGACTCCGGCCTCTGCCTCATAGCAGCATGGACACAGGCGAGTCAACACAGTGAATATGGACTGCTTCCCTCCCTGTCCAAGCCCTGACATCAGCTCACAGCCTGGGAGCCCTCAGGGGTGTGGGGTCAGTAGGTGCCTCCCAGGAATTACCTGTTGCAGTGGCCAGGGGACAAGATCTCAAGGCAAGGGAATGTTTCCATGGGTGGCTCAGAGAACCCACAGGAAATAAACAGTTCTTTGAAGGTGGGGGCATGTTCTAAAGGCTGCAGAGCCAATTGGAAAGCTTTGATTCCATCCATGGAACTGCTTCGTCTTATGAGAAGCCGCATCGGTGATTCTATTTAGAATTTGCTGAGCACCTGGTACACCTCAAGGATTGCCCTGAAATCTGGTCCCAGGGATGTTTTCACCTGGATGAGGCAGCACCTCTGGTCTACACATCCCACCCTGGACAGCACTGTCTCCTGGAGCTGGCAAATGTAGCCGTCACAGGCTCAGTGCCTGTTTCTAGGCGACGCCAGAGCACGGTGACATCCTACTGAATTGTGTAACTTGAACAATTTCAGAAAATAATCTTAATGGAGCATTGAGGCCCTTTCATTGTCTTGGTTCACTCGTTATAAGTGGATTTCAATATGCAGTTAATCAAAATACCCAGCTGCATTCGTTTAAAAATGCAACCCACAAATAGCATCTAAGTGGGCCTTTTACCTCCCTGCTAAGAAAATGCAGGAGAGATTTCACTAGAATTTAATTTTACAGAAAACTAAAAGCCCCTGGAGTCAGCCGTTTGTGATGCAAATGTTAACTCTCTCTTTATTGCAACAGAGGCAGCTAATAAACAAGTAGTATATCTACACAGATGAAAGATGAGGCTGAAGGAAGAAGGGCAAGTGGCAGGTCACCAGGACTTGGCCTCCTCAAAATCTACATTCACCCCAAATTCTCCAGGCTGACTCAGAAAATCAACATGGTGAGGTACAGTTGCTCTCTCTTCAGAAATAACAAGACTTATGACGAGGGCTTAGGCTTTAAGGTCAGATTTACAAGCTAGATGACCTTGGAAAATTATTACTCTTTTCAAGGTTTCATCATCTTCATCTTTAAATTATACATGCCAAAATCTGTTGCATAGGATCTCTTATGGGTTGAATTTTGTCCCCTAAACCTTCACTGGGGCTTCCCAGGTGGCTTAGTGGGTAAAGATTCCAACAGGAAATGCTGATTCGATCCCTGGGTCAGGAAGATCCCCTGGTGGAGGGCATAACCCACTCCAGGATTCTTGCTTGGAGAATCTCATGGACAGAGGAGCCTGGTGGGCTACAGTCCATGGGGTTGCAAAGAGTCAGACACGACTGAACCAACTGAGCAGGCATGCATGCAAGCGTTCATAGGCTGAAACACTATTCATGTGTTGAAGTTCTCTGATGACTCAGAATGTGATCTTATTTGGAAACAGACTCTTATAGGTATAACTGGTTTGATGAAGTCATACTGGAGTAGGGTGGGCCCTAACCCAATGTGACTGGGGTCTTTATGAAAGTAGAAATTTGGACACACACACACATTAAGGAGACTTCTGGGTAATGGGTCTACAAACCATGGACACGAGGACCACCAGAGACCACCAGTAAAGCACCAGAAGCCAGGAGAGGGGCCTGGAAGCGATTCTTCCTCACAGCCCCCAAAGGAACCAACCCTGCCGACACCTGGCCTCCAACTCTGACCTCCAGAACTATGAGGAAGCACATTCATGCTGGTGTAAGTCCCCAGTCTGTGAGATTTTGCCACTGCAGCCCTAGTGAACTCATAGAAAGTGAAAGTGAAGTCGTTCAGTCATGTCCGACTCTTTATGACCCCATGGACACCAGGCTTCTCCGTCCATGGGATTTTCTAGGCAAGAGGACTGGAGTGGGTTGCCATTTCCTTCTCCAGGGAACTTCCCGACCCAGGGATTAAACCCAGGTCTCTCACATTGTAGACAGACGCTTTACTGTCTGAGCCACCAGGGAAGTCGAACTCATAGAGGGTAGCTCTAAAGACTGTGGAGGACCTCCATGGTGGTCCAATGGTTAAGCTTGTACTTCCACGGCAAGGGGCTAAAGTTTGATCCCTCTTCCCTGGTGGTTCAGACAGTACCAAAAAAAATCTGCTTGCAAAACAGGAGACTCAGTTTCATTTCCTGGGTCAGGAAAATACCCTGGAGAAGGGAATGGCAACCCACTCCAGTACTCTTGCCTGGAGAATTCCATGGACAGTGGAGTCTGGTGGGCTATAGTCCATGGTGCCCCCAAAGAGTCAGACACAACTAAGCAACAAACACTTTAACTTTCAGGGAACTAAGACCCCATATGCCATTCAGCATGGCCCCAAAATAATAATAGTAATAAAAAAGACTCTGTGGAAGAAAAGCCAATTATGTTAATAAAGTCAGATGATAGGATTTGAATTATTTTGATCTTGATAATCATTCTACAACATATATCAAATTGTTATGCCATATACAAGCAATTTTATTTGTCCTTTAGTCCTCAAGAAAGTAAGTCAATAGAGAAGGTGTGTGCATGGTGTCTGCAGAGGCACGTGAGCTTCACGGTGTTTACAGAAGTCATGTCCTTCTCTGTTCAGGCCAAGGCCTGGCTCAAGTGAGAGAGACAGAGAAGCTGAAACCATAGTACTTCCCTCTCTCAAATTTAGTTTTTTCATTGCTAAGATATACCTAGCTCCTACTTCACAGCCTTGTTGTGAAAACGAAATGAGAAACAATACAGGTATCCCACATTTCATATAATACTGAGTACAGAGTAATCAATATAGCTACTTTAATTATCACCAGTTCTTGCAACACTCTTACAAGATATCATTAAGTTCATTTTATGATTAGAAAACAATTTCAGGAGGTTAGGCATTTTTCCAGGGCAGCCCAGATGGTCGATAGAGTGTGGGATTCAGGTCTAGTTCCTCCAGGGGCCCAGGCTCCTGTTCTTTCTAGCCCAGAGGCTCTCTGACTTTAGTGAGTCAGATTTAGGAGGCAGATTCTGACTCTGTAGGACTGGAAGGGGAGCCTGAGGTTCCATATTTCTAATAAGCAACTGAGGGATGTCAATGTCTGTGCAGTACACTTTGAGCAGTGATGATCTGGAACATTCTGCTGTCTTAACAAGCATTCTGTCTTACAGGGCAGAGGGCCAGAGCAAAACTGAGAGAGAGAGGGATAAACATTGACATTGATTTAAAAGAAGATGAAAAACAATGAAAATGAGGGGAAAGAGAAGAAGAAACAGTCGTGTCTGAAAAAAATCAGGTGCAAGAAGAGAAGAAGAGGCCCACATGTCACGCCTGCAGGTCCAGGACCACACATGTTCATCTAGCAGCTTACATGCATTTGGTGTTTCACATGCGTGTCAGAGGACTATACAGAAACACAAAGTTCTGCCTTAGTTTTGATGAAAGAAATTTTCACGTACTGAAGGATGGAGAAGTCATTCCGGCTTATACATGATTTAACGTGAACTTTATGCTAACCAGAACAGCCTGTCTTAGGGCTCGTCAAACATGCATTGTACATCTGCTTTAATCATTAAAGAAAAGAAAACATTTAAAAATCAAAATGGAGTCACTGTGGTTCAAGCATCCATACTGGAGCTGGGTGGCCATGGTGGATGTGGTTTCAGATGCATTCCTGCATCCCTGAGAACCCCGAGATCTTTTCTGAACAGTGTCAGGCTCAAGGACACCCCCAGCCATTCTCTGAACAAGGTCTGCTGGCAGCTGCAACCTGAGGGTCTCAGGGTCTCCCCTGGTAATTGTACAACTGTGTCAAACCCAGTCCTTGCTTAGCAAGCACCCCTTCTTCTTGCAGCTCCAATTATAATTATTGCCAAACAACTTGTGCAATTTTGTAGGTTTTGCCTTGATATCTGTGTGTGTGTGTATGCTCAGTCATGTCGGACTCTGTGCACTCGATGGGCTGTAGTCTGCCAGATCCTCTGTCCATGGGGTTCTCCAGGCAAGAATACTGGAGTGGGTTGCCATGCCCTCCTCCAAGGAATCTTCCTGACCCAGGAATCGAACCCATGTCTCCTGCATTGGCAGGCAGGTTCTCTACTACTGTGCCACCTGAGAAGCCTTGATCAGTCTCCTGCATTTGTAGTCCAGTGGAACACAATTCAAGTGCTTCTTGAATCTGTGTCTCCCAGGTTATAGTTCTCAGTTTGGCTCAGATATAAGTCTTTTATATTTCCATTGGAGATTGCTTATTGATTATTTCTGTCAACAGTCTCTGTGTTGTAAAAGATTGAAAAAGAAGTTTTCTCCTTTGTCCCCATGTCTCCAACACTCTGGTTTCCAGAAGAACAGCCAAATTTCTGGATTATAGCATCACTGGTCCAGAGCATGATGACAAGACAGCAGTTTAAAAACTAAACTATATTCTCCAAGCCCTGATCACAGGTGTAGACTTTGCCAACAGATAAATGAGTGTTCTCATTGAGACTCTGCTAGCACTCAGATTCCTCCATTCTGAAAGAGAAATCTTTTTATTCATCAAATTTGCTGAAAATCAAAATGAGTTGTTGCTCAGTCACTCAGTTGTGTCTGAATCTTTATGACCCTATGGACTGCCAGGCTTCCCTGTCTTTCACCATCTCCTGGGGTTTGCTCAAACTCATGTCCATTGAGTCAGCAATGTTATCTAACCATCTCCTTCTCTGTCATCCTCTTCTGCTTCTGCCTTCAATCTTTCACAACATCAAAGTCTTTGTTAATGAGTCAGCTCTTCTAATCAGGTGGCTAAAGTATTGGAGCTTAAGCTTCAGCATCAGTCCTTCCAATGAATATTCAGGACTGATTTCCTTTAGGATAGACTGGTTTGATCTCCTTGTAGTCCAAGGGTCTTTCAGGAGTTTTCTCCAACACCACAGTTCAAAAGCATCAATTCTTGGGTGCTCAGGCTTCTTTATGGTCCAGCTCTTACATCTGTACATGACTACTGGAAAAGCCATAGCTTTGGCTATATGGATCTTTGTCAGCAAAGTGATCACTCTGCTTTTTAATACGCTGTCTAGGTTGGTCATAGCTTTCCTTCTCAGGAGTACATGAGTTACTACGTGTAAAGGGTGTGGAGTACATCCTGGCATGAAATAACCTCTCAGTGCCTGTGCGTCTCATGTTGACATTCATGTTCAGGAAACAGTGGTCTGCCCTGCCCTTGGTAATGGACACGACTCCTCACCTTTTTTAAGGGCTTATGATGGTCCACGAGCTGGGCCAGATGCTTCATGTTTATCCCCCTCAGTCTTGAGATGGGCTCCATCATTCTCTCACTGATGCTACTTTACCAATGAAGAAACTGAGGCACAGAGGGTTTATTCATTTGCTCAAGTCACAAGGCTAGAAGGTGGGGTAACTGGTGCTTGAACAAGTGACCTGACTTCAGAACCCAGCTCTTGTCCTCTCCTCTCCACTGCGCTGTTTGGAGGCAGTTCCTGCCATTGTTATGAATTAGAGGAAGTTCCCTAGGCTAGTGGGTTTCCCAAGTAGTGCTAGTGGTAAAGAATACACTTACCAATGCAGGAGACATAAAAGACACAGGTTCAATCCCTGGGTCAGGAATATCCCCTGGAGGAGGCCACGGCAACCCACTCCAGGATTCTTGCCTGGAGAATCCCATGGACAGAGGAGCCTGAAGGGCTACAGTCCATAGGGGTCACAAAGAGTCAGACACGACTAAAGCGACTTAGCATGCACTTGTGCCCTGGGCTGGTATAGTCTCCAAAAGCATATTATTTTCAACTTGCATTAGAGGTGATCAGAGCAGTTCATAAAGAGGTGACATTTATCAATCCCGTCACTCTTAGAGCACACAGAGGGACACATCGGTGCCCTGAGACCAGCCCGCTAATGACGCTCCTTTGTGCAGCATGCTGAATCTCAGCCCCGGCCCGGCTGCTGTCAAAACTGATTAAGCCAAACATGTGTTCAGCAGTGCCTTTCAAAGAGTCCTGTAATTGACTGTATGATGAGAGTTATACATAAGCAACTGGATTAACAACTCTCCCCACCCCTCCCAACAATGAGCCTCAGAAGAAAATGAGCTGATTATGCATATGCTGTCCAGACCAGAAACGGGGTGCGAACCCAGACATCTCTTCATTACAAGGAGAAGTGGCACCTCCCCGGGAGGTCACAGAACCGAGAAAGGCGCAGGGATCAGAGGGATCCTCCAGGCAACCCCGTCTGTTCTCAGCCACCAAAGTGAGGGGATGAACACCCTTCTTTCCAGAAAAATAAATAACACTTCCGTCTCACTGCAGCCTCTGAAAGAAGCATGGTCATGAGCACTTGAAATGTGGTCACCAAATGTAATGAACAGGTGAACATGGAGATGACAGCTGTTGTTTAAGGAGCAGCAGTTATGTGCCCATGGTAGGTTGGGTTCTTTACCATTGTTTCTTATTTTTAAATCTCAGAGATATCCTGTGAGATTATTGCTCAGTGTATCAGAAGGCAATCAAGGCTCAGAGCATTGACTAAATGGGCCAAGAAGACAAACTAATGAGGGTCAAAGTGCACCTGGGGCTAAGGTCACAGTATTCTTCTGCTCTGCTGCTTTCCCTCTGGTCCTCAACCTCAGGACATCACCTGCTGCCCTGGGTGGTGGGACTCCAACATGAACGAACCCCCAGCATCAGGGCTGGGACAAGGCAACTAGATACATGACCATAAGGAGGAGAGAAAATATAGGTGCAGGAAAATGTCATTCCTTCTAAGTATGTGTGTTTCAAATCTATTCAAGCCAAACAAGTCCAATCTGGATCCTTACAGATCCGACTTGAGAGCCCAAGAGACCCAAAATGATTGCACCCCACCAACTCCCCACAATGATACATTCATATATTGTATCTGAAAAAGGGGGCTTGAAACCCTTCCATCCACTGGTTTGATTTTCTCTAGTTGTTCTCCACAACATTTCAAAGGTTTACTAGAGACAAAAATGACTTATGTTTCACTTACAAATTGGGAGAAGCTGTGATTCTCTGCTTCCTACGCTTCCTAATTCCTTTACCAAGTCCCTAGAGACCAGCCTCTAAGCTAAAGAACAAAGCTTTCCACTTTCTGTCTTACAGACTGATCTGTCCTCAACAGTCTTCAAAAGGTTAATCACATAGAAATGATTATGCTACTATGTTTCAGCCCACCAACGAAACATCCTATCTTGGACAGAGCAGAGGACAACCGATGTACATTACCTGAGCATCTGTGTGTTGAAAAGATAATCAAATTAGTCAGCAACTGAATAAAGCTGTTACACAGAATTAAAACTGGATCCTAGAATTTTGGAGAGGCAAAGGTCTTAGAAGCCATCTAGTCTAACTATCATAAATTTTCAAGCAAAGGAAATTGAGACTTTAAGTCAGATCAGTTCATAGATCTCTGGTCTACTATATTCCTGTGTGACTTTGGGCAAAATCAGTTCAGTTCACTTCAGTTCAGTCGCTCAGTCATGTCTGACTCTTTGTGACCCCGTGAATCGCAGCACACCAGGCCTCCCTGCCCATCACCAACTCCTGAAGTTTACCCAAACCCACATCCATCGAGTCGGTGATGCCATCCAGCCATCTCATCCTCTGTCATCCCCTTCTCCTTCTGCCCCAATCCCTCCCAGCATCAGGGTCTTTTCCAATGAATCAACCCTTCACGTGAGGTGGTCAAAGTATTGGAGTTTCAGCTTCAGCATCAGTCCTTCCAATGAACACCCAGGACTGATCTCCTTTAGGATGGACTGGTTAGATCTCCTTGCAGTCCAAGGGACTCTCAAGAGTCTTCTCCAACACCACAGTTCAAAAGCATCAATTTTTTGGCGCTCAGCTTTCTTCACAGTCCAACTCTCACATCCATACGTGACCAATGGAAAAACCATTGGGCAAAATAGTTACCCTGTTTATATACCAGTTCCCACAACTGGCTGATGGAGGTAAATACCACCAACCCAGGGAACTGAGTGAGCACTAAGGGTCCCATTTCTTTCTCTCCTTTGATAGTTTTATTTTGTTTGTTTCTTTTTGGCTATGCTGGGTCTTCATTGCTGCACAGGCCTTTCTGTAGTTGTGGAGAGCGAGGGTTACTCTCTAATTGTGGTGCAGAGGCTTTCCATTGCGGTGGCTTCTCTTGTTGCACAGCACTGGCTCCAGGGCGGCCAGCCTTCAGTAGCTGTAGCACATGTGGTCAGTAGTTGTGGTTCCCAGGCTCTAGAGCACAGGTTCACTAGTTGTGGTGCATGGGCTTAGTTGCCCCGAGGCATGTGGGATCTTCCCAGACCAGGAATTGTGTGTCTCCAGGAGGATTCTTTACCACTGAGTCACCAGGGAAGCCCCATCCCCTTTTTGAGGTGCTGACATCTGCATACCCTACACCCAGCTCAGCACCTGGTACATGGTAGCGATTAAGACACACATGTGGGTGCAGGGTGGGTGTGAAAGCCTGGCTGACACCTAGGACATGCTGGGACGTAAATGGTTCTCCAAGGTTGTTGAATGAGTCATTGACTTGAGATCAGAAGCTGAAGCTGATTCCCACCCCAGGGCTCCCTGCCTGGTGAATTAGGAGTGGAGGGAAGGGCCGAGGGAGAGGTCAGGGCTCCCTGTCTGGAGGAGGTGAGGCTTTCCATGGCCTGGGGTAACCTTGGAGGATGGCTTTCTGTTATCCTGAAATGAAGAAACATTCAACCACAGCTCCGTCCATCCCGGGGCAGGGGTGGGGGGGATGGGGTCCGGGGATGGGGTCGAGGGAGTGCTACTGGCTAATTCAGCCA
This sequence comes from Oryx dammah, assembly GCF_014754425.2. NCBI lineage: Eukaryota > Metazoa > Chordata > Mammalia > Artiodactyla > Bovidae > Oryx > Oryx dammah. The sequence continues at coordinate 89,317,336 of NW_024070209.1, read as the reverse complement.
ACTGCCACCCACAGGAGTCCGGGGCTACCTGTTCATAATGGAAGCCCAACCTGTAAGCAGCCACTAAGACCTCCCTAGTGGCTCAGATGGTAAAGTGTCTGCCTACAATGCAGGAGACCTGGGCTGTATACCTGGGTGGGGAAGATCCCCTGGAGAAGGAAATGGCAACCCACTCCAGTACTCTTGTTTGGAAAATCCCATGGATGGAGGAGCCTGGTGGACTATAGTCCATGGGATCGCAAAGAGTTGGACACGACTGAGCCACTTCACTTCACTTCACTTCAACCTATAAGTGAGCATGAGCTCCTCAATGGTAAACAAGGAGACGACACTGAGAAGTCTAAGAGGACATGTCTATCCTTTTCTCATCGCGTTCCAATCTTCTGGTGACAAACAACGCTGTCAGTACATCCCAGTGCCTGAAGAGCCCCAGTACTGGCTTCACTCCCAAGGCCCTGCCCACTCCTAGCTCTGGCTCTTGGTGGCCACTCCAAACCATCTTCTGCATCCTCCCCACTCCCAGGAGGCTGCCTGTCTCGAGAACTGTGAGCTGTCAGCCCTCGGATTCCTCCAGGGGCCCCTCCCTCTGTGCTCCCACAGGCTGGGCTTTCTCCTGGACCCCTCGTGGATTCCCTCTGTGTTCAGTTAGAATTCTCCACGTGTGCATTAAAGCCCCCCACCCTCTCCCCCAATCATGGTCATATGTAAGGTCTGTGGTCTTCACAGTGCCCTGATCAAGGGTGGAGCTATGCAAAGGTTTATGCCAGATACACGCTTCTCCCCACAATCCCTCAGCATGTTTTTGTTTTGTCTTTGTTTTGTTTTGTTTTAAAAAATCACAAACCCTAGTTCAACCATCACATATGTGCTCAATCACTTCAATCATGTTTGACTCTCTGTGATCCCGTGGACTGTAGCCCTTCAGGCTCCTCTGTCTGTGGGGTTTTCCAGGCAAGAATACTAAAGTGGGTTGCCATTTCCTTCTCTGAAGGATCTTTCCAACTCAGGGATCAACCCCACGTCTCATGTCTCCTGAATTGGCAGGCACGTTCTTTACCACTAGCGCCACCTGGGAAGTTCAACCGTATAGAGATCTATCTATGGACACCTTTTTTTACATTTTCTCCTTCATTCCCACTTCACCTAATTAATTTGTCTTCAGGAGGAACCATGGAAACAAGATGGGGATAGAGGTCCCCCCTAAACCCACCACACACACACACACACACACACACACACAGTAACCCCGGGTATGTCCTGAAGTCGCAGTCTTCCTAGTTAGCTGCGCTGAAGTTTGTGTGGAAACCACAATACTCAATAGTCTGTGGTTGAATCCAAACTTAGCCCTTCTGGATGGATCAGACAAATAATAGGTACTTCACCAAAACAGAGGCATTTTTTGTGAGTGAAAGGGGCTCTAGAATATTAATCAGACAATAGGCATAAACTGTTACCTTTCTAGAAAAGGAGAATGCAGAGTAACATGAATCAGTCCAGTATAAGGAGTCTGAGGTGAGTTTTCCAGAAAGTTATAAGCAAAAACTGTTGAGGAAAATGGTGGGAAAGAAAACCTCGAAGTAACTCTTCACAATACAGTAATATTTTACAAAGGAAAAAAATAAGAGCTTTGTTGTGGGAAACCTGGCCAACACCTCCTCAACCAAGTGTCAAAGTGAATATCATCAAGATGAGGACGGTACACACTCTGTGCTCCGAACTGACTGACATGTCGGTGTGGACTTGCAGATTCTCGCTTGATCCAATGGACTGACTGACGTGCCGGTATGCAGATTCTTGCTTGATCCAGTGGTGATATAAGCTGTACTGTCATGATCTGCCGGGGTTTTGATGCTCAGAAGGTCTCCAATTTGGCCAGTGGCCTCCTCTTCAGGCTGACAACTGGTCATTTTCACATGTCCCTGCTTTCCAAGTACTTCCTTACTTTATGGAACAAAGCATTTTCGAAAGATGGCAGATACATCATCTCTATTGTTCTTATAAGTACTGAAGTGGAGTTGAACGCAGGCTAACTAGACTTTTGCGACTATCCCCAAGAAGGGATTTCAGATCCTACGAGTGGTGTGGACCTGGGACCTTAGAGTTTGTCTGATGCAAACTTTCATTTGCAGATGGGAACCTGGGGCTCCAAACCAGAAATCTTTGGGCCAAGGCCAGCAGTCCAAAAGGAACACATTTTAGAAAACCTCTTCAGAATGGGTCAGAAGAACAGTGCTTCAGGGAGACTCCAGCGTAAGTCAAAATAATATTAAGTCCAATCATGTTCTCCAGCTGAGTCTGCAGGGTTGGCTCCCGTGTCTGACCACGATAGCCCAATAAACCATTTTTATTACAACATGCATAACCGACTTGCCAGCCATCCTCACTTTTACAGATGGCCATTAATTTTTTTTTCCTAACGAAATGCATTCCACTCACAAAAAAATCCTTACTCGTCATAAATTGTGAGTGTAGAGAGGCAACACTGCAGTTAAGTACTGAGAAATAAATGCCCCTCATTATGCCCCTATTTATTATTTCGGGCAGGATTTGAATATATGTTTAGGAATATCTTTGAAAAAACCATTAGTTCCATTACAAGGCTTCAAAACCTCACCTATGCAATCCTTAAGAGGTGCTAGAAAAACGTGGTACAAGCAGTGGAACTGGAAGGATTACAAGACCCAGGCACCGACTTCATCTGTCACTGCACAAGGAGTTGCCAGCCATCAGGAAAGAAAGATACAAAGGATTTCCCCCATACCTGGAATTTTCATATTGAAAATGGCTACATTTTAGGGAGTTTTTCAGACAACTATTCAAATGATAAGAGGTTCTATATAGCTGAAAATGATTGAAACATGGAAGAGTGCCTTCTAAACTGATTTTAATATCAATAGATACCGTTGTTGCTTAGTCCCTAAGTCCTGCCTGACTCTTTGCGAGCCCATGGACTCCCCACCCGGCTCCTCCATCCATGGGATCTTCCAGGCAAGGGCACTGGAGTGGGTTGCCATTTCCTTCTCGAGGGGATCTTCCCCACCCAGGGATCGAACCCGGGTCTCCTGCAGCGCCAGGTGGATTCTCTACCACTGCACTACCTGGAAGGTTTCATCAATAGATGTTACTCAAAGCAAAAAGAGGGTTATTGGTCAAATGACTTACGTGACTTTGCATCTTCTTCTCCTTCTAGTCCTTCTCCTCCTTCCCTCCCTCCTCCTCTCCTCTTCCTCCTTCTCGTCTTCTAACAACTCCAGTGATAAAACTAGCATTCTTCTTAGGAAACACTTTGGGGAAATATTGATTAAGGATATGATATCTAAAGAAGAGAGGAGATCTGTGAGCTCCATTTTGGAGGGGGAGGAAAATAATATAGTAAAAGAGCTTCTAGCATTTCTCACTAGACATCAGTGGCTGAGCAGCATACACCACTGGCAAAAACTAATGGAATATCAGAGTTTCTGTTCATCCATTAGACCAATCTTTTTTGTAATAGTTTCAGGTGAACAGCAAAGGGACTCAGCCATTCATATACTTGTACTCATTCTCCCCCGTCTTGAATGCAGTGATTCAATAGCTAAAAACACTTAGTTTCGCTTCATGCATGTTTTAATATCATTGTCCAAGAAAAAGAAAAAAAAGTTTTAAAGTTTATGTGCCCAAAATTCCTTAAAAAGGATGGAGCTGGAGTCTTAATTCCTGAGATCTGGATCCAGTACATGTTCTTTCAACCGTACCGTACCCCACATGCTGCCAAGGTACTCACACTCTTTAATTCTTACAAAGCCATTTATCAATCATCTTTTATGTGCAAAAGGTTGGAATGCAATGAAAAGGAGAAGACCCAGAATGAATCAGAAAAGTTCCCTCTTTCAAACATACTCTGTATTCTAATTAAGGAAGGTGGTATACATAATTTTACCTAAATGCATGACAATGGAGGTGGCAATTGATGTAGGACATTCAAAGAATAGAGAGAAAACTTTTAGCTGAAAGAACAGAGAAGCCTCTACGAAAGTACAGCTTGGGAATCAGATCTCAGGACCTTGAGGAATGATCAGACTTTGACTACATGAAGAACAAAAAGAAATTGAGAGTAAGACGCTCTTGGTCCAGGGTGGCTAGAACCCAGAATGCTTGTTGGGGAAGAGTGAGACAGAGGGTTGTGAGGAGGGATGCTTCTGGGTCACAAGAGTCCTCAGGGAAATCCGCCCCCTACTGTACTGGCAGTGAGGCCATCAGGACGGTACTAAGAAGTCCAGGTTGAAGACGTGGCCTCAGCTGTCTTCCAAGGATGCCAAAAAATGTGTTTGGAGAAGAGCTCCCCACTGGCAAAGAACTGAAATAACATTGCAGCAGCAACTGGAATTCCTCCTTGCAACCCAAGTATATTTTAAGACATTTTCCACAGTGAATGCTTTGTCAGAAGTTGCTCAAAAGGGTTTCTATGAAATAGATGAAGCAGAAAATTACTCAAGCTCTGAATCAGTAGGAGAACAGAACAGATTTAATAGATCTGGCTAAAGGAGCAAGACTAAGTGATAACAGATATGTTCAAATGATATGCTCAATGCTGAACTGTTTTGATTAGAAAATACAGATTTTGTGATAGTCCATGTTTTTTTCTTAATGTCAGCAAACGTCCTTTAATATCTATAATGTGCCAGGAGGTGTTATATTGGATGTTGAGGCTACGAAGAGGAATGAGACAAAATCCTTCATTTAAATAAAACCTTACAGTTGAGTGGAGAATATATGTAACTTTTAAAGGACTGACTTATAATGCCAAGGTAATGAGGATAGGATGCTACAGGAAGACAGATGAAGCACACTCACCTGACCTTTGCCCTCTGCCCTCACACACCTCTGCCCTGGGAACTGCCTTCCTAACACTGTATATATATATATATATATATATATATATATATATATATATATATGTACGAACATGATCTTAACACAAGGCAATGAGCCATTTCACTAGTTCCCCCCAAAGCTTTCAAATATCTCTCCTCTTCTAGGCACAGAAGACAAACTATGTATGTGTTTCAATTTTAGATGCCTTCTGTTAGTGGGTTTGGAATTGACATGTACACATTGCTATATTTAAAATGGTCAAGCAACAAGGTTCCTACTGTATAGCAAAGGGAACTCTGCTTAATGCTATGTAACAACCTAAATGAGAAAGAATTTGAAAAAGAGTAAATACAAGTATATATATAACCTCATTGCTTTGCTGTCCACCTGAAACTAACACAACATGGTTAATCAACTACGCTCCAAGATAAAATGTTTTCTAAAAATTGAGATGTCCTTCCTACTGTATAGCACATGGAACTCTTCCGAAAATTATGTGACAGCCTAGACGGGAGGGGGGTTTGGGGGAGATTGGATTCATGTATACATATAGCTGAGTCACTTCACTGTTCACCTGAAACTGTCACAACATTGTTTGTTAATTGGCCATCCTCCAATACAAAATAAGTTTTTGAAAAATTGAGATGTCCTCTGTTTCCGATTCTTAGAGAACAGTGAATGGAAAACTAAATAATAGAGAAGTTAAAGGTCAGACAAATCCAGAATAAATTTTGCTGAAGAGGTCTTGGACATATTACCTCCATAAACCTCAATCATTTCACCTGCAAAAGAGAGATGATAAAGTTGGTCCCTTGTAGGATTGAAGGGGACATTAGAAAAGGCATTTGTAAAGTATCCCGAACTCAGCAGCATGTAATAATTGCTCTATTCTTGGTCACCATTGTCACTCTAATCATGATTATTTTCTACTTGAAAGAACATTATTTTACAGCATCTCCAATTACCTCCAAATATGTAATGGAATTGCCATGGCAAAATAGACGTTTCTATAGAAAAACAAGCAGTCCACATAGGGCATGGTGCTGAGAAAACAAGATCTAAACCATGCCCCCCACCCATACACACACATATTTGCATGCATGAACCACAAGAAGAGGAAGCTATTATCAAAAATTTGAGTCTTCCTTACCTGACCAGGTTTCTAGCCTGAACAGTACAGACCAGATGTATCAAGGGATGCTGTGCAAATGGGGAATAGCAAAGGAGTTCAGGGAAGACTCAGGTCCTGCTCAGCTCCTGGCCCCTGTCTGCTGACTTGAGGGGACCATGCTGTGTCCACACTCCCTACTCCCTCAGTGGATGGTGATGTCTGGAAAAGGGAAGCTTAACATCTACTTGTCTGGCCTGCTTGTAGGTGATATCTATGAGAACCACAACTGAGGACAGAGAATTAATTCAGAAATTGGATTTTCTTTCTCTTTTCTAAGAAGAAACCCATGAGCTTTAATGACATCTGCAAACAACTTTCAAGAAAGAACATTTGTCATACATATATACAATGGAGTATTACTCAGCCATTAAAAAAATGAAATAATGTCATTTGCAGAAACATGGTTGGACAAAGAGATTGTCATACTGAATTAAGTTAACAGACAGAGGAGAAATATATAATGTAACTTATATGTGGAATCTAAAAAGAAGATACAAACTTATTTACAAAACAGAAATAAACTCATAGATATAGAGAACATGGTTGCCAAGGGGGAAAAATTGGGGGAAGAAATAGTTAGAGAGTCTGGGATGGACATGTCCACACTGCTATATGTAAAATGGATAAGCAACCAGGTATAGCACAGGGAACTCTGCTCAGTGTTACATGGCTGCTTGGATGGGAGGGGTGTTTGGGGGAGAATAGATACATGTATATGTATGACTGAGTCCCTTTGTTGTCCTCCTGAAACTATCTCAATATTGTTAATCAGCTATACAGAAAAATCACAAAAGTTTTTTTTTTTTTTTTTTTTAAGAAAGAGCTTTTGGAAATACAAATTAAACAAGGTTGATGAGATAATGATAATAAAACTCTGAGTATAAAGATTGTCTCCCATACATTTCTAGGAAAGAAAAAAGGCATCACAAAAGTAGAGATAAAGTTTCAATCACTTCAGTGACAGATGAGAGTCACATGGATGAAAACCCGTATGAACCTGGCATGTAGAGCAGTCAGCTTTACAGGATCAATCAGGGGAGGAGCTTCCCAAAGGCCACATACCTGGAAAGCAGCCGAGTCAGGGCACTAGCCCAGAACAATCTAATCCGAACTTCATGTTCTTCCCATGAGGTAGACCACGTACCTTAGGATGACCTAATGACCTCTTATCTGTCTCCTCATTACACTGTGCTCCTCACTATTTTTACCCAAGTCTCTGGCACAAAGCAGACTTCCCTGGTGGACCAGATGGTAAAGAATCTGCCTGCAATGCAGGAGACCTGGGTTTAATCCCCGGGTTGAGACAATCCCCTGGAGGAGGACATGGTAACCCACTCTAGTATCTTTGCCTGGGGAATCCCCCAGGACAGGGGAGCCTGGCAAGCTGCAGTCCATGGGGTTGCAAAGAGTTAGACATGACTGAGCAACTAAGCACAGCACACAGATGGCACAGAGCAGGTACCCAGGACACATTTGTTTAATGATTAAATGAATGAGTGCAGGATAATATACTGGACTATCCCATTTGTATTTGTTGTAATCTATTTTCAACCTTCACACTCACATTCTGGCATGAAAACAAAGCTTGGAGCTCTCTAACATTTTACTTAGGTTCTCTAGCAGGAGAATTTCCTGGAATATAAATTGCTATTTGTCTTTACTTTTTCAAAACTCCTTTCCAAGTAGATTGTCTCAAACTTTACTGGTTAAAAGGAAAAGAGTTGACCTCCCTAGTGGCCCAGTGGTTAAGAATCTGCCTTGCAATGCAGAGAACAGGGGTTCAATCCTGGTCAAGTAAGATTCCACATGCCTTGGGGCAACTGACCCCATGTGCCACCATTACTGAGCCCTCATGACAACAAAAGATCCTGCAGCTGCAACTAAGACCCATGCTATGCAGGCTCGTGCTAAGTTACTTCAGACTTGTCTGACTCTTTGCAACACTATGGACTATAGCCCACCAGGCTCCTTTGTCTGTGGGATTCTCCAGGTAGAATCCTGGAGTGGATTGCCGTTTCCTCCTCCAGGAGATCTTCCCAATCAAGGAATTGAGCTCACATCTCTTATGTCTCCTGCATTAACACGTGGGTTCTCTACAGTTAGTGACATGGATTTCTCTGGCTCAGTGGTAAAGAATCTATTTGCAATGTAGGAGACCTGGGTTTGATCCCTGAGTGGAGAAGATCCCCTGGAGAAGGAAATGACAACCCACTCCAGTATTCTTGCCTGAGAAATCCCATGGACAGGGTAGCCTGGGCGGGAGGGTGGGGTAGGGTGCCATTCCATGGGGTCACAAAGATTCAGACACGACTGAGCAACTAACACTCTCGTTTTACTTTTGCAACTAAGACCCAACTCTGTCAAATAAGTAAACATATTTTTTTTAAAAAGGAAGAGAGTTGATATCTATTGAAAAGAAAAGGAGAAAGAAGCAAAGATTCCTAGATCTTGGGAGGGGTACAGACATGGGATCTTGTAAATTATAGAGCCCCATGGTCGATCTTTTCCCTCAGAACCCAAAGCAGTGATGGGATGATGGAGTGGACAATGGTGTCATGAAGGTAGCTGGGTCTGATTCCCAGGACCTAAGTAGAACATAGGAACCACAGAGCTTAGCTGCCTAATCATGAAAAACCAGAACATCTGGGACAGTCAAGATGTTAATATTAACCACAATGGACCACAGACTAAGAACCCTTCCAACAATGGATGGGAGTCATCTTCTTATGCAATGCCAAAACAGTGAAAGAATTCCAATCGCCCCTAAAATTCAACCTAGCAGGAGTAGGGCTTGGAGTTTGAATGAACTGAATCAGATAAAACATACTAAATTGAACCCTCTAAGTGTCAAAGATTTAGTCTCATCACACTTAAAACTTATTATGGAGAGTATACACAGTATCTTGGAAAGGAAGTGAGGAAGGGGGTGGAGGAAGAGGGTCTTTGGAGGTGAAAAGCACAGGGTTAGCTGAGAGCTACAGTTCTGCCTCAGATGAACTCACAGCAGTGAGCCCTGCAGGGCCCGTGATCTTGGTCATTTCTCTCACTGTTTGCTGAAAAGAAACTCAGACTTCCAAAGAAAATATGACTCACTTAGTATTGCTTAGCAGTTGCTTAAGTTGATGTCAGACAACTTAAACCCAGGCCAGGGGCTCAAGGTCACAGTGAAGAGTCCAGGGCTATAAGTGTCATGGACCTGTTAGAGCTTCCAGGCTCAGTAGTCAGGGCCTGTTGGACCAAGAGTGTCTCAGTGTTACCTGGTGAGTGAGGCCCAGAAAAACCTTCCAGAATGATCTGCATTGTGTAGACCTGAGACCTGTGCAGTGTGGAAGCCCAATTATATATTGGGGCCCAATAAAGACTCCATTTTACATCCCCATCATCACTCCATGGAAGCCTGGAGTCTAACTGGATCGGGTTTGAGTATCTTCATGCACATTTCTTGCACAAACTACTAAATGAATCAAGACTTTCTTTCACTGAAATTAAGTAAGATTTTAGACTTGTGATTGGGGCCCATAACTGCAATAACTGATTTTCTACGCCTGTAGCAAATACTTGTGGGGCACAGCTTCCCTGGGCTCAATGGTAAAGGATCTGCCTGCAATGCAGGAAACCCAGGTTCAATCCCTGGGTTGGGAAAATCCCTTGGAGATGGGAATGGCTACCCACTCCAGTATTCTTGCAGGGAAAATTCCATGGACAGAGGAGCCAGGCAGGCTACAGTCCATGGGGTCACAAAGAGTCGGACATGACTGAGCAACTAACATTTCACAGTCTACAAAGAAATGACCACCTCAGTTAAAGAGGGGTTCTGAGTTTTCACAGGAGAGAGTTACAATCTATATTCTGGGGAAGAGAGACTTGGACCACACTGAAAAATTAAAATAATAATCATAGTAGAAAGTCAAGATATGTTTGTTATTTCTAAATTCTGAAGTAAACTGTCCCAGATGTGTCACGGTGTTGCTAAAATTTGGATAAAAGAAATAATCCTTCTAAAGAGAAAAAAAAAATATCCTTGGACCCCTCAGAAATGTATCCATGGGTCCCAGGAGTCCACAGGCCTATTTAAAAAAAAAATATGCTCATATGAAATCAGTTTCACTACAGGAAAATATATTTCCATTAGAAATTGTTACCACAAGAGGACAATTTTATCTTTACAACTGGCAAAGCTTTTGTTAAGGTTGCCATTAAGATGAAAAGAAGGATACATTGACTCCCATACAAAGCACTGTTTCTTTACATCTGCACATTCCAGGGAGACTAAACACCTGGATTTGAGAATCTTTGTTCTCATGTGTGGTGGTCGCTCACAGAGTCCACTCAGGGAGAGGCTTCTTGGGGCAGTGCCCCTGGGGTGTGTCCAGTCTTCATGAAGGAATGAGGTCAGGCAGGCTTTTATCTCTAGACTTTCAGTCACTTCATCTAGAAGATAAGCCAGTGGATGCGGTATCAATGAAGACTCATTTGACTGGTGTCTCTATATAATAACTAATATTTGTTCATTCTTCCATGGTTTATAAAGCACTTCTGCATGCATTCTTGTTTAATCCTCATAGTAACTGGTGATTATAATCTCTGTTTTATTGGTGAAGAAAGCAAGGCTCAGAGAAGGTACATCACAGCACTGATAAGGGATGATGGCATCGTATCTTGTTTGTCTCGGGTCCTGAAACCCAGCCCTTTCTCCTTCAGAGCAGAGCCTTGGGTCTAAGACTTCATTGGAGCCATAACCTGTAAACTGGGGACAGAGGAGTGGAGAGGGAAATGGATCTTTAGGTTCTTTGATTCTTTCCTGTGAATCCCCCAGATTCCTGGCTTGCTGTTACCATCCTAGTCTGGCCCATCCTTTAGGCCCATAGGAACCTGGAATGTTAGGTCCATGAATCAAGGCAAATTGGAAGTGGTCAAACAGGAGATGGCAAGAGTGAACGTCAAATTTTAGGAATCAGTGAACTAAAATAGACTGAAATGGGTGAATTTAATTCAGATGACCATTATATCTACTACTGCGGGCAAGAATCCCTGAGAAGGAATGCAGTAGCCATCATAGTCAACAAAACAGTCCAAAATTCAGTATTTGGATGCAATCTCAAAAACGACAGAATGATCTCTGTTCGTTTCCAAGACAAACCATTCAGTATCATGGTAATCCAAGTCTATGCCCCGACCAGTAATGCTGAAGAAGCTGAAGTTGAACGGTTCTATGAAGACCTATAAGACCTTTTAGAACTAACACACAAAAAAGGTATTCTTTTCATTATAGGGTACTGTAATGCAAAAGTAGAAAGTCAAGAAACACCTGGAGTAACAGGCAAATTTGGCCTTGCAGTACAAAATAAAGCAGGGCAAAGGTTAATTGAGTTTTGTCTATTAATAGAGAACACTGGTCATAGCAAGCACCCTCTTCCAACAACACAAAAGAAGACTCTGTACATGAACATCACCAGATGGCCAACACCAAAATCAGATTGATTATATTCTTTGCAGCCAAAGATGGAGAAGCTCTATACAGTGAGCAGACGCAAGACCAGGAGCTGACTGTGGCTCAGATCATGAACTCCTTGTTGCCAAATTCAGACTTAAATTAAAGAAAGTAGGGAAAACCACTAGATCATTCAGGTATGACCTAAATTAAATCCCTTATGATTATACAGTGGAAATGAGAAATAGATTTAAGGGACTAGAACTGATAGACAGAGTGCCTGATGAACTATGGATGGAGGTTTGTGACACTGTACCAGAGACAGGGATAAGAACATCTCCAAGCAAAAGAAATGCAAAAAAGTAAAATGGCTGTCTGAGGAGGCCTTACAAACAGCTGTGAAGAGAAGTGAAAAGCAAAGAAGAAAAAGAAAGATAGACCCATTTGAATGCAGAGTTCCAAAGAATAGCAAGGAGAAATAAGAAAGCCTTCCTCAGTGATCAATGCAAAGAAATTGAGGAAAACAACAGTATGGGAAAGACTAGAGATCTCTTCAAGAAAATTAGAGATACCAAGGGAAGATTTCATGCAAAGATGGCCTCAATAAAGGACAGAAATGGTATGGACCTAACAGAAGCAGAAGATATTAAGAAGTGGTGGCAAGAATACACAGAAGAACTGTACAAAAAGATCTTCATGACCCAGATAATCATGATGGTGTGATCACTCACCTAGAGCCAGACATCCTGGAATATGAAGTCAAGTGGGCCTTAGGAAGTATCACTACGAACAAAGCTAGTGGAGGTGATGGAATTCCAGTTGAGCTATTTCAAATCCTAAAAGATGATGCTGCAAAAGTGCCACTTTCAATATGCCAACAAATTTGGAAAACTCAGTAGTGGCCACAGGACTGGAAAAGGTCAGTTTTCATTCCAATCCCAAAGAAAGGCAATGCCAAGGAATGCTCAAACTATCACACAATTGCACTCATCTCACACGCTAGTAAAGTAATGCTCAAAATTCTCCAAGCCAGGCTTCAGCAATATGTGAACAGTGAACTTCCAGATGCTCAAGCTGGTTTTAGAAAAGGCAGAGGAACCAGAGATCAAATTGCCAACATCCGCTGGATCATGGAAAAAGCAAGAGAGTTCCAGAAAAACATCTATTTCTGCTTTATTGACTATGCCAAAGCTTTTGACTGTGTGGATCACAATAAACTGTGGAAAATTCTTCAAGAGATGGGAATGCCAGACCACCTGACCTGCCTCTTGAGAAATCTGTATGCAGGTCTTGAAGCAACAGTTAGAACTGGACATGAAACAACAGACTGCTTCCAAATAGGAAAAGGCTGTATATTGTCACTTTGCTTATTTAACTTATATGCAGAGTACATCATGAGAAATGCAGGCCTGGATGAAGCACGAGCTGGAATCAAGATTGCTGGGAGAAATATCAGTAGCATCAGATTTGCAGATGACACCACCCTTATAGCAGAAAGTGAAGAACTGAAGAACCTCTTGAAGAAAGTGAAAGAGGAGAGTGAAAAAATTGGCCTAAAGTTCAATATTCAGAAAACTAAGATCATGGCATCCAGTCCCATCACTTCATGGCAAATAGATGAGAAAACAGTGGAAACAGTGGCTGACTTTACCTTTTTGGGCTCCAAGATCACTGCAGATGGTGATTGCAGCCATGAAATTAAAAGAGACTTACTCCTTGGAAGGAAAGTTGTGACCAACCTAGACAGCATATTAAAAAACAGAGACACTACTTTGCCAACAAAGGTCTGTCTAGTCAAGGCTATGGTTTTTCCAGTAGTCATGTATGGATGTGAGAGTTGGACTATAAAGAAAGCTGAGAACTGAAGAACTGATGCTTTTGAACTGTGATGTTGGAGAAGACTCTTGAGAGTCCCTTGGACTTCAAGGAGATCCAACCAGTCCATCCTAAAGGAAATCAGTCCTGAGTGCTCATTGGAAGGACTAATGGTGAAGCTGAAACACCAATAGTTTGGCCACTGGATGTGAAGAACTGACTCATTTGAAAAGACCCTGATGTTGGGAAAGATTGAAGGCAGGAGGAGAAGAGGATGACAGAGGATGAAGTGTTTGATGGCCTCACAGACTCAATGGACATGAGTCTGGGTAAACTCCAGGATTCTTTGTGAGGGACAGGGAGGCCTGGCGTGCTGTGATTCATGGGGTCACAGAGAGTCAAACACGGCTGAGCAACTGAAGTGACTTGAACTGGCCCATTCTACTTGCTAACCCAGGTATCTTTAGGCCAAAAGGACTTTTTAATCACAGTGCAAAACTCACAGGCTCGTTCATGCCTCTGGTCTGTTCATTCAGCATTTCCCCTCCCTCTTCCTTGCTCCAATCTCTGCCTATTGTTACCCAGCTCCCCAGGTTGCCAGCCTTGACCTTGACCCAGCTGGGCTGCGGAAACCTGAGCCTGGTACTGGAGATCCGGTTTCAGAGATGGAGGCTCATTTCTCCAGGGTGAGATTTCTTAGGATAAGCAGGACGAGGCTGAGTGCTGATGAAGCCACTCACGTGAAACAGGCTGTCAATACCCCGCAGTAGGTGATTATAGAAACTTATTGAGGGGTAAGCTTCCGATCACATGAATATAGATTAGAAGAAGAAGGTACAGCAAAATCTGAGTTCTATCTAAACTGGCATGTAAAACCTCATGGTGCAATCCTTCCTGGGGAATCTTATTTTCAACAATGCTTTCTCACAGTGCATTAAACCAAGTCAGACTTGCAATGCTACGCCAACATTGCCTTCTAAGGATTGAGTTTCCACCAGTATTGGACGGAGAAAAAAATAAATAAAAAAGAAGAATTGGTGATCCCAGAGAGGATACACTAAAGCCCCAGTGAGGTGACAGAACCTGGTTTTCATTTCAACTAAAATCCTGCATCATAATAATAGTGCATCCAAGCTCTGTGTACAATGTTTAATAATGCTCTGAGAATCTTCTTGCAAAATACTGGCACGAAATGTGCACGCTTTTAAGGGAGCTGACAATCCCTTGAACTTTCTCTGCTATTAAATTATCGCTTAATGAGTAGTAAGGCTATTATAGACCCCGAACCTCGATAGTTTCAGCACCCTGGAAACCACAGTCAAGGAAAACCTCACAGAATGTTCTAGAGTGACAGCAGCAACCAAGAGGAATAGTAATTTCCTGGCTTCAATGCCAAAGTCCCATGGCCAAGAAGGGTGAATTTGGCCTCACAATATGTATATGTTTCTGCTCAGCTGTGTGTGTGGTAGTAAAAGAAGGGGTTAAGTCTCTGTTGCACAGTATATTGCTCCTGATATTGATTTTTAAGAAAAAAATCATTATTTTTTGTATTCCATATGTTACACATTTCATCATCCTCTGATTACAAAATACGATAATAGCCCTTTCTTCATCCTAACATTATTATGACTTGAGTCTCCTTGGGCCTGGTCAGTTGGTGGAAATTTGGAGGGAAATGCAAACTATCCCTGTATATCTACTAGAATGGCTAAATAAAATTAATAATTAGTAGATTTTAAAAGACAAAACTTACAATGCCAAGTATTTGCAAAGTATAGAACAACTTGAATTCTCATACATTACTAGTGGAATTTAAAAATGGTACAGCAACCTTGGGAAATAGTTTGACAGTTTCATATAACATTTCATAGATGCTTGCCATATGACCTAATAATTTCCCCCAAAATAAAAAAATATATATGCAGAACTTGTATATAAATAATCATACCAATTTTATTCATAATCACAAACAATTGGAAATAGGCTAAACATCATCAATAGCTTAATAGATAAACAAGTTGCTGTATAACCATACAATACTTGTTGTTGCTGTTGTTTAGTGGCTAAGTCGTGTCCGACTCTTTTGCAACCCTGTGTACAGCAGTTCACCAGGTTCCTCTGTCCATGGGATTTCCCAGGCATAAATGCTTAGTGGGTTGCTATTTCCTTCTCCAGGGTATATTCCCAGCCCAGGGATTCGAGCCTGTATCTCCTGCATTGGCAGGCAGATTCTTCGCCACTGAGCCACCAGGGAAGCACTACAATACAGTACTATAACAGGGCTTCCAAGGTGGTTCAGTGGCAAAGAATCCACCTGCTGATTCAGGAGACACTGCTGCTCAGCAATAAAAAGAAGTAAATTATTAATGCCCATAACAACATGGGTAAATATCAAAACTATTACACTGCATGAGGGGAAAAATAAATACAAAATAATTCATTCTGTATGACTTCACTTACATGAGATTCTAGGAAAAGTGAAACTGCTAGAGACCAAAAGCATATCAATGATTGCCAGAGTCAAGGTAGGCAAAAGGGAATAAGATAACTTCAGGGTGATGGGTTATGTTAATGTGGCTCTTTCCCAAGCCAACGAGTCCCCTTTACACTGCTTCTTGGTTTTGTCTAAACAACTGGATGAAAATGACCCCTTGCTCTTGGGAATGCCCTTATGCATCTCTGTGGCCTAGGGCCCTGCTTAACTATCCACCAACCCCAAAGTCAGAGGAAACTTCTCCCCTCCTCTCAGACCTCCTCTCACACTTCCATCCTCTCCTCTGTGCAAGAGTGGCTTCAAGATTAACATCCACCATTGATCAGCCAGAATAGGAAAGATCATTCATTCTGTTGAAGACAAAATGAACCAGCAAGGTGCTTGCCCTACATGCTGAATCAGACGATTTTAACGGTTTATGTCCCAAAGTCTAGACTGCTAGTCCTAACGTAGACTCAACAGTGTGATCCACCAGTCATGTTTCTCTAGCACAGTATAAAATAAAAACATCTACACTCATCCAGTAAACAAATATGTGTTCTGTAACATCCATACCTGAAATGTGTGTACAGAAATGCCCAAATACACACAAACAATCTTTCCCCAAAGCAGTAATATTCTCACACAGAAAAAGTTAACAAAGCCCAGGATAAAAGAATGTTAGGTGGAAGGAGAGAGGGATAAAAGACGCACAGAGCCATAGATCCTGCATGAGAAAATGCATTAAAAGTTTAAGCTCAGAAATTTTGCTGATCTTTTGGCTTCAGTGTGGTCATGAAGACAAGGTTACCTTAACGATCCAGGATATAAAGACATATGGACAGATGGATATAGATTTAGTCATATATACATATTTATGGGCTTCCTGTGGCTCACAGTGAAGAATCTGCCTACAATGCAGGAGACCCAAGTTCAATCCACGGGTTGGGAGAATCCCTGGGTTGGGTGGACCCCTGGAGAAGGGAATGGCAACCCACTCCAGTATTCTTGCCTGCAGAATTCTATGAACAGAGGAGCCTGGTGGGCTACAGTCTGTGGGGGTCACAAAGAGTTGGACATGACTGAGTATCTAACACTTTCACATACATATTTATAGAGAGATGATAGATTATGACGATGATGGCAGATAGAGATACAGATAGATATAGTATCAATATAGAATTTTAAATTATTGTAAAGATTTCATGACTCCCCACAAAATGTCTACTGACTCTCAAGCATAAATTCCTGTTTAAGGAACACTGTTACAGGGACTCACTTTAATCCTGGGGAAAGAAGATCCATCTCAAATTCCATTAAAATGAAGCAATTGGGCATTTCCTACACAGAGGGCAATATAAAATACATACTGGCCTCTTCATGACAAAGTTAAACATGTCTAAGTTGAGAAGTTTGACATCATGCAGAATTTTAAAATAGTCAGAGATAAGCAGTATCTCAGATAGAATATTATGGTTTGTTTTTTTTTTTTCTTTCCCTCGTGGCAAAGGAAACAGGACTTGGAAGAAAACTGACATAGGCAGCTCACCTACTAAATGCCAGGCACTTTCTATGTATATCACATATATTACCATATTCAGATTTACTTTAGCAACCAAGAGTTACCAACCAGAAACCAAGAGGGGCATTTCAAGTTATCTGACACTACAACAGAAGATACAGCTGGAAGTTAAAAATCTTGTGTCAAGATGCAAACCAGCCAACTCTCAGACTTTCTATATTTTCAGAAAGATTTCTTATTTGTGTGATATGTTTTTTACTAAGGTCTGTTTTGCCCACCAGCCTGTGAGCTCCATTAGGGTCCTGTCATATCTGGATTTCACTCACAACTAGAGCCCCAGTTCCTAGCACGTGGACTTCCCTCTAGTAAAGACTCAATAAATCATTTGTAAATACCTAAATGAACGAATTGCTGATTTTCCCCAGCTTGCTTATATTCACAGGACACACTGATTTTCTCAGTTTAAGGAAACCATCCTTAGACACTTCTTAGTGGAAATAGAAGACAAAATATTAATGACAACACCTGAAAACTCAACTATTGAGCTATGAACATGACCTAAAAATAGATTCCTCTGATAACAGCTTCATCTGATAACTGTTAGGCTCTGTGAAGCTTCCCTCTCATAGACACAGGAGAAAGCAACACGTTCACCATCATTAGTTCACACTCGTAGCTGAATTTCAGTGGAACAAAATCTGACAGTCAGTCATGGTTGAATCTCAGTCCTGGTTACGTAATATCTCCTAGGAAAGTGAGTGTTTTCCAGATTACCCTAAATGCCAAAGCAGGAGCTGTGAACATAATTACGGCTGACACTTTTGTTCACCTGCTTGACAGATAGCTAGCAAGAAGTAATTGTCTCATGCAGAAAACAATGCAATTTTTAGAAGAGATGAAGTTTGAAATGGCTTACAGTATTAAAAGACAAAATGACAGTATTACTGTCCCATTCCTGCTAACCTATAGATGCTGAAAAGAGGCTGGAGACTCTCTTTCTCTACCCTTGCCACCCAGCCTCACAGGACAGAGGCTCTACCCCAGTTGCAAAAAGCTGCGGCTCCAATAGCCAGTAATCCAGTTCCTCCCTAGGTGGAGGGCACATAGCAGGAGCGGAGAGCCAAGAAGATCAGATGACGCTACTGCCTGGAGACTAGCTCAGAGAGACGGGATGTCAGCCCAAGAGAAGCAGCCCACTCTCCCAGCCCCCGACTCCGAAGGAGTGTCTCAGACACTTTGCTCAGAGGGAGAGAGAGAGAGGCCAACATAATGGGAAGATCAGAGAGTGAGTGAGTGAGTGTGAGCGTGAAGTCGCTCAATCGTGTCCAACTCTTTGCAGCCCCACGGACTGTAGCCTACCATGCTCTTTCATTCATGGGATCTTCCAGGCAAGAGTGCTGGAATGGGCTGCCATTTCCTCAGAAGCTCGCTCCAAATAAATTGCCTTGGTTCAAGGCAGAATGTAGTGAGATTCAAGTCTAACAACTTTCTTAAAAGCAGCGGAGATTTGGGTGGTAAGCAATTAAGAAGCAAATGACAGCAAAATGCTAAACTGTAGTCCAGCGAGTTGGCCAGCAAGAACCAGCCAAGGAGAGAATGAGGTAGATTGGACACGGAAAATCCCAAGGACTGGCCTCAGAAGGAAGCCTGTAAAGGCTTTCCAGGTAAGGAGACATAAGAGATGTGGGTTCGATCCCTTGGTCAGGAAAATCCCCTGGAGGAGGGCATGGCAACCCATTCCAGTATTCTTGCCTGGAGAATCTCATGGACAGAGGAGAAGGGTGGGCTGCAGTCCACAGGGTCACAAAAAGTTGGACATGACTAAAGTGACTGCACTCATATGTGCACCAATTTATCATGTTGGAGACGCCTGTTCTTTACTTGTTACCTTCTTCCTTATAATACACATTTTAGATCATTTTAAATTTGTGCCCCAAATGCCACTTCCTGATTTTAACATTATTTGATTTATGATAGCCATTTTTATTGCTTTTATCCTGAAGTTCTACTTAACCCAGTGTCTAACACTTTCACTACTTTATCTTGTGTGCCATATTGTTCCAATAGAAAACTGAGATTCATTGTTTGACAAGTATGAATTAGGTTAGGAGGATTATACAGGATTGGAAATGAAGATTGTTCTATAAACCCTGAAATGTAGATTCGCCACAGATATTAAAATAATAATAAATTTACCTTTGGTAGGCATTCTTTATTAATCACCTTCATCCTTAGAATTACTTGATAATATATATTGGGGGCAGGAGGAGAAGGGGATGACAGAGGATGAGATGGCTGGATGGCATCACTGACTCAATGGACGTGAGTCCAAGTGAACTCCAGGAGTCGGTGATGGACAGGGAGGCCTGGTGTGCTATGATTCATGGGGTCACAAAGAGTCGGACACAACTGAGCGAATGAACTGAACTGAACTGATAATATGCCCATTTGCATTTGAGGGCACCAAGGCTCAGTGTGTGTTACCTCCCCAAGCCATACATTTTGTGATTAAGGATGCAATTCATTCTGTACATTTTTAAATCCTTTTCAACCTGCTAATCTCATAACACACCTTTGCCTAGAATACCATTTCTGGCTTCTTCATGATTACCAAGGGCTTCCTCTGGTGGCTGAGATGGTAAAGAATTTGCCTGCAATGCAGGAGACCCAGATTGATCCCTGGGTTGGGGAGACCCCCTGAAGAAGGAAATGACTACCCACTCTAGTAGTCTTGCCTGGAGAATCCCATGGACAGAGGAACATGGCAGGTCCAACAAAGAGTCAGACACGACTGAGTGACTAACACTTTCACTTCTTTTTCATGATTCCTGAACGATTTCCTTAAAAATCTGGGTATTATTCCTACAGTCTTTGTAGGACAAGGGTGCTGCCAGCCTCTGATAAGACTGCTGAGTCCTCAGTCATCCTCTCAGGTGCCCCATTTGCGTGACCCATGTCATTTCCATTCCTGATCTGCCTCTAATCTGCAATTTCAACAGACTGTAAATCCCAACTATGGTCTCGCTTCTGGCACCCAGCCCCTCCATGGAGCTTAATGAATTATGATAATGGCTAACACACGACAGAGCAACTTAAAGAAAGGATTACATTTAAATATTTACCGTATAATGCCAACATCCTGAGTATATCAAATATGGCTTAGATATAAGAAAATGTGTTTGGCAGTATCACTGAACACGGTCTTTTAAAAATCCAACATCTGGGATGAATATGTTTAACATCAGTATTACAATGAGAGGGTGATTACATCACATCAATGAGAGACTGAGAGACTAAAAACAGTAGTAGAATTTTACAGAATTTCTTTTTTTATAATGAATAGGGCCTTGGGCATCATCTACTTTGTTTTATTTTACTTTTTTTAAATTAAAGAATAGTTGATTTACAATCTTGTGTTAGTGTCTGGTGAATAGCAAAATGAATTATCCTAAAGGAAATCAGTCCTGAATATTTATTGGAAGGACTGATGCTGAAGCTGAAACTCCAATACTTTGGCCACCTGATGCAAAGAACTGACTCACTGGAAAAGACCCTGATCCTGGGAAAGACTGAAGGCAGGAGGAGAATGAGATGGTTGGATGGCATCACTGACTCAATGGGCATGAGTCTGAGTAAACTCTGGGAGTTGGTGATGGACAGGGAGGCCTGGTGTGCTGCAGTCCACGGGATGGCAAAGAGTCAGACATGACTGAATGACTGAACTGAACTGATATATATATATATATGCATATATATTTTTTCTGAGATTCTTTTCCATTAGAGGTTATTACACAATATTGAATGTAGTTTCCTGTATTTACAGGAACCCAAGCTGGCTTTGGGAACCCTGCTCAGGAATAAAGTCCAAGCTCTAATTCTGCTCTCTCGCCAAGCCACACAGACCACTAACTGGTTGCCTCACGATTATGACAATTTAATCCTCTTCTGTGCATGTCTCCCTTTCTTGTCTTTTCCTGCTTCCAAACCCCAGCTCTGTCTCCTGTTTGCATCCAAGAGAGAGCCCTGAGCCGGCCCAAGAGCAAGCGTGGTGGTCCTGGGCACAGCCCACGGTTGCCCTCCATCCTGGTCAGCTGGGCTGTGACAGTGAGTACGCCCCATGCCTGCAGTCTCTTCAGAGCAAGAGGCCCCAAGGTTGGGAGTCCACCCGCAGGACTGGGGAAGCTGTGGATGGCTCGGGTTCACCTGTCCTGCACATTTTCACACCTGGAAGTTATTCCCCTAAGAAAAGTCTCCTCTCTGTTTAGGAAAATCAGGACAAGTGTCTAGAAAGTTTACATGCATCAGTCCCTCAGGTAACGGCCCTCCTGTTAGCCGGACAGATCAATTCAACCATCAACTCAAGCAAAATTACTGGATTTTTTTTACTGAATATGGCTTATTCGATCTGTATGGCATGAAGAGAGGGAGGCAGTCCGTGGGGTCTCGAAGAATCAGAAACAACTTGGCAACTGAACAGCAACATGGCATAAAGAAAGGATTTCTCAGCTATCGGCACATGGCCAGATGGTTCACATGCTTAAATACTGCAGGGGTTTAGAACTGGAAGATTCTTACTACCTCACGGGGCGATAAGAAAACCAACATTGAAAGAAGTCAAATGAGACACATGGCAAGACCTAGCCTGTGCACTGACTGTTGGCAAAACATGTGAGAACCAGAACCTGCTGTAGGTTTATTTGCTTCTATACAGTATGCAGTTTATCTAGCTGACCAGGTATTTTAAGCCACTGCTTTTTAATTTTGTGGGTTGCACGTAGTGGGGCTGGGAGGGGAGCCTGACCTGGTGGCGGTGGAGGAAAACTTAAAATCCATCCTTGTTTTTGTCAGCAGCTCTCTCTGTCTTTACCAAGTGCTCTCAGGAGGTGAAATGAAAGTCATGTCAGTTTATACCCATGAGAAGCTGGAAACAACAAAGCCTTAAATTTAGACAAGAAAAAGGAAAATGAATGATCATCAAAAGATGCACTCTTATGGTCAGTTAAAGCAACAAAAATGCTACTGAGAGACTAAAGCAAGACTTAGGGATTTTCTTTTCAGAGAATTGTCATGCCGCAAGGAATCTAAGAGACAATGATATCCAGTCTTGGAGATAAGGTCACTTTCTGACAAGTACTTTTAAATAAATGTATACACACACACAGATATACATACATACATACATGTAGTTCATTTAAAAACCATGGTATATCTTATTTTCCTTTTGTCCTATTTTCTGCTAAAGGCCACTCTGCATTCACATTTAGAAGTGGCTTCAGCTTCAACTCAGCATAATGAAGCCCAATATATTGGGTGCAAAGTGATTAAACAGGAACCTTATGAACGCACATTCAAGGAGACTCTTTAGCAGTTCTAAGTAGACAGTACCAGCTTGCTTGCCAATCTGAAATCTAATTCTTAGTTCATTCCTCAGTCAGGAGGTAACTTTTCAGAGCCCAACCAGAAAGTATGAAATTGAAACTTCCTACAGGCAGGAAGAGACCAAAATCATGAAGGAGGCACAAGGATTCCAGTGGAAGTAGATCTAGCAGTTGCGAAGCTGCAGGAAGATAAAGAAGTTTATTTTAGGATAATAAATCCCTACAGGCTGGCATTTTGAAAGCAATTTCTTTATATAAAATTTGCAGGTTGTTGAATATAAATGTTATGCTGAAACACATTCTAATGTAATTAGTATTTCAACTAAAGATAACTGGTGAGGTCAAACTTGAGGCAGTGTTTTATCTTTTTTTTAAATTTTAAGATAAAATAAACTTTCACTTAATTGCTTCCTTCTGTTTTGCTCTGTTTTGTTGTGGTTTTCCTTTACAACGGCAGAAACAAGAAACAGCCAACATGAAGTAGAACTTTTTGAAGTATGACCCCACTTTTTTGAAGTGTCCACCTTCCAGCCCTCCCCCCACCCCTTGCCAAAATGGCAAGCAGACCCATTCCCAGTGCCATAAATTCTAGGATTCTAACTCCGGAGAAAGGTGCAATAGGCCCACAGATCTACCAATACTCTGGTTTTGTAAAATGCTGGAGAGTTTCTGGGGACAGGGTTTAAAAATTGCCCCAGGAGCAAAGAACTTTCTAAAACAAAGAGGCTTGAGATCCTAACCCTTTTCTATAATGTTAGCATTGTTAGAATATCTCTGATGGACTGAAGTTTCTTTAGATAAATTGGTCAGTGATGGACACCAGGGGCCAACTCACCCTACAGTGAGTCTCCACAGGCTCCCAGAGTCACCACCAAGGGTGGGAAGCAGGTTCAGGACGCAGCACAGGACCGGTGATGGAACCACAGACTAATCCTCCTCACACCACTAACCAGGGCCCTGAAGCCGGGGATATGACTTGGGGGGTGTGGATGTCTCAGGGACATTCAAAAGAGCAGCCTAAGAGGGCCTCATACACACTTGGGGAAGAGAAACATTCTCCTCCCCAAGAAAACCTCCCAAGAGTGACGCCCATCAGGTTCTATAATGCATCCTCCTGGGAGCACAGAATCTTAAGGCTTCCTGCTCACTTGAGTCAAGGGGGAGCCTACCTGAGCTTCAGCAGTCCTCCCACAAGGACCACCCAAGTGCTCAGCTCCGCTGAGTGCAGCAGCCACGGGACACGGGACGGAGAAAAGCCTGGAGCCCTCCTGCAGGATGATAGGATTTCAGGATCCTCAGTAGCCCTTTGGGTTTTTAGTTTTCTCTTTGAGGTGTTAGTACCTACCCCTGAATTTCTGGATTGAATCCAAACTTGCCCTTTCCACAGGAAGGACAATACTCTGGAAAAGAGAAAAACTGTCTCTCCATTTGCAGATTGCAGGCTGAGTTGTCATTTGGAGGCTAAGAGTTACCTGAGTTTGTACACTAAATCAATGAACTGAACTATATGGCAGCCACATGAAACAAGGGGAGAAGGGGTTGGCAGAGGATGAGATGGTTGGATGGCATCATTGACACCGTGGGCTTAAATTTGAGCAAACATCAGGAGATGGTGAAGGACAAGGAAGCCTGGTGTGCTGCAATCCATG
This sequence comes from Oryx dammah, assembly GCF_014754425.2. Taxonomy (NCBI): domain Eukaryota; kingdom Metazoa; phylum Chordata; class Mammalia; order Artiodactyla; family Bovidae; genus Oryx; species Oryx dammah. The sequence continues at coordinate 89,293,043 of NW_024070209.1, read as the reverse complement.
GGGTCGCAAAGAGTCAGACACAACTGAGCAATTGAACAATGACAGCATAAAGCTTATTATTCTGGAAAGTGAGTTCAGCCTTTCTTAGCTATGTTTTTTTCGCAGAGTTGTGTTCCTAAATGTCAGCTTTAAAGATTCCACTATCCATACAACTTGAAGCAGATATCTGGATTGTGTGGATCCTGTGTCACTGCTTTAATTCAGATTCTAAATAGTTTTATCCACATCTGAGCTCCCTCCTTTATAAGATGTGAAGTCTTCCTCCTTTGCATACTTCATACAACACCCACTTAGAAACACTCCACAAAAACAATACCAAGCTTCCAATGGAATGTTAACAAAACAAAAATAAAGTAAGACCAAAAACTGAACGCTGTGAAAACCCTGTTTGCTTAAATAAGGGCTAAATGAAAGTGTGTTTCTGAAATCTGCATTTTAAATATAAACAGATCTGCAAAACTCCCCTCTGAGATTCTTCCACTGTATCAACACATTCTCAAAGCTTAACGTTTACTCTTTGAAAAATCAGCTCCAAGAATAGCACATTGTGCCTCAAAAGAATACTTTAAGATGTTGTCTCCTTGGGCTTAAAATTTTACTCTTAAGAGACTAAAGTAAAAGATAATGAAGGTAAGATGGCAGTCAGCCTTCCAAAACAGTGTTGAATCCAATTATTAGTTTTCTTAAAGAGTTTACGTTCATACTTGAGGTCAATTTAGAATGGAGACTAGCAAATTCTAAACAGAGCTTGAGGTTTCAAAAAGTAGCATTACAAGTTGAATTTATTTTTATTTTTTGTTGCTTTGTATTTTATACATATTCTGTAAATGAGTTTAGGGTGATTTGCACCAACTAAAACACTCACACTCTAATATAAAGTAGTCTTCTTTCTGCTCCTCCACATCCTAGATTAACAAGCTATCTTGACAGAGGTTGCAGATTCATTCAAGTGGTTGTGCCTGCAGAGAGCATCTACCTTATCTCAGAGACCAAGAGGGTAGAAAGGTAACAAAAACTTCATTCCCAACATCAAGCAGCTCATAAATTTGTGGGTGAGGTGTAATATACATAAAAATAAGACGTGATGAAATAGACAAAAGATAGGCAATATTTGCTCAAAATAAGGTGTCAGAGAGAAGCTCGTTTGGGCAAGGCTGGGAGGGATGGAGATGGTATTATCATGAATGATTGAGAATAGCCCCAGAGTCAGTCTTGGGCTTCCCAGATGGCACAGTGGTAAAGAATTTGCCTGCTAATGCAGGAGATGCAGGAGACACAGGTTTGATCCCTAGATTGTGAATATCTCCTGGAGAAGGAAGTGGCAACCCACTCCAGCATTCTTTCCTGGAAAATCCCATGGACAAAGGAACCTAAAAGGCTAGAGTTCACGGGATCGCAGAGTCAGAGCTGGCTGAGCATGTACTAGCAGGGTCAGCTTATGAAGTCATCCTCAAAATCAGCTTTAATTCTCCTGTGTGGATAGGTGGGAGATGGTGGGCAGAGCACGAAGGGGAAAGCCTCTGGCCTGTGTGTGGCAATGGGACGGTGGAAGGAAAGGCCAAGTGTGAGGAGACCCAGGAAGAAATTAGAGTGACCTCTGGATTCTCAGCTTTCACACCCCAGCCACTCCTTTGATTCTGACAATAGAACCAACCACAAAGGCTGAGACTCTAAAGGAATGAGACGTCTCAGAGAACTAGCATCCACCGTTCCTAGGTAATAGGATGGAACTTGAAGCAGTGTTTTTCCTTTGTTCTATGCAGCAGGGAGAGAGAGGGAGGAAAGAGATGGAGAGGGAAGGAGGGAGGGAGGGAGGGGGAGGGGAGGAGGGAGAGGGAGGGGGAGGGGAGAGATGGAGAGGGAGGGAGGAGAAGAGGGGGGCCAGAGAGAGAAGGGAGGGAGGGTCAGAGAGGCAGAGGAGGAGGGAGGGAGAGAGAGGGCAGGGGAGGAAGGGAGAGAGAGGGGAGAGGAGGGAGGGAGAAAGGGGAGGAGGGAGAGGGAGAGAGGGGAGGGGAGGGAGGGAGGGAGAGGGGAGAAGGAAGACAGGGAGAGAAAGACAATGAAAGTAGGCTCTCTAGATAAGAAGTAAATATGCCATTTGCATCATTGTTCTGAATGTCCTCCTAGTTGGAGAATTTCATGAAGTTTCTGTTTGTAACCTCTGCCCGTGAAGTGAGCTGATTGAATGATTCTCAGGTGGCAGCCAGCTGGATCTGCCCTCTGGAGGCCAGAGCCATCCATTCAATGGGAAGGACATATCTGGACACCAATGGATGGAAGAATAATGGCTGGAGTGATTTGTCCTGCCATCCCAGCTCTCGCTTTCCCTTTGCAGGCTATCTACCAGTTTTTTTTTTTTTAACATTTTTCTAACTTTAGGATTTTGACACTACCACAGATATATTCAAAGTTTACGTATTTTCATTGTATTTCCTACATAATTTATGAAAAAATAGCATGCCCATGAGTTGTAGTGCCTGAGTTCCAAGTTGCTTTTTTTTATCATATACTGAAGTGAAAGAGATGATGATTTTGTTTCATTCATTAGCTTTTATAAATGGATATAAACCTCCAAAGTGAAGACATCTGAATCACCATCACCTGCATGGCTTAATTTAAAAGTTTCTTCTTCTCTTCTCCCACCCACCCCTGTTGGGGAGGATTCCCATTAGATTTTTAAGGCTCCCAGTTGACTTTGATGATCAGTAAAACATTGGAAATACCAAATTAGAGTATCCTAACCGTAGAATTACACCTATTTAAGTGTGTTCACAATAATTACTTTAAGGATAATTAGTGCTTTCATAAACATTAAATAAAGAATGGAACTGGATATATGTTATTCTGAAGTGTACATGTGCTAAGGCAACATGGGGTGTGTGAGACATCAACCGCCCTCTCTAAAGGTGAACAGAATAAGTCCAGATCCGGAGAGCTAAGTGTATGTAGATCTTTGTTTCTTAGAGTGGACCTCCGGCCAGCAACTCTGGCACCAGCTGGGGGCTTGCTGGAAGTGTGGACGTATTCAGTTCCATGAATCAGTTCAGTTCAGTCACTCAGTCGTGTCCCACTCTTTGCGACCCCATAGACTGCAGCATGCCAGGCCTCCCTGTCCATCACTAACTCCCAGAGTTTACTCAAATTCATGTCCATTGAGTCAGGGATGCCATCCAACCATCTCATCCTCTGTCGTCCCCTTCTCATCCTGCCCTCAATCTTTCCCAGCATCAGAGCCTTTTCAAATGAGTCAGCTGTTCGCAATCAACTGGCCAAAGTATTGGAGTTTCAGTTTCAACATCAGTCCTTCCAATGAACACCCAGGACTGATTTCCTTTAGAATGGACTGGTTGTATTTTCTTGCAGTCCAAGGGACTCTCAAGAGTCTTCTACAACACTACAGTTCAAAAGCATCAATTCTTCAGCGCTCAGTTTTCTTTATAGTCCAACTCTCATATCCATACATGACTACTGGAAAAACCATAGCCTTGACTAGACAGACTTTTGTTGGTAAAGTAATGTCTTTGCTTTTTAACATGCTGTCTAGGTTGGTCATAACTTTTCTTCCAAGGAGTAAGCGTCTTTTAATTTCATGGCTGCAATCACCATCTGCAGTGATTTTGGAGCGCCCCCAAATAAAGTCTGACACTGTTTCCACTGTTTCCCCATCTATTTCCCATGAAGTGATGGGACTGGATGCCATGATCTTAGTTTTCTGAATGTTGAGCTTTAAGCCATCTTTTTCACTCTCCTCTTTCACTTTCATCAAGAGGCTCCTTAGTTCTTCTTCACTTTCTACCATAAGGGTGGTGTCATCTGCATATCTGAGGTTATTGATATATCTCCCGGCAATCTTGATTCCAGCTTGTGCTTCATCCAGCCCAGCGTTTCTCATTATGTTCTCTGCATAGAAGTTAAATAAGCAGGATAACAATATACAGCCTTGATGTACTCCTTTTCCTATTTGGAACCAGTCTGTTGTTCCATGTCCAGTTCTAACTGTTGTTTCTTGACCTGCATACAGATTTCTCAAGAGGCAGGTCAGATGGTCTGGTATTCCTTCCCATCTCTTTCAGAATTTTCCACAGTTCTTTGTGATGCACACAAAGGCTTTGGCATAGTCAATAAAGCAGAAATAGATGTTTTTCTGGAACTCTCTTGCTTTTTTGATGATCCAGCAGATGTTGGCAATTGAAACTACCACACAATTGCACTCATCTCACACGTTAGCAAACTAATGCTCAAAATTCTCCAAGATGGGCTTCAACAATACGTGAACCGTGAACTTCCAGATGTTCAAGCTGGTTCTAGAAAAGGCAGAGGAACCAGAGGGCAAATAGTTCCATGAATAAGAATCTATGTAGTGGAAAATTACTGGTGATTCCCACCGGTAGGAAATTTTAAGAACCCCTAGGTTTTCCACTTCGGCTAATAAAAGCAACTGAAATAACATTTAACATGGCTGAGTTCCCAGAGATATGATATCAGATTCCAGAGGTAGAGCCTGAGCCTTTGTGGTTTTTTATTATTTTTATTGGAGTACGGGGCTTCCCAGGTGGTGTTAGTGGTAAGGAATCCACCTGCCAATACAGGAGACATAAGAGATGTGGGTTCGATCCCTAGGTCCAGAAGATTTCCTGGAGGAGGGCATGGCAACTCACTCCGATATTCCTGCCTAGAGACTCCCATGAACAGAGGATCCTGGTGGGCTACAGTCCATAGAGTTGCAAAGAGTCAGACACGACTGAAGTGACTGCATGCATGCACACACCCCAGAAACATGATATCAGGTTTCATGGGTGGAGCCTGGATGCTGGTGGGGGTGGGGGGGTTTCTTTTTCTATTATTTTTGTAGGAGTATAGTTGATTTACAATATTGTGTTAGTTTCAAGTGTACAGCAAAATGAATCGGTTGCATGTATACATATATCCACCCTTTTCAGGTTCTTTCCCGATACAGATTATTATAGAGTATTGAGTATAGATCCCTGTCCTATACAGTAAGTTCTCAATAGCTATCTATTTTATATATAGTAGCTTATGTATGTAAATCCCAATCTCCCATTTATTCCTCCCCCCACTCCCTTATACTCTTGATAACTATAAGTGTGTTTTCTACATCTGTGACTCTATTTTCATTTTGTAAATAAGTTCCTTTCTTTGGGTCTACATATAAGCAGTATCATGTGATACTTATCTTTCTGTGTCTGACTTACTTCACCCTGTGCGAAAATCTCTAGGTCCATCTGTGTGTCTGCAAATGACGTTATTTTGTTCTTTGGTATGGCTGACTAATATTCCGTTTTATTTATGTACCACATCTTCTGTATACATCCCTCTTTAAATGGACATTTGGGCTGTATTCCACGTCCTGGACACAGTAAGTAATGCTGCAATGAACTGAGCATTGGTGTTTTGAAAGTGAAAGTGTTAGCCGCTCAGTCCTGTCTGACTTTTTGTAGCCCCGTGGACTGTAGCCCACCAGGCTCCTCTGTCCACAGGATTCTCCAGGAAAGAATACTGGAGTGGGTTGCCATTTCTTTCTCCAGGGGACCTTCCCAACCCAGGGGTCAAACCTGGGTCTCCTGGATTGCAAGCAGATGCTTTACTGTCTGAACCAAAAACCACTGCCCAATTGTCGCAATACTATTTCTATGAAAGACAGAAGGCTTTTTACCACACTCAGTATTGGCAAAGCAATGAGTGCCTCCTTTCATGAATATGAGAGTAGTGCTCAGCTTGCTGCCATGTTACAGCCCCACGCAGGAAGACAAGCATCACGTGAGCCCCATGCTCTGGCTGGGGACAGACTGTGACATCCTGGGTGCTCACAGGCCTGCCCCTTCTTGTCCTCCGGTGCCCATGAGAGCAGATTGAGGCTTTGCAGGAGGTGAAAGTGTGACAAAGTGCCTCTGATGAGCCGAGCACTCTTCTGTGGCCGCTGCCTCTCACTGTATTAACTAATTCAGAGTCCTTTTCACTTCACCAGGTAGTGAAAACTGTTTTCAGTTTTGTTTTTTTTGTTTGTTTGTTTTTTTTTTAACAGATGGAAGAATCAAACTAAAATATATCATCAGGTCTCTAATCTTAGGCCAATAATGATTTTGTTTTTTAAATTTGAAGGGACAAGGAAAAAAGGAAGTAAACATTTGCATTTACAAAAAAAATTTTTCCCAGATTATAACATGAGTATGATTTCCAAATAAAAATCAGCTATAATAGAATTTCACTGCTTCTTGTCTTACTGAATTCAAGGTCAGGGTATGTGATCAGTCCTATAAATGCTCAATGAATCAACTCAAATTCCTCAGTTTGAGCTGAGGTTAAGAGGGCACAATTCAGGGGTCATGGGGCAGTGGACACCACAGAATCATTGTAAGTTGTTGATCTTTGTAGTTTTTTCTTAATAAAAGATTGCTAATTCTGAGGAGAGGCCTCCGTTTTGTTTTTAAAGATCTGCTGGTCTATCTTTCTCCTCACATTAGATAATAAAGAAGCCAAGAGATTCTCAAAACTGTCATCCATTTTAAAATCTCATAACCCTAACATTGGAGAAGGAAATGTCAATCCACTCTAGTATTTTTGCCTGGAGAATTCCATGAACAGAGGAATCTGGCAGGATATAGCCCATGGGGTCGGACACAACACACACACACACACACACACACACACACACACACACAACCTTATCATACTTAATGTTCACCCAATGAGCTGTAATTTATAGGTTATATTTACATATATCACCATATTTAATACTCTCACCATCCTCTGGGTCTTTATTTCAGTTCCATTTACAGATAAGGGCACTGAAAGAATTTTAATATTTCATGTGCACATATTGACTTGGAGGTCAATATATTAGCACATATTTCCTTGAATTAGTGCTTCAAATCAATGAAGATTTAAAGTTACCCTCAAACTTCAGAATTGACTCAGGAGCACCCAGTAAGCAGGTGGTAAGACAAAGCACATCTAAAGCATAAGGTGTCTTTAGTACCCAAGGAAGCTCACCTGATAAGGAAGAAAGCGCTTTTCAATTAAAAATTTTAGACTGAGAAAAGCAGCATGCGACACAGTGAATAATTCAAATCATGAAATTTTTAGGATGTGAAACATTAGAAAAAGGGAAGAAGAACCCTGAAACTGGAAAGGGGGTTCCAACTTCCCCCTGGAGGTCACTGTCTCTCCTGGGCCTTTGCCACACTCACCAGGAACAGGAGTGAAGTCGTTCAGCCGTGTCCGACTCTGCGACTCCGTGGACTGTAGCCTACCAGGTTCCTCCATCCATGGGATTTTCCAGGCAAGAATACTGAAGTGGGTTGCCATCTCCTTCTCCAAAACAGGAACAGGAGGGATTAGCTTAAATATCACAGTTTCCTCTCCCACTCTGACGTCTACTGTCTGGGGTGAGGGGACATCGTGTTAGGAGTGAGGGTTGAACTGACCATGGCAGATGAAAAGGAGCTGATGCTAAGGCAAGCCAGGAGGAGAGGAGGCTTGAGAAGCCTGTCGTGGTGCAGAATGCCACATGAGTTCCAGCTCTGACCCTCTCCATGGCGCACTTCTCTGAGCTCTGAAAGCCTCTCCAGCTGATCGAGCCTCAGGTCAGCTAAGTGCTAATTCCAAGAGTTCTTGGTTCAAGAACCAAGAACTTCTATCCTGCATTGGTTTCCTCACCCCCACCCACTGGATGGCGGAACTTAGCACCTCATGCCCAGTTTTCTGTGAGCACACGTGAGTACAACAATGAACCACACACCTGAGAAATGGTTTTTATTTTCCTGTTATTGTTGTCGTCATTGGATTCATCTTTGCAATCCTCTTTGGACCTAAGCCACGGCCTCGTGCCTCACAGGTGCTACACAGACGCTTCTGAACCTGACTCTCTTGCTGAACAGAATAAGAGAGAAGCAAAGAGCACTTTTCTTTTTTGCATACTCAGGATTGAGAACAGATCGCAAGTCGTTCAGTCATGTCCAACTCTTTGTGACCCCGCGGACTATACAGTCCATGGGATTCTCCAGGCCAGAATACTGGAGTGAGTAGCCTTTCCCTTCTCCAGGGGATCTTCCCAACCCAGGGATTGAATCCAGGTCTCCCGCATTGCAGTGGATTCTTTACCAGCTGAGTCACAAGGGAAGCGCTTGTGGCTTCTCTTCTCTGTGGGAACAGAGACCAGTAATAGAAAAGGAGAGTCTCGGGCCATTTCTTTAGACACTTCGTGGATTTGATCATAACGCAGCAGGTTGTGCAGTTAGCCACAAGCCCCACCCACCTCTGCTACCCTTCCACCATACTCCTTTGGGGTTAAGGCCCTGACTGGAAAATCACTTGAGTTTGTAACCCCAGATCTAGAAAGCAATCAGAGCTAAGAAAAGATTAGGCATGCCATCAGTCTGCTAACAGTTTAGATTGACAAATGATTTCATTATTGTGGAGTTTTTAAAACATTTAAGCAAAGACAATGTAATTCTAAAACGAGTATCGTAGAATCTCTGAGTCTCTGAAAATATCATTGTCAGGGGCTTCCCTGGTGGTCCAGTGGTTAAGACTCCATACTCCACACTGCAGAGGACAGGGGTTCAACCCCTGGTCGGGGAACTAAGATCCCACATGCCCTGCGGCACAACCAAAAAACAAAAAAGTGCACTGGAACTCATGTAATTGGCAAGATACAAAGTTTGGTTATCAGACAACAGAGAAGAAGAAACGGACTTCTGAAGAACATCTGTGAAAATACACCGTTGGTTTTTCCATGCATGTTCTTTGATTTTAGGTCTTCTTCTTCTTTAGGAGTAAGACAGATTAAAAAAAAAAAAAAAGCTTTGGAGGAGTTGGGATAACTTGTCTCTAGTTGAGCATAATACCCATACCCTATCAGACTGTCTTTATAAAAATCCACCACTTACACAGGGACCCCAGGAAAGTTCTTGGATGTCTTTGAGTCTTGGTTTCTTCATTTGTCAAGCTGAGACACAATGCCAGCTGATAGGGTTATTTTAAGACCTCAAGAACTGATGCTTGTGGAGTGTGTACTGTTTCAGGCCCCACACCAAGTGTTATACGCGCACTGACTCATTTAACTTCATGCCAACCTGAGGGAGAATGTGCTATCACCCCCCACTTTACCAACGAGGGAGACTCAGGCGTGGGGACGGCAGGAAGTCGCCCAGGTTGTACCTAGTGGGTGAGAGAGCCAGGGATCATCAAAGAGGGGCAGCCTGAGCCTGAGACCTACAACCTTAATCCCCCGCTCCCTCTTCCATGAACCTGTGATGTGTGTGACATGTTCAGCCACGGTTGGACTTTCTCTCAGCCTTGTTTTTGACCTCTTTGTCTCCTGTTTCATCAGCAATTTAATGGGAGATTCTTGCAGCTCCAAAAGAATGTGAATATGTCATATGTAACTTTTCCACAAATGCATGACTGCCAAGTATAATGCAGTAACAATTCTTAACAGAATATCAAAGGTTGGACCCTGATCCAGTGACTTTTGCTCCTGTATTCTTGTTCTGATCAAAAAATCAGAATTTTATTAATTATTCCATCAGTGGAACTAAACTGATGTTTTAGCTACATTGCTCAAGATTATTTTTTCAATAGACTGCCTCATATATTCAGTCAAATACAGAAGTACTCTTATAATGTAATTTTACAGATAACAGAAAATACCTTTTTATATGCCCAAACTTATTTTTTTAATTAAAGCATTTTCTTAAAAAAAAAAAACTATAACATGTATTATAAATGTTCTCTCTGTAAGTTAGAAACTCATGGCTAATATTCAAATTTCTTGATAGACTAAGGTAAATATGTACACTGAATATGCAAAACACAGCATTGCTTCAAAGCCAGCGAAGATGTTTACAATTAGTTTCCCCTTAAATGGACGTGCATCTGTGTAGCTTTGTGCCATTCATTTATGAGATTTTATATCTTCTCTGTTAACATCACATTATGTACTCTAATATGCATGTATTATGTATTCTCATTTCATTAGTTCATCTGCTTCTAAAAAACTCCTACTAGTATCCCTGTCTTCTTATGATGGCTAAACTTAGAAAGCTAATGAACAGCTTAGTCAGAATCTAGTCTTAATGTAAGAGCCTAATGGATTCTTTCGCAGATAAGTTTCATAAGCATGAGTGCATGGATTCAGACAGCTCATATCCTCCCCAGGTAATTTGCCTTGATTCAAGGATTGTCCCAGTTCTAGACAGTTAAGACAGCCAGGTGAGTGACTGCTAGATAAAAGAGGATTTGTCTTATTTGTCTTTGACTATTAATGTACCCCACAGTGGGTAATCATTCTGCAGAGCTCCATTGACTTGTCTGTACAAGCTAAATGCTCCATCGTAATTATCCTTCAAAACAAGTGTCTACATCTGATGACTGGTCCAGACGAGTGACATCGATGGGGTGTAATTCTCATTCCACTGATGCATCTGTCAGTGACAATCATCCTTCCGAGAATGATGGATGATATGAACGGTGGACTCCAAAAGGACTCCTGAGCTTTCGGTGGTCCTGACCCTTTAACTAAAAGCTCTTAATAACAGGAAATTCATTGCTCAGAAGGAGCGCTGCCTCAGTGCTGGACTCAAGCTAAAAATGGCTGGGCTGTAACAAGTGACTTTCATGGGTTAAGACGAGAATTGACCAGAGTCTGGGCATCTGTGGACATAACTAGGATGACAAGAAGACAAACACTGAACTGAGGAGCTTGTTGTCACGTCAGTGAGGGATTCAATTAAAAACATCTTATCAAATTAAAAGGATTATGGAGGACCCGGTGAGTTCCTGAAAGCATGCTAGACACATTAATCACAGGAATGGCACGGCCGAGGCCAGGTCCCTGCAGGAAGGTGCTGTTGGAATGCAGCCATGCTGCTCTGTAGGCACAAACCCCTGGGATATTCTCAAAATCAGGCTGCATTTTCCCTGCCAAACCATCAAGAAATGAACTTTAGGCTGTTGAAGCTTAACCAAGAAATATTTGTCTTTTTAACATTTTTAGAGCGTAGGTGATAATTTGTGAGATTATTGTTAGAAAATCTGATAATTTGTTGTTGTTGTTGGCTCTCAAAGCGACGGCTATTCCATGCTGCCTGGTTACCTCCCTGTCCTCCAGGAGAGGAGAGAGTAACAGGTTTTTTTTTTTTTTTTTTTTTCTGGTGATGACATTTTATTGTTCGGGCTGTTTTTCATCTCCTGGAATAGTCAGACCATTTTTCTCTTTAGCTCTTCAAAGAAATTAGGCCAGAATCTTAAAACAAGTCAAAGATAGAATGGATTCTCAATTAATGATTTTGTTTCAGGCTGGGAAGTCCTTGGAAAGACTGTGGCCAAAATCTTACATGTTTCATAACATGTTGCCTAAAACAAGGATGTGGCAATCCTACAAGTTGTGTTGTTAAGGACGTGTGTAAATATTGCCACTGGCCAAGATTTGGGGGAAAATGAATTCAGTACTAGGTTGAAGAGCTTACATACTTAGATACTTTATGAAAGAAAGAAAGAAAGTCGCTCAGTCATGTCCGACTCTTTGCGACCCCATGGACTGTAGCCTACCATGCTCTTCCGTCCATGGGATTCTCTAGGCAAGAATACTGGAGTGGGTTGCCATTTCCTTCTCCAGGGGATCTTCCTGGCCCAGGGATTGAACCCGGGTCTCCCGCATTCCAGGCAGATGCTAAAGATGGTTCTACATGCATGTGTGTCCAACTCTCTGCAACCGCATGGACAGTCATGGAATTTTCCAGGCAAGAATACTAGAGCAGATTGCCATTTCTTATTCCAGGGGATCTTCTTAACCCAGGAACTGAACCTGCATCCCCTGCATTGGCAAGCAGAAAGATGGCTCTATCACCAAGAAAACCATGAATCAGGAACATTGGCCAATGTGTGTTTCCCTGTGAAATTAGACTATTTGGCTAAGTGTGTTGATGTGCTGATGATCTAGGGATTTTGATTATGACATTTGATATAGGATTTATTTGCTCATTTTCCATTCATTCAGCATGCATTGAGGATCTTCAAAGCTTCAGTTAGACACTGAAGAATTATGGACAAGCAAAGCATTTCTCCACTCAAAACAATCACAATCTGAATGGTAGAAGTTACAAAGAGTGTTTCTTCTACATTGTACCCAGGCAAGAAAAGACATGAGTAATGAAACCATAGGACAAGAAGCCACTGACTCCACCTTGTGAGGGTCCAGAGAAGGTTTCACATGCTGAGTTGTCAAGTAAGATCTGACGGGCTAACGGTTCAGGGGACTGTGTGCTTATTGGAAGCATGGACCAAAGCAACAGGGTCTTCAACTAGACTCTCAAGAGTCCCTAGCACAGCAAGGAAATCCAACCAGTAATCCTAAAGGAAATCAACTCTGAATATGCATTGGAAGGACTAATGTTGAAGCTGAAACTTCAATACTTTGGCCACCTGATGTGAAGAACTGACTCATTAGAAAAGACCCTGATGCTGGGAAAGATTGAAGGCGGGAGGACAAGGGGACAAGAGAGGATGAGATGGTTGGATGGCATCACAGACTTGATGGATGTGAGTCTGAGCAAGCTCTGGGAGTGGGTGATGGACAGGGAGGCCTGGCGCGCTGCAGTCCATGGGGACGCAACGAGTCGGACATGACTGAGCGACCAAACTGAACTGAACTGAATGAAACTTTTTACAGAAAGAGCCCGTGGCACCACTGCTGCATAACTATAATGTCATTCCTTCTTGGAAACATTCCCTTAAATTCCTTATTTATTTTTGATTGCTATGACCTAGAGGGAAGCACAGTCAAACATGGGTAGCTGCCAAGAAATTGCCAAGGGACCTCAAAGGAGCACACCATGATTATCTGTTTTGTTTGAGCTAATAGGTAGTTTTTACCGTATTTGGCACAGCTGACAAATGGCAAGCCAGGATAAACTACTGTTTAAACACCAGAAGAATCCTTTGAAGGCTCTTTAGTTCCATAGCGTCAGGCATCCGAGCGGCTGCATCAGAACATCTATAGCCCTCATCCTCAGGGTTTGGGGGGAGGGGAGGAGAGGGAGAAAGCTCAGAGCTGGCCAATTTGATGCGTTTGAAAGGTGAAGTGTCACACAATTTGCATCAGCAGAGTTAGATGACAAGTCAGGCTACATCGTGGGTTGTGTATGTATGCGTCAAAGAACACCAGTCTTCTCACTACGCAGAAGTGTAAGCCAATTCAGAGACGAATGGATTTTCCCAACATTATCCGTCTAGTCAGAAACAGGGCTGAGCCTAGAATTCAGATCCACTGACATCCAAAACAAAGACAACTTCCACTCATTTAGGCTCATCCAAAGCTAACTTTTGGGGTTTTGCATTACTTAGGTCAGGAGGCAGCAAGCTTTCTCTATTAAAGGCCAGAGAGTATATATTTTAGGCTTTGCAGCCAGGCTGTCTTCACCACGGCTACCCAATTAAGCCATGGTAGCAAGAAAGCAGCCACATGTGAATGTAACCATAGGCACGTGGCTGTGTTCCAACGGAATTTTATTCATTTACAGAGAGTCAGTGGGTCAGATTTGGCCACAGACCAGTGTTTGCTAGGTCCACATAGCAAAGAGACCTGAATAAATAGGCTTCAGTTCAGTTCAGTCGCTCAGTTGTGTCTGACTCTTTGCGACCCCATGAATCACAAAATGCCAGACCTCCTTGTCCATCACCAACTCCCAGAATTCACTCAGATTCACGTCCATCGAGTCAGTGATGCCATCCAGCCATCTCATCCTCTGTCGTCCCCTTCTCCTCCTGCCCCCAATCCCTCCCAGCATCAGAGTCCTTTCCAATGAGTCAACTCTTCACATGAGGTGGCCAAAGTACTGGAGTTTCAGCTTTAGCATCATTCTTTCCAAAGAAATCCCAGGACTGATCTCCTTCAGAATGGACTGGTTGGATCTCCTTGCAGTCCAAGGGACTCTCAAGAGTCTTCTCCAACACCACAGTCCAAAAGCATCAATTCTTCAGCGCTCAGCCGGCTTAGATGTTTAAAATACACTTAGCATCTCAGGAGATACTGAGAGGACACCGGTGGTGTCAGGAACCCAGAAGAATTTATGCTTTTTGCCCACAGGTCTTAACATAAGTCCTCCAGCTCGTTTTCCCAGATAGCTGTGCAAGCTCTATGAGTTTGAATTCCAGCCAGTGAAAAGAGAAAAGACGAAGTGGGGGACTGTCCGTTTCCCTTAAAAGCAGACTCATGAGTCGCTCATGTGACCTGGACTCACATTTCAGAGGTCACTGTAGAGCCACATGGCCACCTGTAGCTGTAAGAAAAGTCAGGAAGGCAGTGTATATTGTGGACAGCCAGATGCCCTTCTAGATTCTACCTAAGGAAGACAGATGGAAAGAACATTGTAGATAAGCAGCAACTGTACCTGCAGCAGATATTAAATGTGTAAGGAATTTCTTACCCAATAATGCTGCTTTTTTTCAGTCACACAGAAACCAACCTGTTATTTTCACCTTCAGAATAGTTGCTTCAATAATATTCTACCTTCTTTGAAAGGACACGTTGCTTTAGAGTAGAATGTTACAGGCTCTGAAGCAAAATATACGTTTTTTTTTCCACTGCTCACTAGCTTTGTGATCTTGCTCTCACAGTCCCCATCTGTAAAATAGATCTTAAGGAGATTAAAAGAGAAGACTTATGTGAAGGTCAAGATCCACAGCAGGACATCAATAGATCAAAAATATTAGTTCCTCTCCTTCATTGTAAAACAGGGAATTAAAAATTCATGGTAGTATATGGAGGAATTTTTCAACACAGGCAGGCTGAATAGAATTTAATTCTCACCATATTCTCTTTTTTTTCCCTCTCAGCTTTATTAATGAATAATTGACAAACAACATTGTATATATTTAAAGTATGCAACATGACACTTTGATATATGTCTATGTGAAATCATTGCCACAATCAAGTTAATTAACACACTCATCACATCTCATAGTATCCTTCTTTGCAGGGTAAGAACACTTGATGTCTGCTCTCTCAGCAAATTCCAAATATATAAACTATTATTGCTAATGGTGGTCATCATGCTGTACATTAGATCCTCAGAACTTACCAGTCTTATAAAACTATTTGTTCCCTTTCACCAGATGGTTGCTGCTTGGAAGAAAAGCTATGAAAAACCTGGGCAGTGTATTTAAAAGCAGAGACATCACTTTGCCAAGAAAGGTCTGTGTAGTCAAAGCTATGGCATTTCCAGTTGTCATGTACAACAAGTGCAACTTCTTTTTTAAGTCCACATATAAATGATACTCATACAGTATTTGTCTTTCTCTGGTTTATTTCATTTTGTACAACATCCTTCATATTCATGTGTTGTCTCAAATGGCAGGATCTCCTTTCTTTTTTCATGGCCAAATAATATTCCATTGTATTTGAATGGGTACAGAATAGGTGGCATATATCTTATAGCTCAACATTCAGAAAACTAAGATTGAGGCATATGGTCCCATCACTTCATGGGAAATAGATGGGGAAACAGTGGAAAGTGTCAGACTTTATTTCTTGAGGTTCCAAAATCACTGCAGATGGTGACTGCAGCCATGAAATTAAAAGACACTTACTCCTTGGAAGGAAAGTTATGACCAACATAGATAGCATATTCAAAAGCAGAGACGTTACTTTGCCAACAAAGATCCGTCTAGTCAGGGCTATGGTTTTTCCAGTGGTCATGTATGGACATGAGAGTTGGACTGTGAAGAAAGCTGAGTGCTGAAGAATTGATGCTTTTGAACTGTGGTGTTGTAGAAGACTCTTGAGAGTCCCTTGGACTGCAAGGAGATCCCACCAGTCCATTCTGAAGGAGATCAGTCCTGGGTGTTATTTGGAAGGAATGATGCTAAAACTGAAACTCCAGTACTTTGGCCACCTCATGCGAAGAGTTGACTCATTGGAAAAGACTCTGATGCTGGGAGGGATTGGGGCAGGAGGAGAAGGGGATGACAGAAGATGAGACGGCTGGATGGCATCATCAACTCCATGGACGTGAGTTTGAGTGAACTCTGGGAGTTGGTGATGGACAGGTAGGCCTGGCGTGCTGCAATTCATGGGGTCACAAAGGGTCAGACACGACTGAGAGACTGAACTGAACTGATTTTATAGGAACTATATTTGCACTGCTGTGTGAAGCTCTGGAGGTAGATATTCCAACAATTCCTTCAGGTCAAATACCAAAAGCTAATTAAGAGAGCCCTGTGAGTATGAGAGTCAATACTTGCCAACACAGAGGGGGCATTAACCCAATAGGCAGGAGTATGGCATCCAATTCGCTTGGTTGAATGGCCACATTTTGAAAGTATTAGACTCTGGGATTCCAGTGGTCAACAGGTCTTCTGCTGGTCCTTGATCATCAACCCTACTGTCTGGAAACACTTCAGAATGCAAGGAATTTTTGTGACATTTCCTTCCGCAAATAATTGCTTCCAGGCACCCAGCTCCATGAGAGCTTGTTCAAAGATAATGGGTTTCATGTGCACAAATTGGCAGCAGGCCCCTCCCCCAACACTTGCCACCGTGTCATTCTAGACATTGGACCAGGCACCATGATGAAGCCAGCTGGCAGCACTCAGAGATGCCAGCAGGGTAAGACACACCCAGAAAAGCTCACTTCTCTCATAAATTGTGATCGAGGCAGGTTCATGTCTGGCTTCTGTTCATCCACACACTTTACTAAAAAGGGAAAGAATGACATATGACACACTGAGTGATAACAAACCCCTGGGGTTCAGGGACTGGTGTGGTTGGGGGTTTAGAGCATCCTGGGATGGTGAAGTCCCACCCTCTACAGAGTGATGAAGCTTGGCTCTGAGTGACTCCTCACACATCCCTTGAGTTTCTGTCTGTTCTGGTCTGAATCTGCCCAGGAAATGCCCAGGTGTTCATTTTCCTACCTTGGAGCTCATATGGCCAATTGCATGAGCCTGGCCAGGTAAGTCGGACACTTTCCTGTTACATTCTTCCAAGAAGCCTCCCCAGATGGATCGTAGGCACAGCCCCCTTCAGTGGGGTTCTGGACACACAGGGTTCTCTCTCCATCATGTGCTGCTGCTAGCAGAGCTGCAGCTGTGAGAAGAAGCAAGGGGTCTGATCCAGAGGCGACCCATCCATAGAACAGCCAACAGCCTAAAGTCCAACAACACCAACACAGTAAATCCATAGACCAGCCAACAGCCTAAAGTCCAACAACACCGAC